>NC_081847.1:27559864-27883689 GCF_963259705.1 Myotis daubentonii | reverse complement strand
TTAGGCGCCAGAGATACTTGCATCAATGAAACACAGTTTACTGCAATAGGCAGTTCATAGGATATGTATGAGGAGAAGCATCCTGCAGTATTTGATGTGTCTGTGAAACACCCAGGTAGACATTGAAGTATAACAGTCTCAACCTCATAGCTCAACCTATTTAGTGATTTATTCACTAAATGGTGTTCTTATGAACATGAATGCTAATGCTACCTAAGAGTGCTTTATAACCTTTTTTTTTTTGCAGTTTTAATATATTTTTTTATTGATTAAGATATTACATATGTGTCCCTTAGCCCCACGTTACCCTTTACCAGCCCCCCCCTCCCCCCGGCTCATGCCCTCACCCGCCCCCCACTCCCCGTTGTCCGTGTCCATTGGTTAGGCCTATATGCTTGCATATAAGTCCTTTGGATGATCTTTCCCCCTTACCTCCACCCCTCCCCTACCTTCCCTCCAAGGCCGGACAGTCCAATCAAATGCCTCTCTGTCTCTGGATCAGTCCTTGCTCATCAGTTTATGTTGTTCATTATATTCCACAAATGAGTGAGATCATGTGGTATTTATCCTTCTCTGACTGGCTTATTTCACTTAGCATAATGCTCTCCAGTTCCATCCATGCTGTGGCAAATGGTAAGAGTTCCTTTTTCTTCTTCCTCTTCTCAAAGAATACCTTTCAGCATTTCATATAATGCTGGTTTGGTGGTGATGAACTCCTTTAGCTTTTTCTTATCTGTGAAGCTCTTTATCTGACCTTCTATTCTGAATGATAGCTTTGCTGGATAAAGTAATCTTGGTTGCAGGTTCTTGGCATTCATCACTTTGAATATTTCTTGCCATTCCCTTCTGGCCTGCATGGTTTCTGTTGAGAAATCAGCTGACAGTCGTATGGGTACTCCCTTGTAGGTAACTGATTTTTTTCTCTTGCTGCTTTTAAGATTCTCTCTTTGTCTTTTGCTCTTGGCATTTTAATTATGATGTGTCTTGGTGTGGTCCTCTTTGGATTCCTTTTGTTTGGGGTTCTCTGTGCTTCCTGGACTTGGAAGTCTATTTCTTTCACCAGGTAGGGGAAGTTTTCTGTCATTATTTCTTCAAATAGGTTTTCAATATCTTGCCCTCTCTCTTCTTCTGGCACCCCTATAATTCTGATGTTGGTATGCTTGAAGTTGTCCCAGAGGCTCCTTACACTATCTTCATATTTTTGGATTCTTTTTTCTTTTTGCTTCTTTGGTTGGGTATTTTTTGTTTCTTCGTATTTCAAATCTTTGACTTGATTCTTGGGATCCTCTTGTCTGCTGTTGGATCTCTGTATATTATTCTTTATTTCAGTCAGCGTATGCTTAATTTCTAGTTGGTCTTTTTTCATATCCTCCAGGGTCTCACTAAATTTATTGGCGGTTTCCATAAAATTCTTGAAAAACCTTATAACTGTGGTTTTGAACTCTATATCGAGTCATTTGTTTTCCTCCATTTCTGTCATTTGTGACCTGTTTCTTTGTCTCCACATTTTTTATGCTTCCCTGTGTTGGTAGAGTGGTTTTGTGTGCTAGGTGTCCTATAGGGCCCAGTGGCTCAGCCTCCCCAGTTACCTGAGGTGGACACTCTTGGTTCACCCCCTTGTGGGCTTTGTGCACAGTCTTGTTGTAGGTTATGCCTTGATTGTTGTAGGTATAACTGGGAGGAATTGACCTCCAGGCCAATTGGCAGTGAGAATCAGCTGTGTCTGCAGTGGGAGAACTTCTGTTCTGAAGACACCCTTCTGGGGCAAGACTTGCTTCAGTGGGGCTTTGGTGCTCACTGAGTCTGCCCCCTGAGTGTGTCCCTTATGGATCTGAGGAGTTTTAATCTAGATGGTCCCACTCTGACCGCTGGGTACACTGGCTCTTTGATCTAAGGAGGTGCTAATTTAGTCTCTGCCTGAGGTTACCCAGCAGGAGCTACGAAAAGATTTGCAGATTCCCCTTCCTTTTTTGGAGTTTGGAGGTACCCAGATGAGGCCCAGATGTGAGCAATGCAAGCTGCTGTGGGGCCTTGGGCCTTCTCTTGGAAGTTCTGGGGTCTGTCTGGCCCAGCTGTAATTTGTTAGGTAATTTTCAGGTTGCAAAGGGCCAGGGCATTCATATGCAAAAGCCTCTGCTGCAGCCTGGGTGGGGCAGGGTCTGAAGGAATCAACAGGGTGGAGCAAGCAGCTATGGCAGATCCTCAGCCCTGCTCTAAGGGGCCGTGCGCTTCTCAGTGTCCCGGTAATTTAATTGCTGCAAGCACCTCCGAGGGAAAGCTGCCCTCGAGTTCCGAGTTCTGCCCGCTGCCAGACAGTCCAGTTTCTCCCGGTATGAGTCCTGGGTCTCCAGAGACTTCCCGGAACTGGAGTTCAGAGCAGTCAGGAGCTTGTGACTCTCTCCCGATTCAAAAAGACAGCCGCGTCCTCAGGTACCAGCCCTTTCCGGGCGCGCTCAAACCTTCGTACCTTTGTACTTTACTTCCGAAGCTCCTGACTCTCAGTGTGCTTTTCTCTTTCCTTCTAGTTGTACAATTTCCATTCAGCCAGCCTTCCTGTAGTTCTGGATGATGTCCATTTTGTCTTTTTGTTGTATTTTTGAACTTGTTGTAGGAGGCAGCAATTTCGGTGTTTACCTATGCTGCCATCTTGGTTTCTCCTGCTTTATAATCTTAAAACCATCACTGTCATTCTTTTCTTTTTTTCTATATCTTTAAAATAAGTTTCCAGGTGAAAAATTATACCAGCTAAAGAAAACAGAGAAATTTACACTGAGCCATGAGAAAGGTCAGAAAATGTGAGCTTCTTTTTGAAAATCATGATTCCAAAGTTCTCCATTTGAATTAAAGTATAATCTAAGGTTCCCAGTTTGACACTTGTTAGCCAAAGGGCTTTTGTTTATTCCAACATTTAAGGAGAAATATTTCTAGGAAGAGTGGTCTATATAATTATTTGAGTGAGTGGCAAGATCAACATTATTGAGTTGAATTGCACCTAGATCAGTGATGGCGAATCTATGACACGCGTGTCAGAGGTGACACGCGGACTCATTTTTTTGGTTGATTTTTCTTTGTTAAATGGCATTTAAATATATAAAATAAATATCAAAAATATAAGTCTTTGTTTTACTATGGCTGCAAATATCAAAAAATTTCTATATGTGACACGGCACCAGAGTTAAGTCAGGGTTTTTCAAAATGCTGACACGCCGAGCTCAAAAAGGTTCACCATCACTGACCTAGACCAAGATGACAGTAGGTGCAGCCTTCAAACACAGATATAACAACCTCTGCGTGAGACACCAACTGGGAGACTGTTGAACTGCCAAACGATGGATCAAGGGAGACCTTGATAACAAACATTGTAATAATTCAATTTTGAGGCCACATCAGTCTGGGACTTTTTTGAGAAGTCTGATAAGAGCCCATATGATTTGTTTTTCTGCTATACATAATATATCATATGTGGAGAGGTTAGGGCAATAGCTCAATGAATACAAAATGGATTTCTAAGTCAGTAGACTTTAAATATCTTCTTATCACAAAGGCTGACTTACTGGATCTCCTAAGGCCAGAGCATTTAAAAATTTTAGTGCCTTAATACTTAGTATCTTAATACTTCTTAATAGTTAGTACTTCAAGATTATGGGAAATAGTCAGAAAATGTGTGGGAAGAGCTCTCAAATAAAGTGATTCCTGCAGGAACTTCTTGTTCCTGTTATGTTGATCTGGCTTTGGCAATCCAGTTTCACCACTATATTCCTTATATTGATCAGAAGTGAAGACTGCACCCTTCACCAAACTCATACATTAAAAAATGCTTCCTGGTTGTTTTTCCTTTGCCTCAATTTGACCACTACCTGCTGTGACAGACATGCCTACTACTCATCAAGATTATCAAGATTTATAGTTAGCTTCTGGGAATATCACGTGACCCGTTTGGGCCAGGGAATGTGAACAGAAGAACTTAAGATCTGGTGAGCAATTGTCTTCTCCTTTGTGACCGTGTGGATATGCAGTCATCTCAAGAACTAAGCAGTACGGAATGCTGAGCCATCCACATGAAGCAGGACAGCTTCCTGGAGAGTTGCCCAGACCCACAGCAGACTTTGCATGAATAAGAAATAAAGCTTTTTGTTGTGTTAAATCACTTAAAAAAATTTGGTGTTGTTTCATATGTCAGCCTACATTATTCTGGCTAATACATCCTACTATTTTCTTTCCCGCTTTCTTTTTCAAAATAAGAATTTAATTTCAAAAATGTCCTCTTTTCATATCACTCATTTTGCAACTTCCTCCTTACTCAACTATTTGCCTCTACTTATCAGCCTCCTGCTGTGATTGCCTGGTGGCTCTCAACGAGGGTTTGTCTTGGTTACATTCCTGAGTAGCAGAGAATGATGAGAGAGAGAGAGAGAGAGAGAGAGAGAGAGAGAGAGAGAGAGAGAGAATGATTTACTAAGGGAATGCACTCAGGAAAAAACCTATAAAGGAGTGAGGAAAACAGGAGGAAGAACATATGCAGATTGGTGGCTCAGTAGTAGTCCACCCTCAGCCTAATCCCCTGGGGAACTTTGGACTCAAAATGGCATCACTGAACTGGTTTGGTTACAACTGGAGGCAAAAGGGTGGGGCTTTTGTACCCTTTCATCATTTGGTAATTGACTAGCAGGTGTTTCCTCCAGTGGGAACAGTACTTCCTATGCATTGCTGGGTGGAATGGACCCCACTGACCAAGGGAAAGTTTTGAGAAGCAATGGCAGTTATGAACCATAAGCAGCAGACTCTCCTAGCAGCTAGTTGCACTAGAAGGTAAATGGAATCTTGATAAGGTACTAACAGTATCTACTATAGTACCATACATCTTTGTGTCACTGTAAGGCAGGAAGACTTGAGATAAAATGGAGTTAAGTGTTTGTTTCCTTTTTTGGAGCTTTGCTCTAAGTTGAGCACTCAGAATTACCAGTGCTAAGATATATTTTCAAAAATGGTTTTAGGTGTGCTCTCCCTCCAGGGAGCATCATAATACCTTTCCTTTTCCCCTCTTCTTCCCCCGTAGACATGCATCTCCTAAACTCTAAGCAACCCCGCAAGACTTGCAACCAGGGAGCCATGGGCAGCAGCAGCCACCCTGGGCTAACCCCCGGAACCTGTCCCCCCTTTTCTCTGACTTCTTAGTGAGCCAAAGCAGCCCAGCCCAGGCTCATTTCCCCTCCTAGTCTCTCTCCTGTTGCTTCTCCTATTCTAAGCCCTTTCTTGTTTCATTCCCCCCAGCTTTAATTTTTAAAAAAATGAATGTTAAAAACAAATGTTATCTAATCACTCCTGCATCTCCATTTCTTCGGCTTTTACTGTGTTTGATGCCTTGCTCATACCTGGGACTACAGATGTGATGGAAATAGCGAGAGAACTCTGATCAGAATTAGAGCCTGAAGATGTGGCTGATCTGCTACAATCTCATAATGAAACTTTAATAAGTGAGGAGTTGCTTCTTATGGATGAGCAAAGAACATGGTTTCTTGAAATAGAATCTACTCTTGGTAAAGATGCTATAAAGATTGTTGAAATGACAACAAGGGATTTAGAATATTACAGAAACTTAGTTGAGAAGCAGTAGCAGGTTTTGAGGACTGACTCCAATTTTGAAAGAAGTTCTACTGTGGGTGAAATGCTACCAAACAGCATTGCATATTACAGAGAAATCATTAGTGGAAGAAAGAGTCAATCGATGAGGCAAACTTCATTGTTGTCTTATTTTAAGAAATTGACACATCAGCCCAAACTTCATCAACCGCCACCCTGATCAGTCAGAAGCCATCCACATTAAGGCAAGAACTCTCCACCAGCAAAAAGATTCTGAACTTCTAAAGGTTCAGATGATGGTTAGCATTTTTTAGCAATATATGATTTTTAGTTAAGGTATATACATTGTTTTTTATGTATAATGCTATTATACACTTAACAGACTACAATATATTATAAACATAGTTCTTATATGCACCAAGAAACCAAAAAGTTCACGTGAATCTCATGATATTTGCTTTATTGTGGTGGTCTAGAACTGAACCCATAATATCTCCGAGGTATGCCTATACAGAAAACATTAACATAGCTGAGGTTCTCATTTGTAAAATGAAGATAATTGTGCTTATATCATAATGATGTTTTGATCATAAATGAGATAACACATATACTGGACATGGTCTATTTTAAGAACTTGTGAAATTACAGTAATTTTATTATAACCAAGTACCTATGCCCCAACAACAGGTGATTAGAAGCATATTACCTGTTGGCTCATCTAAGGAATGAGTCAAATTGTGAGGATGCCAAGATAATGTGCCTGCCTTCAAACTCTGGGTGCTCCTCCAGCAATAGGCTAGCCCTACAAATTTGCAAGTTGAACTCTCATCCAAGAACATGGCTTGAAATAATTGCATAAATGGAAAATGGAAGAGATAAAGGAGCTCAAGTAGTAAATATGACAGACATAAAATAGATGATAATTCCATTTCTGGTTAATTTGAAAAGGTCAAATAAATTATCTTCATTTAGAGTTGGCCATAATAGCAATTGCCACCCACAGTTTATGAAAATTAGTCTTTTATAACTTCAAGCTATTATTTCTATTTCAAAATAGGCGGAGAAAATATTCAAAAGTATTATAAATTAAAGTTTTTACCCTATTCACAGAAGTAATCTGAGGTTAATGATCCCATACAGTGCCCCCATTAGACCAGTAGTATCTCCTTGAGGCAGTCAGCTACACTGAATTAGCTTAAGGGTTTTAGAACATGGGCTATTATTTTGGGTTGGGTTCTACAAAAGCGGAGTAAGAGACAGGGATTCAGGGGTGCTGAGAAAAAAGGGGGAATGGGAGAAACAGAATGTGGCAGAAGGAAGGAAGTAATTGAGCAAGGATGTGGTCTCAACCAGAGCTGATCTTCAGCCTGATCCCACAAAGACCTCTGAAGTATGAATTGCATCATAGACTTGGTGCCTCCTTTAAGCCTAGGGGCAAGCTTTGGGTACTCTGTGTCAATGGTCATTAGTTGTGGCTGCTCCAATCCTCTGAGCAAAACTTCAGAGTCAGATCCTGTTTAATTCTCTGGAGAAGGGGACAATACTAAATTGATAGCTTCTGATACTCATGAAAATAGGGGCTGGGTGTACTTTCCTCTAAAGGAGATTTTAAGCAGCGAGGGAAGTGCACATTCCTATTTTGAACTTCAAAAACCTGTTCCTTATTAAGAATGTATTGGCTTTATAGGAAGGTAAGCAAAAAGTCAATATAATAAAGTGTCCACCACATGGTTGCAAAGAGAATCTATTGTATTAGTCCTTACATTGGGGGTGGGGTGGGGGGGAGGCACAGGGTTATGATATCTAAAAGGTTGTGATAAATACTAGAGACCTGCTTTCAAGTAAAATGGACAAGTAGGAAGGGAGGTAGGGAGGGGAGACGGGGAAGAGATTAACCAAGGAACATATACGCATATATGCATAGCCCACAGACACAGACAATGGTGTGGTGAAGGCCTGGGATGAGGGGAGGTATGGATGGAAGAGGGCAAAGGGGAGAGAAATAGGGGACATCTGTAATACTGACAACAATAAATAAAAGAAAATTCACACGTGTGTGTACACATAATATTTGCACAAAATTTCAAAGGTTCTTCAACTCCTTGGTGAAGCTCACCCACAGTTCACTTGAACTAGAAACTTCTGCTTAGGACCACCTGGCCTTGTATTGACTTTGACATCAGCAGGGGAATGGCAACCAGAGTTTAGAGGAATAAAGAATCAGTGGAGAAGCAAGATATAGATCTGGGTTACCAGACAACAAAGAGACAACAGTTTAAAGAAATCAGTCACAACCCATAAAAAAAAAGTCCACCAGACTAGAATCTCAAGAGACACATGGGATAGGGAAAAGGACTTGAGGATAAAAAAAACAAAAAAAACACAACTTAAATTAAAAAAATAAAAAAGGTTCGTAGCACCTATCTCCTGCAGTATATTTTTGTATAGTTGTCCACATCCTGCCCCCACTTTATGGTGACATTCCCACCCTTTTAGCACAAGAGATGACAGCAGTTCCTATCAGCACTGCAAGCAGCCACTGCAGGCGAGCACAATATGTACTTGTTTCCATATCCATTGCATTTGGAGACGTCTCTTTCATCATCCTCTGACTCCTCAATATGTAACAATAATGAAATCCAACAAAGTCTCATGACCCATTTTCCCCAACAGATCTTGCCAAATTTATGAATGGACACCACCCAGAGGACGCTCCAAATTTCAATCTGGGAGGCGGGGGTGGATTTTTTTAAGAACAAAACTTGCGAGTAAGTATTGAGCGGGATATGATATGGACCATTGTTTTTGAGATCTTTAGCGACAACTTCCTATAGTTGTTCCAAATAAACAGTAACAGACTTTTGTTTATTTTTTCTGACACAGAACATCTATACATAGAGCTGAACATAGCATAAACTCGATGAATTTTCTCTAACTGAGCACACCTGTGTAACTGCTCCCAGATCAAGAAAGCAAACTTGACTTGCTTCTTAGAAGCTACCCTGAAGTCCCACTTTGTGGTCACAATTATAACTTGAAGCAGGCACAGCAGACCTGAAACTAATTCCACAGAAGGTATTCCTTTTTGTAGCTAATTCATTCTGACTATATTCATGCTAACCCTACCCCATTATCTCTGACTGCTTTTCCTGGTAGTTATCCTTTAATTTAAGTGATGCGTGAGTCCTGCACTGATACCTGAGGATAAAAAGGTTCTCACCTTCTCTTCCAAATAACTCCCTTTGTTATTTTAGCTTCTTAGCATCTTGAACTCTGTGCATCAAATGCCCTTCATGAGAAATAACAAGAGTGCCTTTTCATGCTGACCTCTATTTCAAGGATCAGTTAAGAGGATAGGAAGCAATCTATCTACAAACAGGATGGAAAGCACTGATATCCACACCCTTGGACAGGGAAAGGGAAAGTCTGGGAAATATTACAGTGACTTGGGCAAGAAAACGAGCTGAGACGCTCATTGACTCTCCTACACTGATTCAGAACCCAAGAGTAGATGTTCTTTCATTGCTGTGAAATGTAATGACAGGCAGGGCTTCAGATAACCATCCCCAAATCCGGATGCTTATCTAAACCAAAGCTGCCGGCCTGGAATCCTTTTGACTTTCAAAAAATAGAGCCTGAATTCATGGGGAGCCCAGCTTCCAAGGCAATTTGGGGCAGTTCCTGTGTTTAATAAAGAACATTAAAAAAACAAACATCATTTTCTTCCTGCTTTCCTTCAGGTTAAACCCAGACCATGAAGACAAATATAGAGCAAAGGTTAACAAACAATAAAGATGAAATAAGCAACAGTGGGGAGAAGTGTTACAAAAAGAGAGAAGTAAAAAATCTAGGATTTC
Source organism: Myotis daubentonii (assembly GCF_963259705.1). Lineage (NCBI taxonomy): Eukaryota > Metazoa > Chordata > Mammalia > Chiroptera > Vespertilionidae > Myotis > Myotis daubentonii. Next base: position 27,874,252 of record NC_081847.1, on the reverse strand, counting down.
TTTTGTGACTGCTCTATTTTTAAATGGAGCAGCTTCTTCATCTTACACCTCTATCAGTTACCACTAGATTCTTCACCTTGTTTTCTTTCTTTCTTTCTTTCTTTCTTTCTTTCTTTCTTTCTTTCTTTCTTTCTTTCTTTCTTTCTTTCTTTCTTTCTTTCTTTTTTTAATGATCTGGGATACTCCCAATAGTTCTGGATAGAAAGTATCTTTACATAGTAGGGCTGGCCTCAGCAAATCCATAAAAAATAGGAAGTTAAGCTCAGAATTTAAGCTCCTGGGACAAGTGCTGCCCCCCTGGAATATCCCCCGATATCCATACACCTCTTTTATTTCTTTCAAGTCATTCCTTATTTCCCTTCATTTGTTCATTTAAAGATTAATTGAACCTAAGTTGTGCCACAACTTATGTCCTTTAGTATAATCATCTTAAGAAATTTGGGAAATATTTGATATGTCACTCTCTACCAAGGCAAAAGATCTCAGTGTCACCCAGTGTTGCACAAGAAGCAAAATCCTTAAGGTCACAAAATGCCTCTATGACAGAGAAGACAATCAGAGCCTCATCACTGTTAGTGACAGGAGCTGAGTTTTAGGTCCCAGCTTCTAAGAATCCCTTAAATGTAACCCACCAAGGAGTGGATTCCCTACTCGGTGTACTTGTGAGGTTAGTCCTGCTTGAGCCAGCTTTGGACATACACATATTGGTATGGAAACTTGAGTTTGAGTCTCTGACCTCTATTTCCATTCTTATAATTGATTTTCCAAATTGCAACCAAAATAGCATCTACCCATCAATATGGCTTTTGTCACAAAATGTAATGACAGACACTACTTAAAACCTTCTCTTGAGAAAATTTTGAAGAGTATGCCTGGCTGGTGTGGCTCAGTGGTTGAGCATCAACCTATGGACCAGGAAGTCATGATTGGATTCCCAGTCAGGGCACATGCCTGGGTTGCAGGCTCGATCCCAAGTAAGGGCATACTGGAGGCAGCCAATCAATGATTCTCCCTCATCACTGATGTTTCTATCTCTCTCTTCCTCTTCCTCCCTCTCTGAAATCAGTAAAAATATGTTTATAAAAATTTTTGAAGAGTTTATCTAAGCAAAAATGAATTTGAATAGGGCAGTGCCAAACCAGAAATGGATAGGGACCCTGGGCTTATAGGAGCTGGGGAGGGACTGACATTGCGAAGTGCGGAAGCAAAGAAAAAGAAGTTATTTGATTGACCGCAGCTTATAGCCTGGTTGGCTATCTGTAATTGGTTGTCCTTAACATTTCAATTTCAAAGCCTTGAGGCATTTACAGATTTAGGGTTATGTTTGCTTACATAGGGCTCCACAGAATTAAAGTCAACTCAATCAAATGGCCTCTGCTTAATTTAACAGGAGAAAGCTGAAATCTTTCAGATGGCCCTAAGACCCTATAGGATTTGGATACTACCCACTTTTTGATTCTTCTTGCTCCAGAATTCTGAGCTGAGATTTGATTGATGTGGAAAGCAGAATCAAATACAATCCTGAAAAGTCCAGGAAACCAGGACCTCCTGTGAGAAGTTAACAGATATGAAAAGGCGTCTGAATTAGGATAAAGATAAAGGCGGTTAAAGGTCCCTTACTAGTTTCCTCTTCAAATCAGAATTTAAGGTAATAAAGACATTAACTCCTAATGGTGTAGTTTGAGGAGGCCTGTAATTGTTTACTTTCATCCTGTAGCAATGGTTTTCATTAAAAAGGTAACAAATATACTTTTAAAAACTTCAAGGACTAACAAAAATACACAATCACACCAATTTTCATAAATCCTAAGATTCTTCATATTTTAATATTTCTGATAAAATAAAAGAATCATTACTAATAAGTATAATAATATCAAAATCCATGGTGTGTCATAATATAATTGGCAAGGTTATTTCCTTTGAGTATTAGACTGAACACTGATACGCCTATTAATAAACACTGATTAGGTCTGATGGGGTCTCATAGCTAAGTCTGTCTCCTATGCCAGGTCCTCAGCCCCACTCCAATGATAACCACTTCTTGTGTACACTTCTCAAAAATTTTATGTATTACAGACATACATAAATGAGAACATACATGACATATACATCAAAACCTCACTATTTACTATTATACTTGAAGAAAAATTGTGAATAATGATGCTGTTAATGGGCATCTTTGCCTTCATTGGGTAATCCCACTTAAGAGTTTTATTATTCTTTTAAAATGGTACTAGATTTTATTTGTTAATAATGTAGTTGTATGTCAGCATTCATATCTACAACTGCCCATAGTTTTCATAATCTGTCACATTGTTAGCTTTTTTCTGTAGAATATTGCTGGAAAAATAGTCATTTGGAAGTTCTATTTAACTCTCTAAGGTCTAAAACAATTTAATTAACCTTGAAGTCCTCTGCCTATTGAAGAAACTGATAAACATGCACATTCACGCGAAGTTTCCTCCACTTGAGTTTCTCGCTTTTTGAAAGTTAGACATTCACTGAGAGAAAAACATGGTTGCTTTTTAAATATTTTGGCATTGAATATATCAGCTCCCTCTTTTTTAAAAAAAAAATATATTTTATTGATTTTTTTTTTTTTTTTTTTACAGAGAGGAAGGGAGAGGGACAGGGAGTCAGAAACATCGATGAGAGAGAAATATTGATCAGCCGCCTCCTACAAACCTCCTGCTGGGGATGTGCCCACAACCAAGGTACATGCCCTTGACCGGAATCGAACCTGGGACCCTTCACTCCGCAGGCCGACGCTCTATCCACTGAGCCAAACCAGTCAGGGCTCAGCTCTTTCTTTTGTCTATGCTTCTCTTTATAAATTCTCTCATTTTTAATTACACATTACTTAGGTAAATTTGAAGGTTAGGTTTAGGGCTAGTGGTCGGTCTTGCTACAGCCGTGGGCAAACTACGGCCCACAGGCCGGATCTGGCCCATTTGAAATGAATAAAACTATTGAAATGAAAGACCGTACCCTTTTATGTAATGATGTTTACTTTGAATTTATATTAGTTCACACAAACACTCCATCCATGCTTTTGTTCCGGCCCTCCGGTCCAGTTTAAGAACCCATTGTGGACCTCGAGTCAAAAAGTTTGCCCACTCCTGGTAGCATTAGGATTAGGAATAGGACTATGATTAGTGAACAGGTCTATGTTTAAAAGTAGGATTAAGTTTATTGTTAGAGTTAGGACTATAGCTAGAGCTATGCTTAGAGTTAGGTAAAGAATAGGTTAGGGGTTGGCCTAGAGCTAGGCTAGATTTAGGGTTGGTTTTAGGTTAAGGCTAAGATTTGCGTTAAATTTGGGCGAGACCTAGAATTAGGTAAGAATTCAATTTAAACCCAGTGTTATGATTTGAGCTTGGATTAGTTTAGGATTTGTGTTAAGGACTAGTGTAAGATTAGATTTAGAGTGTGATCTTGAACAAATCAAGTTCTCTGAAACAGTCTCTACAGGGAGCAGCTACAGGGTCAAGCCTCAGACTGATGTGTGGCAGAGCCACAAACAAGTCCCAGCTTGGAGGGCAGAACCCTCCTAGCATAATTAAGCTTAACTTTATAGTCCTCCCTAGTTCCTTCCTAGGTAGCTAAGGGGCCGTGGAATGTGCAGCAAGTGCTGCCAAAACAAGGTGAAACTCACAAGAACATTGTTGACCACTTCCCTTGTTTCGCTTTGTGTGCTCTGACTATAAAATAAAGGTTCGGCTTGCAGGCTGGGTCTCTCTCTGTGTCCTTATCCAGGCACAAAAGATCCACCCAGCCCCAGCTGTATTCTCTTGTCTGTCTTTTCTGATTCTTCACTGCCCCTCCTCAGGTTCACCCATAGCTGTGCTGGTGCGGCACAGTCTCCTCTTCTGTGAAATGGTGACATTTACCTGATAGTGCTTCCATGTGGAAACAGACAGGAATGCATAGGAAAGCTCTCCACAAACTCCAAAATATAGTGAAAATGATATGATTTTTTTGTATTATTGCCTACAAAGATTGAAAGTTCATTTGTCCAGAATAAAGTTTGAGACTTTTTGATTATGTGATGTCCTTTTAAAATAAATATTCTATTAGTTTATCCTAATTCGTCTCAAAATCAGAAGTTACCAAACTCTGTTTGCTGTATATGGAATTATGCTAGCTGTTTTAGGGAGTAATTTATTTACATAGCATGGTCCCTTTCTTCAAAGAATCCCCTAATCTACTTGGTTGAACAAATCCATCTGCAACGAGGGAAAACATTTGAAGGCAGTATGTGTGTATGCCTGTGTGTATGTGTAATGTGTTTGAGATTATCATTGTTGAAAAGTTTAGCACAGAAGCACATAACGAGGGTTCATGTAGTCACCGCAGGTTTCCAAGAACACTGAATTTTATTGGTGCCTTGAAAATTGGCAAGGATTTAGAAAACAATGGGAGATGACATTTTGTTGCATAAAAAGTAGAGTGTAGGCTACTAGGCAGAAATGACCTTGTTGTGTCCAGGGGTTGTTGAACAGAGACAACAACAACAATGTGCATAGTGTGTGTGAGAGGATAATGGAAATAGTTTGCATTATTGCAGTGGAAGCAAACAATATAGAGTTTTGAAAACCAGGCCAAGAATGTTGAATTAGGTGTTTTACAAAAGAGCATCAACATATTCAAAATCAGTGGTTTAAACACCATTATTATTACCTGAAAAAATAAAAATATGAAGGTTACAAACTCAGGCAGAGACACCCAGCAGAATGCTGTGAAAAAGGGTTTGGTTTATGTGTCTGAATTGGTTGATGGTGATTTAAATGTCAAGGGACCTGCCACCACCCTGGAGCGACACCCTACCAAATGGCTACAGAAATATTGGAGGGAAAGGGACAAATCCCCTGAATAACTGAATGGGCAGGGAACAATAAAAGAATGCCTTCTGTTTCAGGCTAGGTATGAGGAGGAGCATGGTAAGACCGCTGACAGAGACAGGGGAAATATCTTGGATTTATGAGACATACTCACCTGGGTTAATCAATTTTAGTTTCCAAGACACCATAAATTAGTCTTAGAACTCAAACTATAAAACAAAACAAAATGAATCCAAATCTCTAGTGTTTCAAAATCTCCCCAGAACCATGGATGCATGCACATTTTTGCTCGCAGTCCAAATTCAAATTATGCTATCTTTTGGAAGAGAACTGGTCTTTCAATTAGCATATACAGTATATTCCTCCTTCACCCTGCATAGCTGATATGGAATAATACTATGTTTATCTGTATAAAAGGCTGTGTCCTTCCGACTGGTAGCTATGATGCACACTGACCACCAGGGGGCAGACGCTCAATGCAGGAGCTGCCATGACATGCACTGGCCTTTTAAAAGTAAATGGCACCACGGACCTGGCACTGACAAACCAACATATGGCTTCCCCCAAGAGGGACACAGGTCCTGCCACCACCCTGGAGCGACACCCTACCAAATCGCAGCCAGTGCTGCCAGGACCCCACGGCGCAAAATGCAGCCCACAGCCCAGCCCAGGCCGGAAACAGTAGCTGTGGGTGCTGGGTAATGACGTCATGTAGCAACGCTTGGCTTCCTCTCCCTAGCAACTAGCCTCCTTGGAATTTCTTCAGCCCAGGAACCCAACTTCCTTTATAGCCAGGTACAAACATTTTACACTTTAACCAAATGTCTTTAAAGCGTTTTGGCATGCCTTATCTCATTTGATCCTCACAGAAGTCCTGGAATAGGTAGATAGGAGACTCGATAGAATCCTATTTTCTTTTCATTAGCCAGAAAACGGAGATTTACAAAGTTTAGAAACTTGACCGGACTGAAAAGAAGAAAGAAATGGCGGAACTTGAAAATAACTTCAGCTTTTGTCACTGCACAGAATATAGTCAAACACTGCTACAATTCAATATTTTACCTCTTGTTCTCCCTGTATGATCTACAATAATAATCTGCTTTGTGTTGACATTTACTGCTGTGTTGCTGACAATTATCTGAAAGAGAAGTCGGGGTGCTTCACTGGGCTGGCAAAAGTTTAGCTACATCAGAAAGCAGGTCTAATTAAGCAAGTTTATTCTATCCTACATAATAAAAGGCCAGAGGCATCATGACCGGAACAACTAGAGACCAGACCACCATGGCCCCTTGCAGGCTGGCCCCTCCCCCAACCCCAAGCAAGCAGTTAGGGGCAATCAGGTAGGCAGTCCAGCAGTTAGGGGTGATCAGGTAGTCAGGCAAGTGGTTAGGGGCGATCAGGTAGGCAGGCCAGCAGTTAGAGAAAATCAGGTAAGCAGATGGCCCCTCCCTGGGCTGGCCACGCCCCCAAGCAAAGAAAGAGGGAGGCCCAAGCCAGCCAAGCCATTGCACCCCAGCCTGTCGCCTGCAGAGGGAAGCCACCAGTGGTGGAGGGGGGGTGCAGGGGGGGGCAGCACTACACAAATGGCAAGCAGTGGCAGTGGCAATGGCAGGGTGGGGCAAGCTGCCTGCAGCTGGGGGAAGGAAAGCCTCAATAGGTCCTGATCTCAGGCCAGGCCTAGGGACCCTACCCGAGGGGTTCCAGATTGTGAGAGGGTGAAGGCCGAGCTGAGGGACCCCCCTGAGTGCACAAATTTTCATGCACTGGGCCTCTAGTATGTATATATAAAATGCTAAGTTGAATTGCACATGTACAATACATATAAAGCTCTTGCTGGCACCAATTGCACACGGGTGTTTAGATCTGTCATTGTCGAGTGTGAATTTGGTTGACACTTCTATTATAGAAAAAGGGCAAATAGGGATATTAAAATATTTCTTCTAATTAATTTCCTTTCAATGTGCACGAATCCATGCACCGGGATACTGCCAGTAGTGTATCTATAATGGTCATACTGTCTTACATTGACTTCTTAGTATCAAACAGTGTGTTGAATGTGTGTGTGTAGTGCTTGTGCTTGTATGTGTGTAACGAGGGGATAAACAAATAATACAACTTCAGCGGAATAGAGGATTGCACTCCTATTTCCTTTGTGTATTAAAATGAATAGCAGTTTCTGGAAATGACTCTTTTTTTGAGTCTCAATTAAAAGTTATTTGGGCCTTTCTCATCAAGCTACAACTTAAGAACCTCACCGTACCTTGGATTTTGAGGTGTGGTATGGCCAACATAAGTTTAAACAATCCCGCTTCATTCTTAAGAGTCTTGATTCAAGGAAAAAGCTTGAGGCTGAAACAATATTGTGCAGTCACCTCCCTCTCAAACCCTGGTGAGGATAAAAGGGTCCATGACTGCTTCATTCTCTGTGACAGTACAGCCCTGTTTTGCTTTTCTTTAACGCAGATTTATTCTAGAGCCTGTTCTTTCTCAATGTGATCCACTTGGCCGCACCCATGTGGAAGGCCTATTACTATGGTCAGGGTTGGTTTGGCTTGCTGCAAGCTCCTTGCTACATTCTTTTTTTAGAGCCTGCCAAGTGTGGGACAATGGGTGTGTCTTGTTGACATCCTGTGGTTCATCAGATATGTAGAATCACTTCACTGCAACCTCCTTAGAAGCCTGCAGCTGTGCTGGGAGGCCCAGGTCAGCATGTCTAAGAGGAAGCCCAAACTGATTCACATTAGACCAAAATGCTTGAGGGGAATAGGAACACAGGCATGCCTTGCTTTATGAAACACATGGGGTGGAGGGCTCCCTATACCTAAATTAGTGATTTGTGGTTGCAAATATTTGCCTCTGTCTCCAAACCATAATTTATCCCAAAGAGATGACTATATCACTTAAACATTTAGATACAAGAACCACACACAAAATGGATTTCCTGGATCTGTTCTGATTTTCAAAGTCTGTGCCCCATTTTTTACTTGCCATATCCAGACCTCAGGGCCACTTTTAAAGATAAGTTAGGAATACAGGGAAGACTAGTTTGTAATTAAAATGCATATCCTATGGTAGGGAAGGTTCAGAGGGCATAATTTTGGACTGTAGGAGGCAAGCATCACCAGAAGTTTGTTCCTCAAATAATCATCTAGCATATCCATAACAGATCTTCTATTATAGATTTAAGTGGATTAACAACCTCATCTTATTAAGTGTAAATGCTCCCTCAGGTGGTTAGATTTCATTCACACTTTAGTATAAAATATATCAATAAGGTTTTCCTTTCTCTCTGAATACCTGGAACTCCTGGCAGAGGCGGGGCTGTAAGGATAGAGTGTTTTCTTTATTCCCAAGTGCATTTCAGGAACTATTATTATTAACTTGAATGAATAAAAACATACAAATCAAAATTTATGTATAATCAAGGCCCACTGAATATGTTTAACATAAAAATGGACTCTCAGAAAGAGAGATTAATAATATATGGTAAAAGTTTAAAACTCAGTGAATCTGATGCAAGGTATAGTAATTAATAAATATATATATATGATTCTTTTTTTAAAATATATTTTATTGATTTTTTACAGAGAGGAAGGGAGAGAGATAGAGAGTTAGAAACAGCGATGAGAGAGAAACATCGATCAGCTGCCTCCTGCACATCTCCTACTGGGGATATGCCCACAACCCAGGTACATGCCCTTGACCGGAATCGAACCTGGGACCTTTCAGTCAGCAGGCCGATGCTCTATCCACTGAGCCAAACTGGTTTCGGCATATATATATGATTCTTTAAACATTCCTTATCATTACACAGAGTTTCCTAGAATTTTGGATTTCATGGGTTACTAATATTTGTAAAAATAAAATAAAATGTGTTTGTACAAATGTATGTGTGTGTTTGTCCAACTAAGGATATTATACACATACACACACAAATTCTTCACAAACTATCAAAACCATTTTCTAAAAAAGAAAGGGCATAAAATATCATTTTCACCCATAAAATATCAGAATAAAGGAAAACTCTTCAATTGCAATAAATGTGTTATATAAGACTACTTAATCATTTAATTTTCCCCCAAAATTCATTATGATCCATTGGAAACCTTCCTACAGACACAGGTTCCTAGATGGGCCTTTGGAAGTCAAGGTGTGGACATATTAAGACTAAACGTCTTCCACGGACACTCCCAGGGGGTCCAGTCTACTTCATAAGCTGTCTCCTTCGAGTCTTCCTTGCTTTGTATCTCAATGTGACTGTTTCCTTTCAAAGAAATCCTTGCTCAACCCTTTTAGGTTCTGTCATGGGCTATATAACAAGTTAGTAACTAAATATATGTCTTAGATTATAACTGCTCTTGTCCAAAATAAAGGAAGGGGATACGTGACTGTCGGGGTTTTCCTTTGTGTTTGCTTTTGTGATGTCTTCCTTTTAATTTAATAAAACTTACAGAAGGTATTATTGATTTCTCTAAAGAAGAGGCAATCTATGGGAGAAGAAACATCTTTAAAGAACTATCTTTTATTTCCCTTATTTGGGAAGAGAAGATTTATTTAGGAGATAAAAATATCTCTCATTATTTTGTCTTTCCACCTAATATGTATCCATATATTTTGGAAACACATTATGTGAGAACCATGAGGTTAAACATTATTGACCTAAAAATTATTTATCTAGCTGTGCTATTGAAAACTTGGAAATTCAAAAGAAAAAAAAATAGATTAATTTGATGGATTAGTGAGCCTTCACTTAAGGAAAAAAATAAATAAAGAGGAAATCAATTCTTTGGAAACTAAATGAAGTCACAGACTGAAAATGTCCTCACTAAATGTCTTAAAAATGCAAGAAACAAAAGAATAGTTCTAAAAATATATATTACTCTCTGCTTCCACACATCACCTTAATCTCTCCAAGTAGCATCTTTCTGTCCCTCTGAACATGTTCAGAAAGATTCCACACCCGAACATTTCTTATCATGCACATCCAGTCCCCCGAGGTCATGCCCTGTAGTCATTCTTCTCTGCCTCTAAAATCATTTTCAGAATTGGGTGTAGTCTAGAGTATGCTGATTCTTCATTATTCTCTATCCCAAGAGGTCAAAGCATAATACGGAACTTCTTGAACTTAAAAGAGACAGCCTAGATAACCAGCTGTGCTCAAATTAAAACATCCAAAAATAGTATTTGTTCTCCCTACAGCAAGGACTGATATTAATTCCTGGGGAGTAGGAATATTCTCTAACGGGACTTTCAAGCTGCACTAAGTCATTACTCACATTTCACAAGTTTCAATAAGATTCCTCCAGAACTAACCAAAACAAATGTTTAGCTCTACAATTTCAGCATCTATAAAAAGACAAGTTCTTCCACCCAAGTATAAACCTTTGGAGGACTTCCTACTATTTAACTAAATAGACTGGCAAGTCATAGAACTAAATTTTATTGTTCCTTGGAAAATTATCATATATCGGCATTACTGGTTTTTACTTGCTTATTGGCAAGAATTTCCTCAGTTCCTGTGAGGATGAGATAAAACATGGACACATGAAAAATCTGAGAAAAATTAGAAAGCATCATTAATGTTTTGGTCAATATGAGGAAACTGGTCCATTTTTTTTTTTTTACAAAAGCCGCATATTGTTGAATGGTGGCATGATTTCTATCCTAATGCACATGGCTAATTACAGTTCTTTGATACTTATAGTTTAAGGACTCTTACTTCAGATAAACAGTATGAATTAAGTCCTTCCGAAGTGGGATCTACTTCTTCCATCCGAAATAATAATAACAAGTTAAAAGTCTGGCAGTCTTCCCAGTATTTCCCAGAGGAATGTATATATATGACTTTTTTGGCATAATTACAGAAGTTATCTTACATTTCTATTACAGTTGATGTATCTTGACATTGGTTTTCAATGTATCTTATCATTTTACTTCTTTGAACAGGAGCTGTAAGTACACATACAGAAAAAGATACCCTCATCTCTATAATAAATCTCTATATGTAACCAGTAGCAGGTTAACAAAAGTAACAGACCATAATATGCGGTGTCTTTTAATCACTGGATCCACCATTTCCATCTTGAGCACACCAAGCAAGAATACGAGCCCATCTAAGGTCAGGTGACACATCTTTCATCTATCTTGCACATGCAGCTGTATACCAAATATATAGCAGAACCTCTATAATTGCTAAACTTTAAGCTCTATGAAGATGAGTGTATCATGTGGGTCATATAGCAGAGATCGTAGCACACCCAATGAGAATAATTAAATATGTGTGATATAAGTGTATAAGTGGATTATTGGGTGAGTGAATAAAAGAATGAAAGGTTAGATTTAGGTAATTAGTGAACAAAAGCAAAGATGTCCCAGGCAGAGATAATGTCATGGAGGCAGTAGTTAGTGAGCTGAATATAAAGCATGGTAGGTAGGTTTACTGATCTTAGCCATAGGAAGTCATTAAATATTCTTGAGGGAAAAGTAGGTTGATGGAACTGCTATTTGAGAAATATTGTGGTGTTTTTTTATACGATGGATTGAAGCAAGGAAGGAAGAGTCAAATATATCCATAAGCTTTACCACAAAAGAATGTCAGAATGTCACCTTCCAATATTTCTCATTTTTCTACTCTCACTCTCCTTGTGACTGTCTCCAAGACTAATTATATGTCTCCCTAGTTTAGGTTCTTTCTCCTTCAGTTTATGCTATACTTTACCACTAGATTTCTCTTCCTAAATTTCAGTTACTTTTCTCCCATTCATCTAATAAGAAATCTCCAGCTGTTCTCCACTTCCTAATGCATCACGTGAAAACCTTGAATCTGCCATAAAAGGCTGTCAATATGATGCAGTGAAAAGGTTCTACATTGGAGTTAGAATAAAAAAAAGTTCAGGTTTTCAGAATCAACTACTTTTTAATGAATTTCTTCAACCAAATGTCAAACTACTAGACAGTTCTTAATGGCCTTTCTAACTTAGCATTTTATATTTTGTTTGATCTTATCTTGAGGATATTCTTTAGCACACTAAACCAGTGCTTCTCAAATTTCCCTTTATATATGAATCACCTTGGAACCTTGTTAAAATGTAGATTCTCATTCAATGAGACTGAAGTTACTCTGAGGCTTCTGGTCCGTGGACCACACTTTGAGTAGCAATATCCTAAATTATAGCTCTGATGTAGAACTTCATGTTGGTAAAACAAACACAAAAAGTATCTTATTTTTTTCCCAAATTTTTCTGAATCTATCAATCAACTTAAAATGTCCCCCAGTCCATCCACATTCACTGGTCAGAAAACTGTCTCATCTTTCATTATTTATCTCATTCCAGCTAGAACCTGGTCATCTCAGTAAAGCTCTTCTTAATCCAATCCCTTATCCACAGGGAAGCCATCTTGTTTTCTCTGATTTGCCCTAGATCAGTGGTTCTCAACCTTCCTAATGCTGCGCCCCTTTAATACAGTTCCTCATGTTGTGGTGACCCCCAACCATAAAATTATTTTCGTTGCTACTTCATAACTGTAATTTTGCTACTGTTATGAATCGCAATGTAAATATCTGATATGCAGGATGTATTTTCATTGTTACAAATTGAACATAATTAAAGCATAGTGATTAATCACAAAAACAATATGTAATTATATATGTGTTTTCCAATGGTCTTAGGCGAACCCTGTGAAAGGGTCATTCGACCCCCAAAGGGGTCGCGACGCACAGGTTGAGAACCACTGCCCTAGATCTTTGTGTGTTTCTTATAGCATCATGAAAACCTTGAGTTACAGTTATTTGCATGTTTTGTCTCTCCTCTCTAGCTTGATAGCCTCCTGAAATTATAAGTGATAGCTGCCACTTTTGACTAAGGAGTAGGAGGAATATATTCTGAAGGAAGGGGACATGGTCACACTAGTGTCAGGGAAGTTCAAACTGTGTACATCTGACCCCAACACATTTACTTCTACTACACCCGGCAGGCACTATAATATGTACCAGAAGAGAGAGCCTGGTCCATTTCTGGGTTTCCATAACTGCTTATTGTTTGGCAATGGAGACAGAGTAGAGTAGAAGTGACAGTCCTGTTTTTGCATGCTTAACTTTCAGATGTTGGCAAATAATCCAGTAGAGAAGTTCTCTGTGCATCTGAAACTTGAGAGGAGACTAATCCAGAGCAGGGCAGCTGGGAGCAGTCCATTTGCAAAATAAGTTGCCTCATTCCACCTGTAGAGCTGCAAAATTAATGTACTTACCCTCATTGGCTCAGAACATTTTTATTTCTTGTAACACAAGTGCAGTAACACAATATATAAAAATGCCCTTTTAAATTGTTGAGTCCAAGCCTCTTCAATTTGGCATATTACATAAAGGCAAGAGGCAATTTGATGTATTTTTTAGGATGATGCCAGTTACATTTAAAACACCAGTCAGGGCAACATGATGCTTTACAAATCATGAAAAAATGTATTGCATTTGTAACCTGACTTTACTCCATGATCTCTTGCTTTTGCAATATATTTTATTGCTTGGGATTTACAGCATCATTTCTCTGCATGGCTTATGCAACAACACACATCAATGTGTCTGCCTTTAATCATCAAAGGGCAGAAATTCAGGTCAGACATCAGTTGTTTGCTAAGCGCATCTGGATTAATGAAGGTCTAGAGCTTGCATTCAGCATACACAGAGAGCGATGTAAGGTATGTCTGTAAGTAATGTCAACTTACTGCTGAACTTGTAATGCCCAGATTTATGTCAGCCATGTCCTTAAATCAAAACAATATTGACTATTGTGATAAAAAATAAATCCTTTCCACTTGCAGCTGTCGTTCCAACTATAGCCCTGGTAGTTTTACAGAATAATCAACCAATAAACTGCCTCATAAATCTTATTCATTAATTCCTGATTTGGGTCTGAGGTGGGGCTTCTTTGGGTGACTTTGAATGGAGTAAATATGCTCTTAAGTGAAAGTGAGTCTTGCTGTCTCTGTTGGTTCCATCCTACACACGGAAAACGGAAAGCTGTTGAAAGGCTGCAGAGGGACTCCCCAATGAAGTAAAAGCACTGTACAGGAAAGCTCTTTGCATTTTTTCCCAAAGCACATAGTGTAGAACATTTAATTTTCACAATCACATCGTGAGGTCAGCAGAGCAAGTGACACTAGGTCTAATCAACACATATGCCAACTGAGCCCCTATGATTTGGTGTAAAAGATTAGAAGCCACTAAACAAAGGCAATGCAGGTTTCCATTATTATAAACATGTGCCCTCTACATACCACGCTTTTCATTTTTTACTTTTTTTAATATATTTTTATTGATTTCAGAGAAGAAGGGAGAAGGAGAGACAGAAACATCAATGATAAGAGAGATTATTGATCGGCTGCCTGTTGCACTTCCCACACTAGGAATGGAACCACAACCCAGGCATATGCCCTGACAAGAACTTGAACCATGACCTCCTGGTTCATAGGCCAATGCTCAACCACTGAGCTACAGCAGCTGGGCCATACTATGCTTTTTAAAGATAATATAGGCCAGAAAGGAGTAAGTGAAATGGTAACTTAAAGATTAAGAATGAGCCCCAAAATTCCAAAAGGATTAAATTCTCATTGAGGAATAGACTTTTCTTAGCTGGTGAGATAATTGTAGAAATGGGTTAATGAATAAACATTATTCTACATCCTTACTGAAGACAAGGAAGAAAAAGAATGAGCAGGATCATCAAATCCTCAATGAGTGCCTAGAAATTAAGTTCACCTCCCCAGTTTTATTAATCAACTCAGAAGCTTCTAATAAGGAACTTGAGGTGAAAAAATATCCAGAATTGGTAGTTAATGAAAATATATTCAGGTAATGTTGATCTCCAAGTATCATTCTTTAAATGTTTACTCAAGTGATGACTATATTGGTACCTTATAGAAACAAAAGCAATATATAAGAGGCAACATATCAAAGAGCATAAACGTGTAGATTTACTTTTTAGAAAGATATTCAAACTCTCTAGGTGTAAAATTTCAGATCTATAAAATGGATCTGGTATGAGATTTAAAAAAATTATTGCACATATAACTTTTCTGTTTTGTCTGGCTGACAGTCAGTATTCTATGAATGTTAACCATCCATGGAGTCTTGTACCTCTGACTTTCTTACACATGTCCCTGGAACTGAATCAGTGCTATCTATCTTATGGCACAACACGGAGAAAAGAAAACCAGATTTCAGTGAGTGCTTTCCCTTCTCTACTGCTGGAGAACTGTCTGATAAGCAGCACTATCAAACAAAAGCTCCTTTGTATGGCTTTTTTCCAGAAGAAGTTAGAAGCAGAGTCCCAGGGTAATCAGCAGTGTAAATGAAATCTTGAATGGTATCCAAAAAAGGAAAGGCATTTGCCATAACTATTCATTAGAAATAGTGGTGTCCTACAGGAATCCCTTTTAATTAAACTCACTTTAATTAAAACCATTTCAAATTGATTCTAGAACCAAATTGAAAGAGAAAGAGAAGGCAGGGAAGGGAAAAAGGGAGGGAAGGGGAGGGAAGGAAGAGAAAAGAAAGAAAAAGAAACAGGGTAAATTTGGAAAATTAAACAGAATTTCATTGATTCTTTTAGGACAAGAGCAGTAAGTTTTCCAAGAGAAGTTCAGACAAAGCCAGAAAACAAAAACAAACCATACAAACAAGGGATATGAAAGGGAAAATGTATTCATAACATTCTTTCAAAACTATTTTGTCAGTTCTTTTCTACTGACTCTAATAAAGTAGCAACAAAAACAAGTAACACTCTAGGGCCAACTACTTCCTCCTGTGATGTGGTCAAGGCTTTTAGCCACACGTAGACAACCTGTTCTACTGAGGTAGTTAGCACTAGTGTTGGCAGGTGAGGGCCATCTCATTTGCTGGAGAAGGATGGAGAAAAGTTAGAGCTCCTTGCTTGCTATGGAATTTCATTCTATTTTTAAAAAATATTTTTATTGATTTCAGAGAGGGAGAGAGAAATAGAAACACCAATGCTGAGAATTGCTGATCAGCTGCCTCCTGCACGCCCCCTACTGGGGATTAGCCCGCAACCCAGGCATGTGCCCTGACCAGAATTGAACTGGGGACCCTTCAGTCTGCAGGCTGACGCTCTATCGACTGAGCCAGACCATCTAGGGCTGGAATTTCATTCTTGAATGACTGGTTTGGGGATTCTGGGTAGGCTTTTTGGATGATGTGTGCATAGTCTGCTCCGCCTTTAGAGCAGGGATTCTCAACCTGTGGGTCGCGACCCCTTTGGCAGTCGAACGACCCTTTCACAGGGGTCGCCTAAGACCATCCTGCATATCACATATTTACATTACGATTCATAACAGTAGCAACATTACAGTTATGAAGGAGAAATGAGAACAATTTTATGGTTGGGTCACAACATGAGGAACTGTATTTAAAGGGCCAGAAGGTTGAGAACCACTGCTTTAGAGACTTGAGTCTCTTTGACATGTTTTTGAAACCATCTCATGCCATTACAAAGTAGAAAGAGGTAAATGGAATTTGGAGCCAGGGCCATGAAGAATTCTTTTTGAAGACCAGGAGATTTTGATTATTTGCGATGTGCTTTTTGAGCTAGGAGTGCTTTTATTAAAGAGGTTTGATGAATGTGGCTTCTCTTCCTAATGTCCTTTTGTTTAGGCTGTCATAGGAAGGATGCAGCAAACAGGTGCTTATGTTTCCAGAGCCCACATATGGCACTATAGCAGAATGTTTTCTAGGGTTTGGAAAATTGAAATAATTATTTAATGCTCTATAAATCAGGGCCCATCAATAGTAATAAGGATGATAATGATGGTGATGATGATGAAATAGCATTTACTGGTGGCTTATTTTGAGGCAAGTATCATTTTCAGGACTTTTTATGCAAAGTATCATTTAACCCTCATAAAAACCCAATGACATGATCTTACTAACTTCATATTAATAACTCCATGTTGATAGAGCTGAGAAAATTGAGTAAGGAATCATAATGCAAACATGGCATAGGTCTTTGCCATGGTAGAAGTACTACCATCAAAGTAAGGTAGTAAGGTAGAAGTACTAACAGAAAGATAGACAAAAAATGGTCCACTGTACAATGGTCCACTTCACAGCTTAATCCTCAAGGGTGTTTTTGGTGTGGCATGAGTATGAGAATACATCAAGAGCTGAAATTGTAGCTGTAAATGCACCTGGACAACCTGCTCAAAGACATACCACCCATGACAACAGTGGTGTTTTTGCCAGATAATCACTATGATGATACTAACAAAAATGTTAAAACAAGATTTACTATTACCAGAATATAATTTTTCCTTTCCTCTCTCTTCTTTCTCTTATGATCCTTTTATTTTCCTTTTTTTATTTACAACCATATGTTAATTATTTTTATGAGTTCATTTGCATCTAGACAATTAAAATTTTCTGAGTTATCTTTTAAATATATTTTTATTGATTTCAGAGGAGTTAGGGAGAGGGAGAGAGCGCTAGAAACATCAATGAGAGCATCATTGATCAGCTGCTTCCTGCAGGCCCCTAACTTGGGCATATGCCCTGACCAGAATCAAACTGTGACCTCCTGGTTCATAGGTTGACACTCAGTCTCTGAGCCACACCAGCTGGGCTCTGAGTTATTTTTTGAAATGGATCCTAGAGAGTTTAATTATTTTACCTGAGTTCACACATTTAGTAAGTAAGGGAACATGTATTTGAATCAAGGCTATCTTATTTGCACTAGATAAACTTCTTTCCTCCAAAAAAGATCTGAATTTTATGTGCTATAATTAGAATATAATAAAAGGCTAATATGCAAATTGACCAAATGGCAGAATGACCAGTTGCTATGACATGCACTGACCACCAGGAGGCAGACACTCAATGTAGGAGCTGCCCTCTGGTGGTTAGTGCGCTCCCATATGGGGAGCACCGCTCAGCCAGAAGGGTCTCCCACCTCTGCAGCAGCGCTAAGGATGTCTGATTGCAGGCTTAGGCCCACTCCCCACAAGGAGCGGGCCTAAGCTGTCAGTCAGACATCCCCTGAGGGCTCCTAGACTGCAAGAGGGTGCAGGTTGGGCTGAGGGACACCCCCCTCCCGAGTGTACGAATTTCGTGCACTGGGCCTCTAGTTGGAATATAAAGAAAGTTCCAAATGAGAAAAATGGTGGCAAACATTGGCCCCAGGGCAGCAAAATTAGTTTCATTCTCTCTCTCTCTCTCTCTCTCTCTCTCTCTCTCTCTCTCTCTCTCTCTCTCTCTTTATGTGACACCCCTTTTGTGATTCTTATTCCACTTCAAGGATTCCTTTGCTATTTGTTTCAGAAAAATTCTGCAAAGGCAAATATATTCATAAAATAGAGGGTGAACTTTTAATAGCGAAGGACAGCAACAATTCCCATAATGTACAGGAGTGCTGATTATTTTTTTCTGACTTTTGCTCATGGGCCACGAAGTTTCAATCGCACTGTACGTGCGCGCCGTACATGGTATTTTGTGGAAGAGCCACACTCAAGAAGCCAAAGAGCCGCATGTGGCTCGCGAGCCGCGGTTTGCCGACCACTGCCCTAGACTTTGCAATTAAACATGCTTTTAGAGAAAGCTAATTCAACTCCTTATATAATTCTTTTCTTTAGCCAAATATCATCCCTTTTAAAACTAATTTGATAATAGCCTAAGTAAATATGGCAGGGCACTCAGGATCTTCCAAAAAGTGTGATTCGAACTTTCTTTTATTTAAAATTAAGAGTGAATAAATTAATCCCATGAATTAATGACAGAGCTGGAAATAGAATTTAGGGCTTCAGAATTACAACTTGCCACAGCTCTCCTTGTGACTCTCTCAGTATATCTCAGCTTTCTGAACACCACCCTGATGTTTGGTCAGCCCATGTTCTGGGACCTCTATCTATGGGGTCCTTCTAGTGCTCAGTTCTATTCTTACTGGAGGCCTCTTCTTAACTGACATGTCTCTCTCTTCTGATTTGTCCTCACCCACTAAGGTCTTGGATGCTTACATGACTATGTCCTTTTGAGTATTAGGTACATTTACTAGCATCTTCAAGATTAACACAATAATTACAAATGGATTTATTGTTATACTGCACCGAGGATTACCACAGTAAGGTCCACATTCTGCACCTTCAATAGAAAATTTTCTGAGGTCTAGGATAGCAAGATTTCAAGAAAAATATTTTTAAGACCTCTGGTTTTTCAAAATTGCATAATCAATTATAAATACTAATATTAGTTCTATTAAAAAGACATATTCCTTCTCTTTAGAAAGATACCTAACTGTAGTTACACCGAGAAACAAAAAGCCCAGCCTAAAGTGTGCTCAATTTGCTGCAACTATTAGTCTGCCTATTCAACTCTAAATCAATGAGGGGCTTGTGGGTGAGACATGAAGACCATAAAGAGCTTTTAATACACTCATAGGTGTATGAGCTCAATCTGGCTGTCTGAAAGTCAAATTAGGCAACAAAATCACAGAAAATTACATATACAATACACAGAATCAGATATCACATTTCTTCTTTAAAAGACCTGCCAACACTGGCTTCGCAGTCCCACAAAGCTACCAGTTTGTAGTAGCTGACGCATTTTGGTAACGTCTGGGCTTTGGAGTATGCCCCAGGCTATTCCACTCCCAACTGTCTTAAATTCGCTGGTTTGAGGAACCTGCCTCACCCAGAGAGCCATTAAGCGTGGGACCTTGTCACTGTTTATATATGTATAGTGTGTCTATAGGATATATTTTTTATTCTGAACTATAGTTAGTTATTCTAACGTTTGCCAGTTTTGCTGTTTATGCCTCCACAGCCTAACTACCCCTCCTTTGTACTCAAAATACTTCACTCCTTGGGCTTTGTGCTCAACCTGAAAAACAGCAAATTCAGTACTTTAAAGGAGTGAGCAGGGAAAGGGTCAAGTGCGCCTGGAGCAGCCCACGGCTGTTTATGCTGGCATCGTTTCTCCCTGAAGATTTTTCCTACTACTTTCTGGAATCGTTCTAACGTAAAGCATTTTTCTGGTTTTCAGATTCAAACACATTCTAGCCTAACCACCTGTGTATGCAATCGATTTGGTTTTAACTTTGAGCTTCATCCCTGAACCAGACCTGGCACCTGCGGAAGAAAATACCGGGGGCTAAAATAGAGCAAGTGAGGCCACAAAATAGTGTAATATCCTCCCACTGTGGTTCATAGGGGATGCTGTTTCTGGGTGTGCATTTCATCTCACGAGACTCCAGACAACAGAAGAACTAGACAAAAGGAAAACATGTGATGGAGCACTATTTATACTGCAATCTTTCCAACATTTCAGAAGGGAATGGTTTACAGATGTATAGCCTCCAATGGCATTTACACATCTATTGTTTTCTTAACCTCCTTCCCCATCCTATTACAAGATTCTTTTGGTGAAAAAGATTACAAACTTCCCTGTGCTTTTCTATGATAAAGAACACATTTCCTCCTGATTACAAGGGAAGATGTGATGAGCTATATGATAGGCTGAGTGTTAATGTACAATCAGCTTTAGAAAATGGAATACTTTTATGATTACTTCAGCATTTGTATTTCATGCCATAAATTCTTCTCTGTCTGAAACAGACCACTTATCCCAGTCTTAGAACATCAAGCTGCTAATTTACACAGTATTCTGACAGGAAACCATCTACAGCAATGAGTGCACGGTAGGGGATTTTAACAGAAGCCCATCTGGACTTTTAGCTATTGAAGGCAATTTCTTCTTTAAAATCTATTAAAGAAAGACGCTGTTAAGATGAGTTACCATCTATTGGCCATAAATTTCTGAAGAGACTTTATGAAGAGCCTCTTCTTTCTTTCTTTTCTTTTTTTTTTTTTTTACCTATTTTCAATGACTTAATTCATCAACATTTAATTTAGTGTCTTTCTGCCTTATGACTCTCAAAGATTTTAAGGTGCTGTTAAGGTCATAGTTGCTGCTTTTGGTAAGGGATATCTGTCTTGGACACGTGTTTTCTATTAATTTAGGCCTCTGGATTCCTTTATGATGAAATATATCTTTGAAAAATCAGATTTCAGAGTTGCGGGGTGTTTAATTTTCATTTCAAGATTTTTTTTTTTCAAAATAAGCCTTTTCTAGTCAGCCAATACTCAAATAATACAAATGAAAGTCTGATTATTTGGCAAATTTGGAATTTTTGGTGTTGAGAGGGATTACTGTAAATAACTAAAAAATATGAGCATCTGAAGGCTTCTTTCTTTCCTCTTGCCTCATTCACATCTTCGTTAGAACCACCATCTCAGAAAGGCCTTCCTTGATATACCCTACTTTATATTATAATTTTGTCCCACCCTCAGCTCTATTGAGTCCTCTCCCCACTTCATTTCATTCTGAAATACTATGTATTTAATTATTAATTTAAAGTCATGTCTTTTGCACCTGTTGGAATGAGAGCTCCATGAGAAGAGAGGTTTTTTCCATTGATTCCCCCACTTCTGTGTCCCTAGAAGCTAGAAGAGTGCATGACACACAGTAGGTGTTGAAAAGCATTTGTTAATAAGGGAATAGATAAGAGAAGATGACTAATTTGGCAAATAAAACAAAACATAATAGTGATGACAGAATTAGAGCAAGAATGGTGC
Source organism: Myotis daubentonii (assembly GCF_963259705.1). Lineage (NCBI taxonomy): Eukaryota > Metazoa > Chordata > Mammalia > Chiroptera > Vespertilionidae > Myotis > Myotis daubentonii. The sequence continues at coordinate 27,852,779 of NC_081847.1, read as the reverse complement.
AGGACACATAGTAGGTGCCAAATAAATTTTTGTTAAGTGAGTGATAATTGGATGCAAGAATAATAAAAATTTAGGGGAAAAACACAGCTAAAGAACTAAAGTGAATGAGTGGAATAATTACACTTCCCATTGCTCAAAAGCAGTTATCTGAGATAACTAAGATGGCGTTATTAACACTGGGGTTTTCTTTCAAGAGCAAATCTGCTAAGGAAGAAAAGAAGAAAAATAGAAAATCAAATGGAAGAAATGTTTTAATGTTAAAATAGTGTTTCAAAGCTGTTTAAAATATGTTAAATATGATTGCCAAAAAAAGTCTACTCACCACCATAGCCAGTTTGCCTCAGTGGATAGAGCGTTGGCCTGGTGACTGAAGGGTCCCAGGTTCAATTCTGGTCAAGGGCACATGCCTGAGTTTCGGGCTCAATCCCCAGTAGGGGGCATGCAGGAGGCAGCTGATTAATGATTCTCATCATTGATGTTTCTATCTCTCCCTCTTCCTTCCTCTCTGAAATCAATAAAGATATATTAAAAAAGTCTACTCAGTGAAAATGATTAAGACTGTACAATCAGTGCTGCTTAATTATGGGGACATACTCCAAGAAATGCGTCCTTAGGTGATTTTGTTGTGAGATCAACATAGAATGCACTTGCACAAACCTAGATGGTATAGCCTACTACACACCTAAGCTATCTGTCAGAGCGCATTGCCCCTAGGATACAAGCCTGTACAGCATGTTACTATATAAAACAACATGAGGTAAAATCAAGAACAAGGGAAAATGATGCAATCAAGATATACAGTAAACACAAGATGTGTGAGGATGCTGCAGGCATAATGCAGCATACTATGTTAAGGAACACTTTATTTTTTATAAGTAGAAAGAGTACACTCTAAACTAAGGATTAAAAGTCTAATAAACACATAAACCAGGAATGTAATCATTATCTTTATCAAGTATTATAGAACCAGGAAATACAGAAGGTAACTGTATATGCTACACTTTTATATGATTGGCAGCTCAGTAGGTTTGTTTACACCAGCATCACCACAAACACATCAGTAATGTGTTGCCCTACAATGTTCTGACACCGCTAGGTGACAGGATTTTTTCAGTTCCATTACAATCTTATTGGCCACCCTTGTATATTTGGTCTGTCTTGACTGAAACTTCGTTATGGGGGACATGACTATATATAAATGACCAAAAAAGAAAAAAAGGAAATAAAATCACCTATAGCTACATCCTTTAAATTCTAGCACTGTAAGTATTTGGGTATACCAAATATATGTCTGGTATTTTTCTATGAAATTACAAATTTTAATAAAGGGGCAGTAAAAGTTCATATGCTGTGATGGTTAATTTTATGTCTCAACTTGACTGGGCTAAGAAATGCTCAGATAGCTGATAAAACGTTATTTGTGGGTGTGTCTGTGAAGGTGTTCTAGATGAAATTAGTATTTGAATCAGTAGACTGAGTAAAGATCACCTTCACCAATGAGGGTGGACATCATCCAACCAATTTGAATGCCTGAAAATAACGAAACAGTTGGAGAAATGGTGAATTCTCTCTCTTTGCTTGAGGTGAGACGTTCATCTCCTCTTGCCCTCAAACATCAATGTTCCTGGTTCTAGGGCTTTCAGATTCAGATGGTCCACAATTCTCAGGCCCTCAGAACTCATACTGAGTATACTTCTGTATTTCCTGGTTCCAAAGCTTGTACTTGGCAGATAGTGGGCCTAGTTGGCCTCCATAACAATATGACATCTATATCTACATCTACATCTACATCTACATCTATATCTATCAATACCTATACCTATACCTATACCTATACCTATACCTATACCTATACCTATACCTATACCTATCTATTCTATTAGTTATGATTGCCTGGATATCCCTGAGTAATACATATGCATGTCAATATGTCATTTCCTTACAAGGCAATATGTTATGGTCTTAGGATAGTCTTCCATGCATCCTATCAACTAACTTTTTGCTATTCCTTTCTGCATTGGTGCACCATAATTTTTCTAGGCAATTCCTCTTATTAAATACAGTAGTTCCCCCTTATTTTGGAGAATTCATTCCAAGACCCCCAGTGGATGTGTGAAACTGTGGACAGTACCTAATCCTATATATTCATGTACATACCTTTTCACTTAAAAGAATCACTGCATGGCTTCTCTCTGGCATATCCAAATCGCCAGCATCACTACTCTTGCCCTTTGGGGCCATTATTAAGTAAAATAATAATGGTTACTGGAACACCATTATGCCAATGCCATGACAGCTGATCTGATAACCAAGAAGGCTAATAGGTGCTACGAGGCATGTAGTGTACACAGTGTGGATACACTGGACAAAGGGATTAATACAGGTGGGACATAGGTGGAGAACATGAGATTTTATCATGCTACTCAAACTAGCATGTAATTGAACACTTATAAATTTTATTTATGGAATTTTCTATTTAAAAATTTTTAACTGTGTTATGATTATTCTTCTAGACCAGCTATTTTCAACTTTTTTTTTTTATCTCATGGCAACATAGACTAGTTATTAAAATTATGCCTCACACATTTTTTGCCAATCTGACATCAAAAAATAGGTGTCATTTTTATTCATTTGTAACAGACAGCTATTGTTGTGTTGGTTGTTATCATTTTCTTATTTGACAGTCTAAGGGAAAAGAGGCCAGTGCCCCTAACTAAGTAGTTTGTATTGTATGCCACATCATACTGGTTGAAAATCACCGTTGTAGACAATTCTTTGTCCATATCTGTTATAGTTTTCTTAACACATTGTTTGCGGGTAGTTTTTATCGCGCGCTAACAGGTGGCGATAAAAACACATATTAATATGTTTTTTATAGACTAGCGGTAGAATGCGGGTAATGTATAAATACGTAAACTAAAGTTATCATAATTTTACTGAACATTGCCATTTGCGCAAAAAATTAGCAAAAATGGCCTGCGCCACCTGTTAGCGCGCCATAAAAACTACCCGCAAACAATGTTAAGAAAACTATAACAGATATGGACAAAGAATTGTCTACAACAGTGATTTTCAACACATATTAATACGTGTCCTGTGCCACTCTACTACCAGTCAACGTAAAACGTATAAATACGTTTCCGCATACAATGTGTTAAATTCTTAGAAATAAAACATAAAATATATTTAAATTTTTGACACAAATTGCTATGCTGCCTTCAAAAATACTGAACCAATTTGAACTTCCATTTGGAATGTTTGAGAATGCCCAGTTTCTTGCTATTTTTAAATCATCATTTAAATATATATCCTATCTAATAAAAGGATAATATGCAAATTAACTGTCACTCTGTCACAAAGATGGCAGCACCCATAATCACAAGATGGCAGTGCCCAGTCCTCTCAGCCCTGCCAGAGTCACTCAGTCCCGGGGGGGTGGCCGCTGAGAGTGGGCAGTGTGAGCGGCCTGGCAGAATGCTTGCTTCGTCGCCATGGCAACAAGGCAAGCGTTTCCACCCCAGCTGCGGAGGGCCTCTGGGCAGCGGGCATGAAGCAGTGGGGGCGGGGGTGGGGGGGAAACATTTGTGTCATCACTCCAGCGACGAGGCAAGCATTCCGCACCCAGCCGCAGATGGGCCTCTGGCCAGGCCAGGGTGCGGATGGGCCTCTGGGCCACGGAGAGCCTCTGGGCAGCAGGCACGGAGCAGCCAGGCCCCACAGAGGTCTACTGGCACACAGATTCATGCACAGGGCTACTAGTGTGTGTGTGTGAGTGTGTGTGTATATTATATATATATATATATATATATATATATATATATATATATATATACATAATATGTATGTATATATTTGCCATTTTGATAGATGAAAAATAAAATAGAAATTTGGTTACAGCATGGTGGTGGAGAAATGGATATTCATGGAGACAAAATAACACAATTTGGAATGAAATTCCACAACAGTACATTTACTTTGCACTGTTGATGTGGTTACTTTATATCTTAAATATACCATCAATGTTAGCAGCCCCTCTAGACTGATTTGTAATCATAAACTATGTCAACTGTCCTATCAGTGTCTTGTGTATATATAGATATTTTATGTAATAAATAGTCCTCTGCTTTTCTCCAGATCATCTGGGCAATTTACAAACATTAATTCAATCTCACACTTCCCTGTTTTAAAACCTCTCTGCAAAAGGACAGAGGAAATGCAAGAGTGTGAGCATGCTAGGCCAGAAGAGAGTCAAATGTAATAGATCTATATATATTCTATATTTAAGATAATCTCCAATCTTACCAGCAAACTGAATCTGCAAACAGAGGATAGATTTATTTTTTAGTATATTATGATGATATTCTTGATATTTAAGAAATTTGCTATGATTATTGGTAATGACCAATTTAATGTAATAAAATTTGACTCATGATAATCATTTACCTGTTGGTGAGTTACTTTTCCTCCAAGAGTAAAACTTATCTCTCTTTGTATTAAATTTCTACTTCCCTTTAATTGTAGGGTCCCCTGAGGTCATGTTCTTGAAACTGGACCAGTAACATCAATATCAATTGGAAATAGAAGAATAGACTCTCAGAAACTACCCCAGAACTAGAAATCAGAATTCACATTTTCACCTGATCCACAGTGATTGATATGCATATTGAATATTGAAAATCATGGAGCATTAATTTCTATTGGGAATGGAGGGCAGACATGGTCAAACAGCCAGGCCCTAGCGCATTGCTATGTATGCCACATATGCTTAGATGCCAAGGGAGTCCATCTTTAGAAGGTGAAAAACAGAAAAAAAAAAAAATAAGATTTTCAAAAAATGATCTCAGAAATAATTTCATAAGGAAAAGTGCCAAGCAATTTTTTTTCCTGAAAATAAGAATAGCCCTGATTTAGAGGGTCCATAAACTTATCATTAAATTTTTTTCTAGATATTTTGGATAAAAATATTAATTTGAAACTACATCCTAAAATTGTTTCTCCAAGTTAGTGATAGCATAAGTGACCACTGGTTATTTTTCTCCAGCCTTTCCATAAAATGAAACTATTTCTTGAGGTTTTTTTCCACTTTGTTGCCGGGTAACAAACCACTCCAAAACATAGTGGCTTAAACTACAATTCATTATTATCTTTCATGATTCCATGTGTTGACAGGGCTCAGCTGGGACACTGTTATTTGAGGCCTCCCAGGCAGCTGCGGTCAGGTGGCCAGTACGGCTGTAGTCATCCCAGTTACACGTCTAAGATGCCTGACCCTCATGGCCGGGAGTTGCTGTGGGCTGGTGTTGACAGCGGGGAAGTTTGACAAGAGTACCCATGCATGGGCTGCACATGGGGCTTGGTCTTCCCAAAGTGTGGCAGCTGCCTTGGAGAGGGAGGGTCCCGAGAGAAAATATTCCAAGAGACCCAGGTGAAGGACACAAGGCTTCTTACGTCTGAGCCTCAGAAACTTCAAGCATACCTTCTGCAATGTTCTACTGGCCCAGCAAGTCGCTAAGTCCAGCCAGCATTCAAGGGGGAGAGGAAATCAATACCACCTCACAATAGGAGGAACAGTACATTTTTAAAGCCATCTTTAACCCACCACAAGATTTCTAAGTTAGAATGATTTTGACAAGCTCCATTTTCTGCCTGCCGCAGCACACCCAGATCCGCCACCCATGTAGAGACCACTGAAAAGTTGCAAGGAGTCGGAACCTTAGTCCTATATTGAAGCAGGGGATCCCTCCGGGGTGAGGACGATGGAGCCCCAACGCACTAGGGCCTCTTCATGCACGACTCCGGGGACCAGGTTCATTGACGCAGATCCGTTTTATTGAGGAACTACAGGGGTATATATAGCATGAGGGGACCAATCAGAGGGAGACACGTTGCTATAGGCGACCAATCAGAGGGAGACACGTTGCTATAGGCGACCAATGGCTGAAAGGCTGGGGTACTATGCATGTGGCTCTAGGAGTTAGTTCAGGCGGGCATTGCTACTTCCTGGAGTGCCGAGGAAGCATGTCATGGTGGAGTGTGCTCACACCATTGCAACAGCCACAGCGCTGAGATATACTTCCTGAGCTCTACTACACTATATAGTCCACTTCCAAAAGTATCACTCCGCATCCCATGTTAGATGAAGTAGGCCTTTGTCTATATATTGATACCTGAAAACTCAGAAGTGTCCTTAAAAGATTTTTCCCTTTGAGATGACAATCTTCAATTTCACTCTTCCCCAAGATCCATTCTCCATACTCCTCTGATTGACTCTTTGTCAGCTGGGCTGCAGATTTTACCAATTGGGCTCCTTTGTCTTGGGCTGCTAATTGTCTTTGACCAATGGCAGGCATATGCCTATCATTTATGCCCCTCTCCCTCCCACTTTCATCAATTTTCATCATGCATTTCTAGCAGCGACCGCACACTCTACTCGTATCCCAGCCTTTCCTCCATGTTCCACTTCTGACTGGACTTGTGAATTCTCTTTATTTCTCTTTCTTCAGCTCTAGGGGTGATCATGACTTTCTAGTATTACTAGATTCCCACCATCCAGATTTTAGAACTTTTGAATTTAAAAAAAAAATTTCTTCTCAAAAAATATTTTTTCTGGTCACCTAAGAGTCAATATTAAAGAGAAAAGTGTGATATTTGATTAATCTCAAACTTTTGGTGCTTGGAGAAAATTTAAATTTTTTTAAAATATATTTTGTTGATTTTTTACAGAGAGGAAGGGAGAGGGATAGAGAGTTAGAAACATCAATGAGAGAGAAACATCGATCAGCTGCCTCTTGCACGCCCTCCACTGGGGATGTGCCCGCAACCAAGGTACATGCCCTTGACCGGAATCGAACCCGGGACCTTTCAGTCCGCAGGCCGACGCTCTATCCACTGAGCCAAACCGGCTTCGACGGAAAATTTAAAATTTTATGCCAGTAAAATCTCATCCCTTAAGAGAGAAGACCAGAAAAATCACTAGAGACTCTCCAGTTCTGTGACTAACAGGCTCTGAGTTTTGCTATAGGATATTCAAAGAGAAGCATTTCCTTCTGAATATTGTGATAGAGCCCATTAGTGGCTCTCAGAGGCCCAAAATTGCCACGACTAGCAAATTGGTGCATTCATCTATTTGACCAATTATGTTGGTAGACTCTTTAGTAATAACGGGATATTTAACACTGTTTTCTAGACTACCTCACAGATAGATAGATGATCCTGTAATAAAATGAACACTGAAGAGTGACGTTCGCAACATGATGAAACAGGAGGTTCCTCTTCATATTGCCCCTCAGCAACAATAATGTGACAGCCACCCATGGACAGGAGTGCCTTTGTGAAAGCTTTAAATTCCAGGGAGGAGACTGTGAAACCCCAATGGAGCCTAAGACCAAGGAGCTGTGCTAAATAAAGCTCATGTTTTGTGGTCTCTCCTGCAGATGTGGGTCAGCTTTCTGCACATGTTCAATAGCCTTCTGCCAAGGCTGGGAGCACACACAGGTGCAGGGGAAGATGTTGGTGAGGGAAGTGGAGTGTTAAGGTGCCTGTGGGCACACTGGGGTATATCCATGGGCAAGGTGTCCTCGGGCTTGCTAGAGGGCTTCTTGATGGAGTCTGAGACCTAGTTAGTAGGATCTGTGTCCCTGCAAGAGTCTCATCTGCCACCTTCCCAGCCTCTTCCCACACCTCAGTCATGCAGCTAGCTACTCAGTACTCTGGAAGGGATGAGAGAGAAATGAGCCTCTTTGGCAGAATCCCACACAGCTGGGGAAGCTGTGGGCTCACTCACATGCTCTCACTTACTCCTTGTGGAGGAAATCGCCAGCCAAGATGGTCTCTCTTGGCCCTGAGCAGTGCTACCTTGGGGGAGGGGTGATATAGTTTAAGTCAAACTGTTCCTCCTGCTCTCTCTAAGATATATAACTCATATATATTTTTTTCTTTCACTCCAGTGGTATACTGGAACTTCTCCCCTGGAAACCGGGAATTCCACAAAGGCTCTCTCATCCACTGAGGATGGTCTGAGACAGTTGTCCCCCCAGGGGCTGAGGGCCTGGAGCTGGTTCACAGCCTGGATTGAGTTCTGTATGCCTATTACACAAAGCACTGGTGGCTGGGACTTCACGAAGGTCCCCTGCATATGGTACTGGATCCCACAAAGGCATGTTTTTTTGTCCATGGATGGATGCCAAATTGTTGTTGTTGAGGAGGGAAATATGAGTGAGCAACATCTTCTTCAGCATCTTGCTGACTGATGTCAATCCCAGGTAAAAGTGGGATGTTTCTAAGCCTATTCCTCTGTGAGGTGGTAATGGTGATAGCACTTCCGTAGGGTTGCTCTGAAGATCACTGTGTAGGATTCTAGGGAAGGCTAGGGGAAAGCAGAGACACCCCGCTGAGGTAAAGCCTGGAGTCCTGAGATAGCATGTAGAGAAAGGCCATTCAGTAAATAGAACTACATGTGCCACATGATACTATGATGTGAGAATGAAATACTGCTTATTCCAATAGCCATTGTAAGGTGAGAATTGTTTGTTATAGCAAGTATCATTAATAACACAGAAAAAAAATTTTTTTTCATTTTATATCATGCTTGCTGTCTATATGTCTATCTAGGGAAATAATTAAATTAAAGATGAATGAAATACAATGCATCGACCCAATTATTTTAATTTAGGAGTCAAAATCAACCTGGAAATATTTTCTAAAAAGCAGTTTATTTACTTTTCTCTTCACTGCAAGGAATTGTGCATATAGTGAAGCATGCTTATAAGGCATATTGTACACACTTTAAAATATCACCATCTCGCCTGTTTATATTTAACTTTAAATGATATGTAAAATACCTGAGCTCAAGAATTTTCAGGCTCTCTAATCATGTCCCTCTGCTTGGCTTTGAAAAGATACAATGAAAATTGTGAGTAGAAATTATTCCTCCAACAAGTCCTCCCTCTCCTTGCCGCAGATTATTTCAAGGACTTCTTGACTAAATTCAATCAATAGTTATTATTTTTTAAGCCATCATTTTTAAAAAGCTATTATTTTTATAATTCACATTTAACACTAATGGAATGAGCTTTAATTATATTGGTAAGCCCTAAATATTCTCACTATTAAATAATATATAAAAGATATGCACAGCCCTGGCCAGTGTTGCTCAGTGGTAGGAGTATTGGCCCACTCACTGAAGGGTTGTGCATTTTATTCCCAGTCAAGGGCACATACCTGGGTTGCAGGTTTGAAGCCCCACCCTGATTGGGGTGCATGGGGGAGGCAACCAATCCATGACTCTCTCTCACATTGATGTTTTTCTCTCTTTCCCTCCCTCCCTCCAGTCTACTCTCTCTAAAAAGCAATGGAAAAATATTCTCGGGTGAGGATTAACAAACAAACAAACAAAAAGACATGCAGAGTAAATAATCATCATACTCATAACTACCATTATTACTATTCCTTGTTCAGATTATGTTTTAAGAATCTGTTTCAGTTATAGTATACAAAATGAAACCACAGAAGTAATCACAGAAGAAAATAGTATATAGAAGGCAGGATAATTATAATTAATGCTATGTTTAAAAATATATTTTGTGGTTAAATAACCTCAATATTGTGTCCATTTTAATATGGAAATTCAAAAGAAAAACCAATTGATTTCTCACTCATTTTTCTTTGGCATATTCTATATTCACAGATGGTACAGATATTCAGGCATTCTAAACTAAAGTATCTCTACGTATGATTTTGTCTTGGAAGTCTCTTTCGTGGTTAGACCACATTTTGTATACTTCCGATGATGAACATATGAGCTGAGCCTAGCCAAAGCATGGAGTAGGCCACATGAAACATAATCAAGGGTGTAAGCTGCTGCTGCCAAGAAGTTGGAAAAGACAGTTTTACAGGTCATGAAGAAAATTGGGACCCAGCTTAACCAACAAAGTATTCAGTGAATAGAAAAATTAGTATGTGACGCTCATACAGAACCAATATCTGGCTCAAAAGAAACTTATTTACATGGAATAGCAGGTTAGGGATTTCATGCTTAAACTATTTTTACCAAGAGAGGAATAAGAGGGTTAGGAAAAAATTAACCTGTTTTGTTTTGTTTTGTTTTGTTTTGTTTTTTTGGGGGGGATATTAAAAAATAAATTTACAATTTCGTTAAATGGCAATTTATTTGCATAACATTGTCAAAATTCTACAGTTTCCCCTCCTTTAAAGATATTCCCCCCCTTGCACCAAGAACAAACACCTTATTAAAACAGCATAAAAGATGATAAATTTTCATTTTTATCTTTAAATATTTGAGTTGCAAGTTTATACATGGATTTGATGAAATTCTTGAGCCACAAATTGAAATTATTCACCAACACACAAAAAAAATCTACATCTTATTATACAGATGTAGATATTCTTAGAAAATTTGCACTGATATGGAAAATAGAAGCATTAAGAAATTCACTAACTCTGACACAATTTACAAGTTAATCTTGGTTAATACAAATTCTTCTGGGAAGAACTTAATATAGAAATCACTAGTTACAATGCAGAGATTTCCACCTTGCCATGTTAGAGTCACCAGAACTGAGCTTGTCCTCCTTGTAAAAACAACTAGAATACTGGACAATATATATAACACAGTGTTTTGGGGCCCTAACTAGTTGTGCAACTAGCCATGCAAGACTAATTAGCCGTGCAAGACTGTGATATAAGGTAGAGGGTAAAACATATGAGATGAGCCCTACAATCCATGTTTAGATGTTTTTTTCTGAAGACACGCCACAGACTGTGACACGGAGAAGGAGAGTTGAAGCAGAGCTAGAAGGTTCCACTGAGAAAAGGCAGAGATCAGATTTGGAAATATGAAGGTAGCTTAATTTTGTGGGCAGAATACTACAGATGAAGGAGCTGTGCTCAGAAAGAGTCCCAGAGATCAATATGTGGGTCTTTCTGAGCCTGTTTCTAATTATTAAGACCAAATAAACAAGGTGAGATGTACTAATGCTGGGCAAAGAATCCTCAGGAAGATTTAGCTGAGCAATTCCAACGGTGGGGACAAGGCTGGAGGACATTAAAATTCTACCCAGCACAAGTGCAGTGACCTCAATGAATACAGGAAACATTCAGTAGAGAGCCTAGAACGGTTAACCTTAGTAGTAGACTAAAGTAGCACTATGATAAATGATAGTATAAACATGCTCTAACAAAAGTCAAAAACAAGTATAGAGAGGAGTGAACTGACTTACAAGTGATTTACCTTCCTGCCAAAACATAGTTCAACATTTTCAAGGAAAACAACAAAAACCAGATTCAAAATAATCATAGTCACAAAGTATATGATTGAATAAAAAAATGATGAAACATAGAAAGAAACAGGAAACTATAATAGATAACGAAAGAAAAATATGTTAATAGAAATATCAGAAATAAAGTTGACAGTATTCAGAGACAAAGATTTTAAAAGGGTTATTATAGATAAGCTCAAAAACCTAAAGAAAAACATGAATATCAGGTTGAAAGATACAGAAGAAATGAAAACAAACCAAATGAAACTTCTGAAAATGGCCATTTTTCAAAAATCACAAGGTGGGTTTAACAGAAATTAGATGCTGCAAAAGAAAAGTGGACTTTAAGCCACAGAAGCCATCTAACAAAACACAGAGTAAACACAACAAAATAGAACAGAGCCTCAGCGACCTATGAGACGATTTCAAGCACTCTAACATACATATAATTGGAGTCCCATTCATTTATTATTGTTGCTGTAAGAAATAAAACAAAGTGTCTTAACAGTTATTATCTTAGAGTTTTAGAGGTCAGAAGTCAGAAATGGGTGGTATGGGCCAAAAGCAAGGTAGGTGCAGAGCCGCATTCCTATTTAAGGCTAGAGAAGAATCCACTTCCTTGAATTTTCGAGCGTCTGGAGACCACCTGCATTCCATGGCTTTTGTCCAATCTTTTATTTTCAAAGCGTATCCCTCCACCTCCTGCTCCCATCATCACATCACCTTTTCACTCTGACCCTTCTTTCTCCCTCTTACAGGAATCCTTGTTATTACACTAGACCTATCCAGATAATTCAGAGCCATTTCCCATTTTAAAATCCTTAACCTAATCACATCTGGGAATGTGAGGTTAAATGTTACCTTTTACCATGTAAGGTCACTTATACCAAGTTCTTAATATTAAAGCTTAGGCATCCTTAGGGGTATAAGGAGTGGGGGCATTATGCAGCCTACCATAGAGTTTAGGAAAAATAAAAGAAAGTGAACAGATGGGGAAGAAAATAGCCAACAACTTTCTAAATTTGATAAAAAAATATAAACTCATAAATCCTAGAAGATCCGTAAACCAAACATCAAGAAACATCAAAATCAAAATTCTGAAAACCAGTAACAGGAGGAAATCTTAAAAGCAAGCAGAGGTTCGGGGAGTGGGTAAGGAGGGAAAGCACATTACTTATAGGGAAACAAAGATTAGAATTTCCATCTTTCTGTCAGAAATAATGCAAGCCAGAACACAAAGGAATCTTTAAAATGTTGGGGGGGAAAGTTTCTACTATGTAAAAATATCTTTAGTCCTTGCAAGTGTCTCTTTAAAATAAAAATAAAGTTGGTTTCAACATATAAATACTAAGAAGTTTATGCATGTTTCTATTTTGCATGTTTTTATTTTACAGCAAAACTGCATGATAAGAAATATTAAAGGAAATTCTTCAGCCAGAAATAAAATAACATCAGATAGAATCTCAAATCCAGTCAAAGAAATAAAATGAACAAAAACAGTAAATGTTTTTCTTTGTGCTTTAATGTCAATAATACTGAATTGAATGTTTAAAGCAAAGGTCAGCAAACTATGGCGCACAGGCCAAATGTGAACCCCTGCCTCTTTTTGTCAATAAAGTTTTATTGAAACACAGCCACACTCATTTGTTTATGTATTGTCTATGACAGCTTTTATTCCACCTTGCCAGAATTCAGTAGTTTTGAAATTCTTCTAGGGACATTATGTCCTGCAGTGCCTAAAATATTTACTATCTAGTTCTTTAGTGGGGAAAAAAAGGCTGACCCCCTAGTTTAAGGAAAAGTAATAACAATTCATTGTGGAGTTTATAATATTGTAGAATTAAAATATGTGTCAAATTACACAAAGAACAGGAGAGGAGAAATAAAGTATTTATAAGTTTCTTACATTACACTGGAAGTCATATAATGTTATTTGAATGTAGACTGGGTAATAATGCATATTGTACACTCTAGAAAACCACTGCTCAAAAACAGAACAAAGATGTATAGCAAATAAGCCAATAATGGAAATAAAATGGAATAAGAAACATACTCATTAAGCTAAAATAAGGCAGGACCTGAAGTTCATGTACACAATTACTGAGCTTCAAATGCTTGAAGCAAGAATTAATAGAACTAAAAGAACAGAAAATTAACCCATGAATATTAATAATTGTCAGGAATCAAATATACAGAAAATGGTAAGAATATTATTGACATGAACAGCATTTGCAACTAACGTAACTAAATTGATATTTAGAGAATATTTCACCCAACAAGAATATGCAATTTTTCAAGTGTAAATGGGACAATGGGACATTAATGAAGATAGACCATATGCTGGGTCAGAGACCAGTCTCACTACATTTGAAAGAACTGAAATCATGCAGAATATAGCCTTTTTTTTAAACTGCTGATACTATTACAAATGTCCACCTCCCCCCCACACCCCTTTAACACCTCCACCCAGCCCCACCACCCCACTCCCCAGCCTTCACCTTGTCTGTGTCCATAGGCTATGCATATATGTTCTTTAGCTAATCTCTTCATCTTCTTTTATCCAGTCTCCACCATACCCCTCACCTCTGAAATCTGTCAGTCTGTCCCATATGCCCGTGCCTCTGGTTCTATTTTTTCCATTAATTTATTTTGTTAATTAGATTCCACATATTAGTGAGATCATGTGGTATTTGTCTTTCTCTGACTGACTTATTTCACCTAGCATAATAATCTCCAGGTCCCTCCATGCTATCTCAAAGGGTAAGAGATCTACCCTTTTTATAGCTGCACAGTATTCCATTGTGTAAATGTGCAATAGCTTTATTTTTTCTTTATCTACTGATGGGCACTTGGGCTGTTTCTAGGTCTTGGCTATAGTAAATTGTGCTGCCATAAACATAGGGGTGCATATATTCTTTCTGATTGTTGTTTTGGGATTCTTAGGTTATATTCCAAGAAGTAGGATCACTGGGTCAAAAGACAGTTCCATTTTTAATTTATTGAGGAAGCAAATATACTCTTATATACCCAGTGAAAGGTCACTTTTAAAACAAATTTATTAAAGTATGCAACCATTAAATAAGTTCTAGATAATTAATACCCTATTGGGTTTGGAGGGCTTGGGGGGGACACTAAATATTTAGCCCTTAAAATTTACCTTAACTAATAATTTCCATTCATTTAATTAATAAGTGTTTATAATATTAAGTAGAAGTATTTAATTCATCTTTAAAAGCCTGGAATTATGTAAGTTATTTAAGTTTGCTCTTTATTTTGACCAACTGGTAGAGATGTGTCCTTGGTAATTTGCCTCCTGATACAGCAAAAAACACTCAAGTCCCCAGCCAGCAGCTTGCATTTTCGCCAGATGTGATACAGCCTAAATGTATTTATTATAAAGACAGACAGCACTACCGCAACCAATTGCAGTTCAATTATTTTACAATGTACAGACATTGCCACAAATGCAGTTGGATCTTGAGAACCATATTATTCTGTCAGGAACTATGTCATGTGGAGAAAAGAAGCCCATCAACAAATTACTCACATGTGTTCTCTCCCTCCCCCTCTGTGTCTCTCTCTATATGTGCGTATGTTTTTATGTGTATATAAGGTTTATAACACATGTATGTGTATATGAGTGTATATGTAATTTCACAAAAATAAAGATATTTGGGGTAAATTAAAATAATTTGTTTATTCTAAATAGAAAAGTCTTAGGGAGTCTAAGGGAGTTTAGGGAATTGCAAAGTTTAAGGAAAGAAAAGAAAATAGAGTAATATTTCTGGTCCATAAGTGTAAGTAGACATAAAGTAATGAGAAAGAAAGTAGGATCCAGCCTCAAACCTGAACATTCTGAGATGGCATCAATTAAAAAAGCCCCAAAGTTAGAATTAATGCTAATGAAGTATCTTATCCACCTTCTGCCTCAAGAAGCGGTCATGTCCAAACCCAACAGAAAGAAGTTGTACCAGCCTTAACAATGAACTTAAGTTCTAGGACATGCTGATGTGGATTCAAGCAATCATTCTTAAGGAAATTTAAAAATATCCTCTTGTTTTATGTTTTCTTAAATATAGAAACTAGTAGCCCTGCGCACGAATCCATGCATCAGTAGCTCGCCAGTAGCTTGCTGCTGCCCTCCAGTAGCTCTCCGCCCGCTGCCACATCCTCCTGTAGCTCCCTCCACCCCACGTCCCCCACAGCTTTCTGCCCTGCCCCCTTTTGTAGCTCTCCGCTGCCCGCTTGTAGCTCACTGCCCCACCCTCCTGCTGATCCGTGATCCAGTCGTTACATGGTCGGTCCTTACACTTCACGGCGTAACAACCATTTGCAAATTACATCTTTATTATATAGGATTAGATGTAAGACAATTTGTCCAACTTTCTCTTCAAATCTGCCACACTTTCACCAATGTGTCATCTGGGTTGCTCAACTTTTATGAGAATTATGGTCCCTACAGCTGTTCAGGTATGCCATTAATCAGCATGGCCTAGGGATGGAGAACGTGAACTGCCTGGGTTCAAAGCTCAGCTCTGCCACTTCTTAGCTGTGTGGCCTTAAGCCCTATGTTTTTGGCAATGCAGCATCATTTCTGCTGTTCTCTACAGGCATAAGCACTCACAGCCCACAAGATTCACTAGGACAGTGGTTCTCAACCTTCCTAATGCCACGACCCTTTAATACAGTTCCTCATGTTGTGGTGACCCCCAACCATAAAATTATTTTTGTTGCTACTTCATAACTGTAATTTTGCTACTGTTATGAACCATAAAGTAAATATCTGATATGCAGGATGTATTTTCATTGTTACAAATTGAACACAATTAAAGCATAGTGATTAATCACAAAAACAATATGTAATTATATATGTGTTTTCCGATGGTCTTAGGCAACCCCTGTGAAAGGGTCGTTTGACCCCCAAAGGCGTCACGACCCACAGGTTGAGAACCACTGCACTCGAAGGAGCCATGAAGCACATTCTGAATGAGAAGAATGTAAAAAGAATGGGTAACTACACCATAAAACAAGTTCTCCTAGTTACAGAGAAAATAAAAAATATATAAAGCTGAGCAAAATTCAAATGAAAATGCAAGGATTAAGAAACAATACAGAAAACAGTACAAATGATGTACATCCCCCCACACTTAGAATTACTGCCAATGAGTAGTACAGACAATAAATTTTTCACAAGGTCTAGAGCAGGGGTGGGGAACCCTTTTTCTGCCAAGGGCCATTTGGATATTTATAACATCATTCAAGGGCCATACAAAATGATCAATTTTAAAATTAGCCTGCTATATTTGGTCAAATATTTAATGAACTCACCCCTAATGTCTGGGCAGGGCCAGACCAAATGATTTCTCGGGCCTTATACGGCCCCCCAGGGCTGGATGTTCCCCAATCCCGGTCTAAAGGGATAAACCAAAGAGGAAAGGTAAGCATGGCTTCCAAAACACCATTTACCCGTTTTACAAAAGCCAAAGTAGAGAACTATAGGGAAATCCTTTATTTCTCTTAAACTTTAAAGGAGCATGTCATTCAAGGTAGGTACAAATCTACTAGTAGGTGAGTTCTGAACTCTAGGAGGCCAGTTCTGTCTACCTAATCTGTATGCAATTACATCTTCAGGAGCAGCCATCCGCACTGGCTTCCTTCCTTAATATGAAGTTACCTTCTCTTTCTCCAGGTGTGGAGGAGAAGAACTCAGGGCCATCCGCTAGTCACACTTAGACCTCTCTTGCTTCCTCCTGGCTCATCCTCTACACTCTTGGTATTGGTTCTCTCTCATTCTTTCCTCCTCTCTCTCCTTCAACCAGCTCACACCTTGCCTTGTAGACCTTTCAGTTTGGGGCTTACATTGTGCTCTTAGCCTCAAATTCCAGTGGAATCTCTAAAGCAACTATTACATTTTTTGTAGGATGTGGTGAGTCCAGCAGTCTTTAGTTACCACTTGTAGACCTCCAGACCTTTCTGTGGCAAGGGGAGGAGGAGCTTGGCCATTCTCTGCCTGGGACAGATGACTAAAGCAAAGCACATGACCCAAATTAGCAAAGGAAGGAGCAGGGACACATGGAAAGAATTTCCTTCAAAGAAATAAATGGGTTTTTGGGGTTTTTTTACTTTTCTTTTATGATTCAGCTCTTCTGTTGTTCAGCTAGAAGTTGAAATCATGGAAAAGGGAAACGGTTGGTGAGTAGGTGACAAAAACTTCAAAAACTGAACATGGTCACCTTTGTGTGAAGATATAAAATCAATGCATATTCAAGAGACATTCATATAGGTTTATCATATCACTATACACAATCAAACCATCCTTGTGTTCCCTGTTTCATCTGGGTTTCTATTTTGGTTAATGCAGAAAGACTCATATTTTTATTTTATGTGCAAAAAGAAGGCTCTGGTGTGTCCATTTGCCCTCTGTTTAACAACCACAAAGAAATGTAGCAATAAGCTTTGCTAGGAAGCAGCCTTCCACTAAATTACACACTGAGAAAAAAACTTTCAGATCTTAAAGCCAGCAACAACCACCACAATAAATTAGGAGTGGGTGACGGCTCAATTAAGATTCCTTTAGATATCAGAATATCTGACAGGTGTCCAGGGGTCCTCAAACTACAGCCCGCGGGCCACATGCAAATACAAATATTCTATTTGTTCCCGTTTTGTTTTTTCACTTCAAAATAAGATATGTGCAGTGTGCATAGGAATTTGTTCATGGTTTTTTTTAAAACTATAGTCCGGCCCTCCAATGGTCTGAGGGACAGTGAACTGGCCCCCTGTTTAAAAAGTTTGAGGACCCCTGCAGGTGTCAATTGTTGGAAATAACTGTGAAGTAAGTTCCTGAATAGAAAGAAATGATTTCCAAAATTATCATGTATTAAAGAAACTTAACAACATTCAGTCTATACTCAGCTCTTCGGAATCACAACCTCCCCACACAGAGACTCACATGTGTAAATTCTAATCCTTTACCATTGAAATCTTCTGTTTCTAATCCAAAAGTATTTCAACTCAATTCCTGGACCTTAAGAGTCTGTGCCTGGTGTCAGGGGTGGTAGTTAGATGTGGCCCGCATGAGGCCAGGTGAAATAAAAGGGAAACATGCCACTGTCTACAACTCCATAGCCGTGTCTTTGAATCTTTGTCTTACTTCCTCCTGATCATTAAATAAACCACACTTATTTAAATGTTTAATCCTTTTGAAGAAGTGTTTCCTTGAATAAGAGCTCTCTGTTTCATTTAATATGAGGATACGTAAGTTTTGTGCCTACCCTTTAACTTGAGAGGTAGGCACAAAATACCAGAAAACCCATGTGTTACATCTTGGCATGAATTGCCGATTTCTCTGTGTAGTGGCAAGCAAGGACAGCAAACGCAGCTGAAGAAATCAACTGTACAACACCTCCCAATTAAATTGAGCAACAGGGAAGAGAAGCAGCCAAGCTCCAACAGAGAACCATAAGTGTCATGAAGAAAATGATCTCCAGAGGGGTTTCCATAATACATAAATTCAGGAGTGTTTATTACAGCTGAAGATGTTTCCTCTGTTGGACATTGCTACACTGGTCCCTAAGGACAAATAAGACTCATAAGTTCTGAGCGCCATGAAAGCACATGGTACTCTTCTACCATGAGCAGACTCGATTTTTCTCAAAGAGCAGGATACTAGCATCGGTATCACCTGGTGGGAATCCTCACCACAGACTTAATTATTCGGCAAGATTTCCCGGAGATCTGTGATCAGTATGCACATTAGAATTGGAGAAGCTCTGGTCTAAGAATGCCCTCCAAATGTGCTGTCCAGAGGCGGTGTAAAAAAATCCCCCGCCTGCTGGTTAAACAAAGGGTCTGCTCACCTGCAAACTGGAACAGACAGCATTACATAAACCTAGACCCCTGTTAACAGTCACTTTGGAAATTCCCAAACTATGAGTGGGATTAGTCCAGGAGCTGTGGTTACGAGGCAAGTCAAGGACCAAAACCGCCTCAGAGATTCCAAAATACATACTCTGTGTCAGAGTTTCAAAGCAAAGTTAGTAATATTTTAATCCCCTCACCACAAGGGTATGTCTAATATAGCTTGTCAGGAGGCCAGTGACTTAGAGAAAAGAACCTGGATTTTCCCTGTCATATCAGCGTTTTAATATTGAGAAACAAAAAATGTGGATCGGAACTGGTAGCAAATGAGAGCAGTTCAGATTGCAGGCCTGCCTCCAACACTAATGATAATTCAAGATCATTCCAAGGGTTTTAACATTAGCTTTTCCAGATTGTTCACTTGATGATATCACCACATACTTTGAAAATCCCTTGAAAAATTACCATTACATGGAAAAAGTAAACAGAGCTGAAAGTTATCCAGTGGATTTGAGGATTTCTAAACCCTGACTGGCCTCGGGTGTGTTAGATACCATTGTTTCCCTGTGCCTCAGGATCAGGAAGATCAAAATTCTTCCCCGGAGACATTTCCCATTTTATCCATAAGAGCCTATATGAAGTTGTTAATGATTGTGGCAAGACCTGATAGAGTGACAATGCCCAAGGTAAAGACAGAAGTCTAAATCAATGGTGAGGAGAGACATTTGCTAATGCGGTTGCTTCCCAGGTGCAGTACCCGAAATCAGGAACGCAGTACCTGATCAGCACCCATCAAACATGCCTGCCCTGTTTGCAGCTGGTCCTTGGGGTTGACTCACAAAGGGAGTACTGACTTGGGATTAAAGTCCTCATTGTGCCTTACTTGAGCCTGATTATTCCGGCACTCCTCACGCTCAGATGAGAATGATTCTTTGATCACGAATCAGAAGAGCTCCCTTTCATTGTCAGGTCTCCTTTCATGGAAACTGGTTCTGGCTTCCATCCTTAAAAGCGTTCCCATAATTTTCCCGTAAGTATCACTAAATGTGTCAACAATCAGTGGTTTGAGTTTCTGAATCCACTCTCTAAAAACAAGCAGCTCATTGCCTTCAGTTTCTTGATACTGAATTTGGCCTGCTGCATTTCCATCCCGCCTAAGGTGACCAACTTGTCACACTTAGCACTGAATGTCTCATGTCCCAAGAAACCCATCAGTCTCAGACAAACTGGGACTGTGGGTCATCTTCATTTCACCTTTCCTACTATCCCTGTTTTCTCCCACGCAGCCCTAACTCCTACTAACAAATGTGTGACACACTTTCTATTTGACATGATGTTCTCATTGTTTGATTCTGCTCTATTTCTCTTCCTCCCTCTGTTCCTCTTACTCCATATCTTTCTTTTTCCTTTTCAATTTTGTTTCTAAACTTTTCTCTATCCCTAAACAACGGATGGTGAGCAGAGTAAAGAGAGAGATATTAATTATCTAGGAATAGGGCAATGCCTAGAGTTAGGTAAAAGCTTAAAAGGAAGAGCTAATATGTGCTTTCTCCAATCAGAGTGGTGTATTTTGCATTGGATGAAATACAAATAATTTTGATGGAGAGAGGGCTGAAACATTAGAGTAGAACATGTGAGCATGATTTTTGAAATACCTGGGTTAGGAGATCTTAATACATGCTTTCATTTTATCTCCAGATAGGAGAAGAAAAGTATGTATACAGGGGTGGGCAAAAGTAAGTTTATAGTTGTCCATATGGAAAAAGGCATGCAGGTTATGATTATTACAAAAGTTTTATTAACTCAAAAGAATGTCATAATGTAACTATAAATCTAATTTTGCCCACCACTGTACAAAATTTAGACATGGGGACTTAGAGCTGCAGAAAAATTAAGTAATCTACAATTTTTCTGATGGCCATTAAGCTAAGTGACAAAATCAGAATTTTGGAATTAGATTATTAAAGTAATTACTACTTTTACTTAGAAAATAGAGGGAAGAGGACAAGAACAGCTATGAATATGGAAAATATTTAGTAAATTCTCAAAAGGATGAATCAGTTTCTTGAGACTAAATGCTACAGGGGTGATTGGTTTGCAGACCAGCAGGCGGAATAAAGGGCTGGAAGTTGGGACAGCCATATCTGCATAAGTAGGTTGGGGTATAGTGGCCTGGAAATGCCTTGCTCAAAAGTGTGGACACACCCTGGATAGGAGCTGGTGAGAGAAAGTGGCATCCTGGGTAGCAAGTCGCTGGACCAGTCATTGATGTGAATTGACAGCATGCTTCCAGCCAGGTTAAGGGACAGAGAAGTTAAACACAGCATCTTTCATTTTCTAGGAGCCTTGAAGATAGAAGGAAAGGGAGGCTGTTGAGGTGCATTTGTTGGAGTTTGGCAAGTTAAATACATCTCTAGAGAAGTATTAAACATTACACTCGATTTATATTTAACTTTAATAAGAAAAATATTTGTGAAAACGTTAAAAATTAATTAGGTGTACCATCTGAGCTAAAACCTAAATGAGATCTAAAACGTATCTCAAAAACCCAAATGAGGTATACCAAATTTTATTTTCTTAAATAGTGTCACCAAGTCTTAAATAATGTCATCTAATCTAACATAGCAAAAAATATAATAATATGTGTTATTATCTGCTAAAAACCTTGCCAATGGTTTTAAATGCATTATTTCACTTACCATTCATAAGAGTTATAGAAAGGATGCCATTTTTCAAGGTGAGAAAATTTAAAAACAGAGAAGTTAATAATTGAGAAATAAAGGATAACTTCTCCAAGATAGACCCCTGCAACCTGGCCTCTCAGAAAGGAAGCTTTCCTTCTGCATTGTTCTGTGGGAACCCTGCAATGGTTGGTGTTAAAGCCCATCAACGCTGTGTAACAGCAAGGCCTAATCCCTAACCCGCTTCCCCCAACCCTCAGTCTTACCGGGGGGAGGGTCCATGCTTCACCCACCAAGAACACTGATATAGCTAAACATGCTGCAATTACAGGTCTTGGATTCCAGCTCCTTGATTGTACCAGGGCAGGAACTTGGGCCCCCTTCTATCCCTAGACACAGACCTGAACCAGCGGAAGAAAATCGGTACTAAGTTTCTGCCATATTTTACCATCATATCCTGGTCCCTGGTTATACAGGGAAGGGCCAGTGACTCTCTAATCATGTAGCATCAAAGCTCCACAACCCAAGGGTCAGAATACCTCTATTAAGCATCCCTATAACCAGTGTTTTGAACTCTGCATCTAGCAGATTGCTCATCTCCATTTGTTTAGATCTTTTTCTGGAGTTTTGTTCTGTTCTTTCATTTGGGCTGTGTTTCTTTGTCTCCTCACTTGGGCAGCCTCCCTGTGTTTGTTTCTACATGTATGAGGTAAAGTTGCTGTGTCTCTGGGGGTTTGGTAGAGTGGCTTTATGTAGTAGGCCTCCCTGTTCACCTGAACTGGCACTTCAGGTGTGCACTCTCCAGTTGTAATTGAGTCTTGATTGCTGTTGACAAATCAATGGGAGGGATATACCCCCAGGCTGGTAGGCTGCAATGACTGGCTGCAGCCACCTTGGAGGATCAACATTGTGGAGGCACACCCCACTGAGCAGGCCTTACTTCAGTGGGGCTCTGGTGCCCACTGAGTGTGCCCCTTGAGTATGTTACATGTGGAGGTGGTTGGGTGGTGCTTTGAAGTGGTTTGAAGCTGTCTACCTGGTGCGCTGGCTCTGGGGTCTCCTGGGAGGTGCAGGTCAAGGTCAGTCACCATGTGTGTCCTACCTGGGACCCCCTGACATGAACTACAAAGTGATCTTCAGATGGCTGCCACTCATGCTGGGCTTGGGGGTGCCCAAGAGAGGTCAAGCTGTGAACCAAGGCCAGCTACTGCTACTGCAGGGCCTGGGGTCACTTAGTGATAAATGTGAGGCACACTGAGGCCAGATGACACTTGTTTGAGAGATTATAGGAAAGTTCGAAGCATGAGCCAAGACAGGCCATTCATATGGAAAAGCCTCTGGAAATAGCTTGGGTGCTCCTGCAAGTTGGGTGGGGTGGGGTCTCAGGGAATCACCAGGGCAGGGTAAACAGTGTGAGCCAAGTTGATGGAGACTCAGATACGGTGCCTGCCTATAGGCTCGGTGGGGAGAGGGTTCAGAAAAGGAGCAATGGCCTTTGCTAGCACGTCTCTCTGGGAGAAAGCTGGCCCTCCAACCTTCACCCTGAAGCCAGGCGATTCAGCTCCTCCATACATGTCCCTGGTGCCTTTTGAGCTGGTGCTCCAGTGCTGGAGCTCAAAGGGAGCGAGTCCTAGTAAGTCCATGTGCAGGCCCTTGAAGAGGAATGCCTGGGACACCAGCAGCTCTCCATCTTACTCAGACACAATCCCCACTGGTTTTTACAGCCAGAAGTTATTGGTTCTTCTCCTCCCAGCACTAAAATCCTGGGTTGGGGGCACTGGTTTGGGGCTGAGACCCCCAGCTACTCAATGAAGACATCCATAGCTCCCTCCCAATTTTTATATGCCACACACGGGTGTGAAATCAGCCCATTCTGCATCTCTGCCCCTCCTACCAGGCTCCATGTAGCTTCTTCTTGATAGCCTTAGTTGTAGGACTTCTGTTCAGCTAGATTTCAGTTGGTTTTGAATGATGGTTGTTGTGTGATTTAGCAGTGGGAGGATTCGAGCACCACATTTACCTACACCGCCATCTTAACAAGGAAGCCTTTTTCAATATGCTTTTACAAGTAGAATCTGTTATTTAAATATCTAAAACTGTAAAACTATGTCTGTGTAGAGTTGAGGGCTAAGATTATTTTATTTTTGAAAACATGGTTAGAACCCCAAAAGATCAATTTAATGCCACAGTTATATCTGCGGGACCTCTGCTGGGTGTCAGCACTGCTGAACATGGGGCAATGATAACCAGGTAGACCTGACTTCATCGAGCTTATAATCTAGTGACAATCCTCAGATGACAAATACATGCTTCCAATCCTGGGTGCCAAATGCTATCAAAGGTATGGTTCTACTAATACTTTGGTAGATATATTTTAATAGAACTCCTCCCCTTTGCTTAGATATTTTGTTTTATGCATTTAAACACTATTTTGTAAAGGGGTTAATAAGTATGACTAGATGCCAAATGGGTCCATGGTGCCAAAATGGGATGATCCCCTGAGAGCTGGTTTCCAGCAGCTGGGTAAGTTTATGGGGCTAGGGAGCCCATGGGGTTGCTGGAGGAGGTGGGGAAAAGGGAGACTGAGGAGGCAGGCTTCTATCCAGAGGAAATGAAGGTAGAGGGAATAGCACCTGCCACACTGGAGCAACATGCATTGGGAGAGATGAACAATTTGTCTGTCTACCCAAGAGGAGAGAAGAAGCATGGAGGGAAGAGATGCACTTAAGAGAGACGAGCTGGGTAGAGGCCCTGGAATGTCTGCAGGAGCATTCAGAAGAATTTGACTTCATCCTAAGAGTCGTAGGTGATAAAAGTTTTCAAGCAAATTTTTCAACATTATTCATTCTGCAGTTTAAAAGGAGCTCTTCCCAAATAACATTTTTTGTCTTGATTTTATTTTTTTAGTACTTTAAATGATCCTGTGGCATGCGTCATAAATTTCCCTATACTGTATACAGGTGGGCAATGTCAATAGAGCATTTTTTTTCTGTGTTGGTTTTATCTTTGTACAAGTTTAAGTACAAATTTCAAATTAAATATGACATAAAAGAATATCCCCTTCCGCCCTGGCCAGTGTGTCTAAGTGGTTAGAGTATCAGCCCACACAGGGAAGGGCCTCAGGTTTGAATGCTGGTCAAGGGCACATACCTCAGTTTCAGGTTTGATCCCTGGCACCTGTTGAGACATGTGCAGGAGGCAACTAATCAATGTGTCTCTCTCACATCAATGTCTCTCTCCCAATTTCGCCCCTCTCCCCGCCTCCCTCCCTCCTCCCCCTCTTTCTAAAGGTCAATTCTCAGTTGAGAATTAACAACAAAAAAGAATATGACCTTGCCCTTTAATTTTATAGCTGCTTCTATCTATTTAGCCCAGTGTTCCACCTCCTTGCTCTCCTCTTCCCCATGATGGGGAGGCTCCCGGTGCCATGGTGACACTGAGGAGGGTGACACTGTTGGAGGGAAAGATCTTGTGATGCTGTCTGGATAGCCACAAACCACAATTAGCAACAGGTCTTATATCTTATCTTTTCACTGCTTGCCTGGTTAGCATCACTATGATATTTACTGTTTGTGACCCAGTGGTCTTACTTTCTCTGGTCTTAATCAGGGGATGATGTTCCTTCCTGCTGAGTTAGTTCCCCCTTAGGTCTTGGCAATCCATATCTCCTTCCTCCCAGGTGTCTGACCTTATAACTACCCCATTCTAGCCAGGCCGGCAACCCTGAAACCCTCAGTTACAAAGGACCCTGTTCCTACAGCATGGTATTTTTTCTCTCCAGCTGCCATCAATAGCAACTTCCATCACACGATGGGACAAGTGGGAAATTTCAGATGCACCCATATCATGCTTGTCTACACATACACACACATGCAATCTGCTGAGTTAGCCAAAATGCACGTTTGCAATGTTGGCCTATTGTAAGAGCCAATGACTACCCAAAATCTCAAACAGAAAATGAGGAACTGAATCGTCTCTCATCCCTTTAAGTGATCTCAGACAAAACACCATGCAGGATTTGAGACTGGACATTTAAAGGTGTAGCACATGGATCTGACCAGCTGCCTTCCTTCCTTATTGATTCTCTTCTCCTTCCCACAATCCACCCAGGCAGAAGGGCTGAGATTTCCCACCCTATCCTGCTCTGACTGGTACTTTCCCTGTATCATATCCTCCTTCCTACCTGCAACACTAAACCTCAGTTTTTGTCCTACACAGTGCAACAACCTATGACATGAGTCTGCCAGGCATACACCTTGTACAGAATTACTCAGGCATCCTAACAATAGGGATATCAGAAGATGCAAATCCATTAGTTAATATTTTTTAAATAATACTCTCAGATCATCCTTTTTCTTTACAGACATTTCTTACAATGTCCCATTCAGAATGACCTTAGACTGAACTCACTCCCAGCCATTGCTGCTGAAAGCCTCAAATTTGTTGGTGTCTCATCATGAGTAGAGGTTTCTGCACAAGGCATTGGTTTGATGTTCTAATCTGAGAGCAGACAGAATTTAAGCCGGCAGATTTTTATACTTTTATATTGTCAAATGCCAAACCCATAGCTGGCTTACTCTCTTTCCTCTCACTCTCTCTCTTTTCCTTTCCTTCTCTTTCCATCCCCCACCCCCTTCTCTTTCCTTCTCCCCTATTCAACCTAGTAGGTTCCCTAGTGCTTGTTCACACAGAAAACCCAGTTCTAGAAAACAGTACTCAGAGAGTCTTCAACTATAATGTATTACATGTGGTAATACAAAAAATTCTTAGAACAATTATGCTCTTTAAAATATGACTCCTATTCAATGCTTTGGTTTCCCTGCCTTTGTGCTTCAGGCTAAATATTACTCAGATTCCTGCAAGACTGAGTGCTTTCTCACCAATTATCTGAAAGGCCCAAAGAGCGGCACTAACATCAAAGCCACCCCTAATGACAAAGGACACCTGGCCACTGCAAACACAGGCATCTCTCAGCTCCTCGCTCCATTTGGCAAAAAGCTATTTCCATCTCAGTCACAACGTAACAAAGGACTAATTGATGGAAGCATTTTTTTTCCATCTTTCAAAAATAAATTGAGCCAACCCCACAAGCTCATCTAGAGGAATTAATTAGGGAATAGGAAATCTCCAAAGTCATCCTTAAATTGAGATTGAACAAAGCCCAGGGAACAGATGGCTTTTCATCTGAATTCTTTAAAACCTTTAACACTCTGCTAATTCCCCTACAGAAATGGAAGAAAAAAAAGCTAAATGAATTTGAGCAAACCATTTCACCAGGTGTTCAGTTCCCGTAAGGATCCTTTGGCTCTAGGAAAAAAGAAAAATATAAAATCAACAGGTATCCTCTCTACTGATATTATTATAATTTCATTGATGCATCTCAGTCCTTCCCCTGGGGCTCACCATAAACCTCCCCAGAATTTCTGACTACCAAAGCTGGGGGAGTGATTCCCTTCATTGATGCAGCTGATTAGAGACAACTGCTCAGACCACAAGGATTATGTCAACACACACAAAACAAAGTCGAGAATCAGGTCATCGTTCAAGCAAAGTAGAAAAATAGGAAAAAAAACAATTTTGTTATTCTGTAACCAATATCTGGAAATTTCTGGGGCAAGGGCTGGCAACAGTTGATTGCTTTATCCTAATAGGTGAGTAGATGTTTGCCCATACAGATTTAACATGCAGAAACACATCAAGGCAAAGGGAACTGCCGCTCATTTGCATGGTTCGCAAGAAGCAACCCTACAGAGGACCCCAGAAGGGTGAACTGTTGGAATTTACACATTTTCTATTCCAAGGGTATTTAAATACTACCTCCCATGAGAATTTGGTATACATTTTTAAATGGTGCTTTATGCATTCATTATTTACTTATGATTCACATTTTAAACTGAATAATTTTATGTAGAAATCTGATATTCCACTAGAATATCAGGGCATTCTGATATCCATTTTTAAAAAATAACAATTTACATTAAACACAATCTCTATCCATAGACTGAACTATGCCAGGGAAGAGCCCAATGGACCAAGGAAATGCCAAATAAATGCCAATTTTGATACAGGTAAATTCTGAGACATGGATTTAAAATGGGATGGGGGTCATAAAGGGAAACAGAACCCCTAAAGCCAACAGCTGAAGCAGGTTAGCAAAGAGAAAGGGATTTAGGTTTCCAGTGTTCAACTCCAGCCCCAGAATACTCCACCAGCTGACCCAAAGACAAAGCCTTCATAGGCAAGAAATATCTGGGTCACTTCCTTCTCAACTGTCTGCCACCTGCCCATCACATCTAATATAAAAGTCCTTTTTCACTGTACACAGTGTGCCTGCTCTACTATTCCCTAGACAAAGTTCCAACCATACAGAGATTCACTTCTATCAAGGTGGACATAAGAAGGATTTTAGTCCCAGAAATCTTTGTTCTAGGGAGAAGGGCTGCTGAGTGAAACATCTAGAAGCAGAAGTTATGCTAAAAATTAATTCAGTTACACACACAACCTATTGGTTTCAATACTCATTCACTCGATAAACAGTCAACAAACACTCTGCCAGAAGTTAAGAAAAAATTAGTAAGTAAAATAGAAATTATCCTTGTTCTTGTAGAGTTCTGCATTCCTGTTGGGAAGACAGTCAAATTTCCCCACATGTATATAATTATAAACTATAACAAATGGTATGAAGGTTAAAGAAGTATACAAAAGTGGAAACAAGTCTAGGCAGGAATGTCAACCTTCCCTTAAAAATAAAACACTGAATTAAAATCAGAAAAAAAAATTAGTAGACATTAAATGTTGTGAAGATGATAAAGGGTAGAAAGTGACCCGGAGAAGGGAAAACAGCATGGGCAAAGGCCCTGAAAGAGGACATGGCTGAGTGCATTTGAGACACTGAAATAGATCCAAGGGGCTGGAAGGAAGTCCAGCTAAGGCTCAGAGCAGCACAGGAGGATCTGGAGCCTGCAGGGTCTTGAGGGACAGTGGAAGACTCTTGTCTTTGTTTGGGGACCCCAGAAGCAGCCCCTGAGACAAAGGTTCCAGTAGGAAGTGATCCCAGGAAGAGGAGACATAGCACAGAGAATGGAAGGCACCAGATAAAGGATATTTGTAAGACAAATTACCACTGTGGACAACTGCAGCTTCATCCAGCTGCCAGGAAACTAGGAGACAGTGCAGAAATGTACCTCAGAAGCATCACATCCAAGGGGCGAAGGAGCTAGTACTTTATTCACCAATTCGCATTAATTTTTGATTGAAGAGTGCTGAGGTTACATTAATTGTCCAGCACCTCAGGACCACAGTGCATGTTGTTGGGCACACTGTACTCAGAGCTCAGAAAGAAGCCCTCAGGAGTAAGAAGCCCGAAGAGAAAGCCCTCAGAAGTAAGAAGCTGGGCTATTGTGCCCCATAGTGGTGAGGCTAAAGGCACCTGGGCAGCTACCTCGCCATGTTATCAGCTACCTCACCACAGATCTACACTTGTACACTTATTCCAGCTTCCAGAGTAGCACTAGTAACTTCAGAAAGCAGAAAATTTCATATCTTCATTTTTAATATTTTATTTCTACATTTAGGTAAGGATGTGGTACCTTTTGTGTGTGAGTAGTTGAGTCTTAAGTACTCATATGAGTTCTGCAGTAGGTAGAGGTTCTTGTTCCCACTTTTGTACTAAAAATTGGGGCTTACTAATTGTTCAAGGCTATATATGTAAAACAGCATCTTCAATTCAAATTCAAGGCATCTATAAACCTGTTGTTTTTCATTTTTTTAAATATGTTTTCATTGATTTCAGAGAGGAAGGGAGAGGGGAGAGAGAGATAGAAACATCAATGATGAAACAGAATCATTGACTAGCTGCCTCCTGCACGCCCCACACTGGGGATCGAGCCCACAACCTGGGCATGTGCCCTTGACCGGAATTGAACCTGGGACCCTTTAGTCTACAGGCTGACACTCTATCCACTGAGCCAAACCAGCTAGGACTCTATAGATCTTTTTATTCCTGACATGCCATGATGGCAAAAGTGAAATATGAGAGGATAGTCTCCACATTTGATTAAAACTTAATCATACAATTGACTTCAAGATCCATAGGAGGAGGGGATAAAAAACAAATCCCTGTTATTTAACTTTGTCTACCTAATTCTAAAAATAACAGGATTCCATTTTGAATGATAATAAAAATCAGCCACAGGATAAAAATAAAAGTTATGAGTTCCCTCTCCAATAGTTCAATATTTAATATATTTTAAGAGATGAGCAAGAAGATTAATTATGGAAAACACTGTAAGGTAAAGAGATTGTCCAATATAGCTGACTTGAGCACCATCTGAAAATCGAGGACAATAATATAAGCCCATTCTCTTAGAGTGTAGATAAAAGTCACAAGGAAGGTATTTTTATACTTCTTTCAGTCCTAAATTCTGGTTCTTAAGCTTTACAGGTGAAGAGTAAATGAAACTGAATTGTAGAGAAGAATGGCTTTCTGAAAATCTGTCCCTGTATAAAAAGTTCATTTATTCTTCTCAGATCGATTTCTGAAACACATGTTTGAGCAGCAGAAAATGATTTCTCATATGCAAGTATTACAGGTCAAATGTTACCCTTGAGGGCATAGGTTGTGTTGTATAGATGCGTGCTTCATTTAATGTGATTCTCATACTCTGGTTTATGATATCTCTTTTCAGAGTGAGTATTTCCACTCAGTTGGTCAGGGTGCTGGTCCTACTGTTGATTATGTGTTGAGTCTTGAACATCATCCCACATTCTATGAAAAACGAACCCCGCCAAGGCTTTTCACTATGCAATGAGATGAGAGCATAAAAAATAACCTGGTTCGAGAATGTCCACTATAAAAAAAGAAATAGGAGGAAATCTATAAGTAAAAAAGCAGATTTTTCTGAGTGTCTATGTTATGGGGGAAATTTTGCTGACTGTGCAATCAAGCTCTGTAGTTCCCAACACACCTGACTCCATTTCCTGAAGTGCGCTGTTCTTAGATAATTGTTGTCCCATAAGGATGGGAGAGTATTTCTTATTTTTCTTCGTGATGACAAAATATTACTTTCAGAGTAGATACTGCAATAATAAGAATTGTAGCAGGTTCTTACAAGGAGGTGTTTGGGATTGGGGACATTCCTTAGCATGCTTTACTTATATTCACTCTAAGTTTTAAAGCACAATCCATTTTCAATGGCCTCTATACATCTGGTAGTTAAAGCTAATGTCATTGTGGTGAGAGAAATCTTATACCATTGACAAATGTCAAAAGCCTCTCTTGGCCTCATAACAGTCTATACCAGTATTAGAAATTTTAATTTCCTTTTAAAACAGTTTTACACTAATTTCACAGAAAGCTCATGCATGTAAAGACACCCAATAATGAAATTAAATATCTCAATCAAACCCAGATTGAGATTTTTAGAACCTGTATATACTGGACCTATGAGAAACTCAGATAGAAGAATGTCATCTTGGAATTTATAGGCTACTTAACCCAAATCAACAGATTTTTGTTTATCTTGTCAAATATAAAATAGTTCCTTTTTGTGATTTCTTTTCCTACTGTAACTTTGACACAGTATTTGGTGAAAGGATATTTATTTTAACATGCCCCATATCAACAATGCATTGTGGCTCCATATTTGTTTCCTTTAAAATTTACAGTAGGCATAATGTTCGAGGGTGGTTTCATTTTATTTTGATTGTACACAAATCTGTTCCATTTAGTTAAATGGAATGATAGCAGTGATACTCTGGGTGATACCAACAATTTACTTAACAAATTATATCCTGACATGCTATGTTGGTCTTAGGTCCTTGTCTTACAGAAGATTAAAAGATTATTAAGAGATGTTATGTCCTACATCCTTGGCATCACCGACAGAGGAGGATTCCCTCAGTGGTCCTGGGTGGTCTGTCTTCTCTTCTCCAACCCTTGTCTTTGCCACATGTAATAAAGTGGACATAACATATAGACATTCATAAAGATAATAAAACAATGATTGATGCCCCACTTGGAAAAGAAAAAGCAGTGCCTACTGATTTTCAATATCCTTTTATCTGTTTTGTGAGCAGATCTTTATACAATTATAGTTCTAGACATTTGCTGATATTGTAGGGTTTTGTCACTAGCCAGAAACCCAAATTGAAAAAAAAAATGGAGACTTTTACTGTTGCTGATTTGGCAAGACTTTTAGCAAACAAATTGTTTCAGAATGTTGACGTCAGGACAGTGCACAGGATGATGAGATATTTCTCCTATAAAGGGCGCATAGCATATTGCTCACTCTCCAGTCAGAGTTGATAAACACTTTTACTATGCTTAGTAACAAAAAGACATGCAAGTATTTTTTTTAAATCAGGATGTTTTATATGCTTATTGACAATATGCTTATGTTCTCACTCACTGAATACTTTAATAAGAGAATATAAAATATTTTGACATTAGCAGATATAAAACTAAAGCTTATGTAAATAATTTCAAATCATATCCATTGAAAGAAAATTAAGTTTGTAGAATTATACTACTTTTCATTGAGCCCATAGTTATATATTAGAAAATAGTTTACCTTTCTTACTTAAAATATTCTAAATTCTACCTGTTTGTAAATGTGCTATTACTTCCATTTTACAAATAAGGATCCTAAATGCCAGGTAAAGATATAATGTGTTCAAGTAATTATTTCTACATGTACATGAACATTGGAATCACCTAGAGGGCTTCAAAAAATACCAATGCCTCTCTCCCAACTCCAGAAATTGTAGTTTATTTGGTCAAGTGTGAACTAGGCTTTGTCATTTTAAAGAGATTCCTAGATGATTCAAATGTGAAGAAAAGTTTAAAAAATCCTTGGTGACAAGATGGAACCATGTATTCTTTTATGTTAGAGTTCTTGGAACTTACTATTTTTCTTCATTTCACTAAATATAACCTGGGCTATTAATTAGAGAATTCTAAAAATTGAGAATAAGTCTCTGGTATTCTCAATGCCACTCTTTTGCAAGGAAAGGTAGGGGCCTGAACAAAAAAACTTAAGACAAAATAGCTTCAGGGATGAATATTTTAAAGAAACAATCTCTTTTGGGATTGTTTCTTTGGCTTTGTGATAATCTCAATGCTAACTAGTACTGCTATTAGTATATGTGATAACTTCCTCTGTGTCAGGTCTGCCATATGCTGTAAGAGAGCCTTTTACCCTTTTTAGAGATGAGGAGTCAAGGCACAGAGCACTGATGTAGATTGCTGAAGACCTCAGAGCCAATAGGTGGCAAAGACAAGATTTAGATCCAAATCTGCCAGAACCCATGGCTTACGCTCTTGACAATCACAATATCTAGTATGTCTCAAAATCTGTGGGTCACAATGATAAAATAATTATAAGTCATGGTGAACTTCACAGTTAGTCAAATGCTCTTGCAAAATTCATCCTTGAAGCCTTAAGTTTCTTTGTTCAGGCCCCTACCTTTCCTTCATTCTCCTCAAAAACCATAACAAGGTGTCTAATCTTATTTCTCTGTTTTTCAAAATACATGCTGTCTCCATTGACCATTCACTCTTTCACCAATAAAAGAAAAATTGGGAAGAACCAAGATGGTGGCATAGGTTAACGCCGGAGATTGCTGCCTTGAACAACTACTTCAAAAGTGAAACTAAAAGACGGAACGGACATCACCCAGAACCACAGGAACGCTGGCTGAGTGGAAGTCCTACAGCTAGGAGGAAAGAGAAAGGCATATGGACACTCAGAGGAGGCGCAGTGCTGAAGTCAAATTCTGAGGTGCGGAGTGCGCGGAGCGGGCTGGCGGCAGAGGGCGCGGTTGGCGTTTTCAATCGGGAGGGAGTCGCAGACTCTGAGCTCCAGATCCGGGCGAGTCTTTAGGGACCCAGACTCAAACGGGAGAAGCAGGACTGTCTGGCTTCGGTCAGAACTCGAGTGCAGCTTTCTCTCAGAGGTTTGCAGCGGTTGCTTGGACTCAGAGAGGCAGAGCCCCTGGGGACAAGACTGAGAGCCGCCATAACTGCTCTCTCCGGCCCACCCAGTTGATCCTGTGCGACCCGCCCCGCCCAAGCCCTGCACAGAAGCATTTGCCAGATAGCCTCAGGCAAAGGCTAGATTAGCACCTCCCTAGAGGACAGAAGCTCTCCCACTGCAGACACAGCTGATTCTCACAGCCAGTTGGCCTGGAGGTCAAACCCTCCCTGGTATTAGCTACAACAATCAAGGCTTGACTACAAGACTGTGCACAAAGACCACTAGGGGGTGCACCAAGAAAGCATAACAAAATGCGGAGACAAAGAAACAGGACAAAATTGTCAATGGAAGATATAGAGTTCAGAACCACACTTTTAAGGTCTCTCAAGAACTGTTTAGAAGCCGCCGATAAACTTAATGAGATCTACAAGAAAACTAATGAGACCCTCGATGTTATGATGGGGAACCAACTAGAAATTAAGCATACATGGACTGAAATAACGAATATTATACAGACTCCCGACAGCAGACCAGAGGAGCGCAAGAATCAAGTCAATGATTTGAAATGCGAGGAAGCAAAAAACATCCAACCGGAGGGGTGGAATGAAAAAAGAATCCAAAAATGCGAGGATAGTGTAAGGAGCCTCTGGGACAGCTTCAAGCGTACCAACATCAGAATTATAGGGGTGCCAGAAGATGAGAGAGAGCAAGATATTGAAAACCTATTTGAAGAAATAATGACAGAAAACTTCCCCTCCCTGGTGAAAGAAATGGACTTACAGGTCCAAGAAGCGCGGAGAACCCCAAACAAAAGGAATCCAAAGAGGACCACACCAAGACACATCATAATTAAAATGCCAAGAGCAAAAGACAAAGAGAGAATCTTAAAAGCAGCAAGAGAAAGAAACTCAGTTACCTACAAGGGAATACCCATACGACTGTCAGCTGATTTCTCAACAGAAACTTTGCAGGCCAGAAGGGAGTGGCAAGAAATATTCAAAGTGATGAATAGCAAGAACCTACAACCAAGATTACCTTATCCAGCAAAGCTATCATTCAGAATTGAATGTCAGATAAAGAGCTTCACAGATAAGGAAAAGCTAAAGGAGTTCATCACCACCAAACCAGGATTATATGAAATGCTGAAAGGTATCCTTTAAGAAGAGGAAGAGGAAGAAAAAGGTAAAGATACAAATTATGAACAACAAATACGCATCTATCAACAAGTGAATCTAAGAATCAAGTGAATAAATAATCTGATGAACAGAATGAACTGGTGATTATAATAGAATCAGGGACATAGAAAGGGAATGGACTGACTATTCTTGGGGGGAAAAGGGGTGTGGGAGATGCGGGAAGAGACTGGACAAAAACCGTGCACCTATGGATGAGGACAGTGGGTGGGGAGTGAGGGCAGAGGGTGGGGCGGGAACTGGGAGGAGGGGAGTTATGGGGGGAAAAAAGAGGAACAAATGCAATAATCTGAACAATAAAGATTTAATAAAAAAAAAAAATTGAAGGCTATTCCCTGAAATTTTTATTTAAGATTTGTCACATAAATAATTTTTAAATTATGCATAGAATATAGAGTTAAATATAGACAAGAGTCAGTAAATACCAGGCAGATAAACTTGATGAACAACTTTGGAAACTACATCCACAGATACAGAGAGTAGCTGAGTAGAAAG
Source organism: Myotis daubentonii (assembly GCF_963259705.1). Classification (NCBI taxonomy): domain Eukaryota; kingdom Metazoa; phylum Chordata; class Mammalia; order Chiroptera; family Vespertilionidae; genus Myotis; species Myotis daubentonii. The sequence goes on along the minus strand of NC_081847.1, from coordinate 27,817,299 downwards.
GCAGTAGTCATCACATGAACTTCCCAATGGCACACTGGATACCTACAGCTTTTCCACTATTTCCTGTGGCCTATCAAATGCTTATATTTTAAAGAAACTATAAAAACTATAAACATTTTTCTATTTGGAGATTGTTTATTTGATTGTTTTAGACCCAAGTAATATCTAACAGAATGCATTTCCAATCACATATTGCATTATCATAGACTTGAGGTGCAGTGCATGAAATTCATGCATGGGTGTGGTCCCTAGGCCTGGCCAGCGATCAAAGCATGAGCATCTAGCGTGGAAAGGCAGGTCCCAGCAGACATCTGGGCCCTGGGAAGCACCTGGGCACCCGGACCTCTGTGTGGCCCCCTCCGCCTGAGTCACGGCGCCCGAGTTCCCACACAAAGATGCAGTGAGTGTGGCCAGATTCAGTGGGCTGAGGTGCAGTGTGGGCCTCTGGGCCTCCCAACAGCGCTGCACAGAAGCCGGACAGACAGCGCACTCTCTCCCAGCCAGCCTCGCTGACCAGTTCCTGCGTGAACCCACAAGAAAGCCAACCAGCACCTGCTGTCCCAGCGGCTGTGGCCCAGCTCACCCAGAAGACGTGGTGTAGGTGTGGGGTGGGCTCCTTGCAGGTACCCAGCACCTGAGCACGGGGGCTTCCCTGGCATCCCAGGGGAAGGTAGCAGGGGGAGTGAGAGCAAGCTCAGGGGACCCCCGCATTCTCACCACAACTCCGTCCCCGTCACCCCCACTTCCAGTTAGCCAGTGAGAGGTCACAGCATATTGCCAATGCCCACCATGTCCACACCAACCCCCTGGTGGTCAGTGCATGTCATAGCAAGCAGTCGAACTCCCGGTCTCCCTATCATACTCCCAGTTGAATGACTGCCCAAGAGGACAATTTGCATGTTAGGCTTTTATATATATAGGGTTAGCTACATATATAAAAGCCTAAGCAACCATCCGACCATCCGACTGGTAGGTATGATGCGCACTGACCACCAGGGGGCAGACGCTCAACCTGGAGCTGCCAAGCTGTGGTGACTTGGCAGCTGCGGTTCTCAGGTGACACACCCAGAACCAAAGAGGAGGGAGCCCGATTCTGGAGTGTGTCACACAAAAACCGCTCTCTTGCAATCCAGAACCCCCAGAGGATGTTGGAGAGCGGGTTTTGGCTCAATCCCCAAAGGCCAGGCTTAGGGACCCCACTGGTGTACAGATTTAGTACTATATAACCGTGTATGTGCAGAAAATTCAGTACTCTATAACCATGTATGTGCAGAAAATTCAGTGATATCTGAAAAATACAGCAGCTTGATATATAGGATTCTTGAAAGGTCTGAGAATATGTATTATTCATGAAACAATTTTTCCTTAAGAAATCTCTGCCTTATTCTTAATCCAATCTGAAAGAATTTAACTTTTATGAAAGGAAAGCCATATTAGGAATAATTTTTGCAGGTGAAAATGATCACCACAAAAATTTAAAAATCAATACAATAAAAAGTGGATGATATTACACAGAATGCTGAAGGAGATATTTAGAAGGTGAAATCTAGAAATTCACCTGAAACTCAGAGGTAAAAGGATAAGGGGAGAAAGACCACAATTAAAGAACAGAAAAGCAAGGCATATAGAATCAAGAGGTTAAATAAGTATTAAATAAAATTCTATAAAGCAAAAGATGCAATAATAAAATTAATTTTAAAAATTTCTGAGCTGCAGAAAGTTTGAACATTTAGTCTAAGGGTCTAAGAATACCCGATATTAATAAAAATTAACCTACAATTAAACAATTATGATTTGTTTTTGTATTTCTTTGAGTGTAAATAGAATATTCTAAAAGCTTCTAGGCAGAAAAGTCTAAAGTAGAACCTATGAAGATAGCATCAGACTTTTCTTCCACAACACTGCATGAAACACGGCGATGGGGAAGTATTTTCAGGGCTTCAGCAGGAAAGTTTGTGACCCAAGAATTCTAACCTAAGCCAAGTCACCACTAGTTAGTGAGGACAGAGGACCTTCTCAGACATGAAATGACTCAGGAAGTAGGCTATTCAGTTATCTGTCCTGAAAAAATTAGTCAAGGAAGTATTTCACCCAACCAAGAAATGAATCAAAACCAAGAAATTAACTCAATTTGAGGGCATGTGTGAATCAAAAGAAAAGGCAGTGAGTAATGAACTTAACATAGGGCTGGTGTCTGAGTAACTGCTATAAACATAGTCATGAAACTTGACAAATGTCAAAAGTAATCCTTGGATGAGAAAGAACATACCACTTAAAAATAAATTACTAAAAATACCTAGTTTCATTTCAACAGAAACAGGGTAGTGGCAGGACTGAGAAAGAGGGAAGAAATGAAGGAATTCTAAAATTCTTATTCAGATACGATATACAACAATTCTGTTTTATTATCAATGTCTGTAGATTTATTTATTCCTTTAGAAAATCCTTGTTTAGGATCTTCCATGTGCAAGGACCTGACTCAATGCTGGTGTGGCAGAGATAAATGATCAGATCTGAGTCTCTACTTAACATTGTAACATTCTAATTAACAAAATAGATTATTTTAAATGTGGAAATAACCAAAATGAATAAAATAGCATATGTAATTTAAAATCCTTTATGCAGAAAAGAATTAAAATCAAAAGATAGAAACAAAGATAATATAGAAAACAAGGAAGCAGTAAATGTACATATCACAGAAAAAGTGAAATTCATGAAAAAGCTCAGAAAACTTATATAGATTTAACATCTATTAAAAGTGATTTACATGAGGAGAAACTAAGATGGCGGCATAGATAAACACCGGGAAATTGCCGCCTCCCACAACAATTGAAAAATACCGCAAAGGACAGACCGGACATCATCCAGAACAACAGGAAGGCTGGCTGAGTGTAAATTCTACAACTAGAAGGAAAGAAAAGCACACTGAGAGCCAGAGGAGCTGCGGAGGTGAAGTGCAGAGGTACGGCGGGGAAAGCGGGTGGCACTTGAGGAAGCGGCTGTCTTTTTGAATCACAAGCTCCCGACTGCTCTGAACTCCGGTTCCGGGAAGTCTCTGGGGACCCAGGACTCATACAGGAGAAGCTGGAAGGTCGGGCAGCGGGCGAACTTGAGGGCGGCTTTCCCTCAGAGGTGCTTGCAGCCGTTACCGGGACACTGAGACGCGCGACTCCTTAGGGCTGGTCTGAGAATCAGCCATAGCGGCTTGCTCCTCCCTTTGATTCCCTGAGACCCCACCCCACCCAGGCTGAGGCAGAGGCTTTTGCATGTGAATGTACCTAACTGCAGGCAGAGGCTTTTGCATGTGAATGTACCTAACTGCAGCCGAGCCAGGCAGACCCGGAACTTCCAAGAGAAGGCCCAAGGCCCCACAGCAGCTTGCATTGCTTCACAGCTCAGCCTCTTCGTGGCTCCTGCTGTGTGGCCTCAGGCAGAGGCTGAATTAGCACCTCCTTAGATCCAGGAGCCACCGCACCCAGTGGTCAGAGGGGGACCATCCAGATTGCAACTCCTCAGATCCATAAGGGACACACTCAGGGAGCAGATTCAGTGAGCACCAAAGCCCCACTGAAGCAAGTCTTGCCCCAGAAGGGTGTTTTCAGCAAAGAAGTTCTCCCACTTCAGACACAGCTGATTCTCACAGCCAATTGGCCTGGAGGTCAATTCCTCCCAGTGATCTTACAACAACCAAGGCACCAAGAGTGCACCAAGAGTGTCCACCTCAGGTAACTGGGGAGGCTGAGCCACTGGGCCCTACAGTACACCTGGCGCGCAGGGACACTCTATCAACACAGGGAAGCAGCCAAAATGCGGAGACAAAGAAACAGGTCACAAATGGCAGAAATGGAGGAAAGCAAACAACTGGATATAGAGTTCAAGGCCACGTTTATAAGGTTTTTCAAGAATTTTATGGAAACCGCCGATAAATTTAATGAATCCCTCAATAAGTATAGTGTGACCAAGGAGGACATGAAAAAGGACCAACTATAAATTAAGCATACACTGACTGAAATAAAGAATAATTTACAGAGATCCAACAGCAGACAAGAGGATCCCAAGAATCAAGTCAAAGATTTGAAATACAAAGAAACAAAAAATACCCAACCAAAAAAGAAAAAAGAAAAGAGATTCCAAAAATATGAAGATAGTGTAAGGAACCTCTGGGACAACTTCAAGCGTACCAACATCAGAATTATAGGGGTACCAGAAGGAGAGAGAGAGCAAGATATTGAAAACCTTTTTGAAGAAATAATGACAGAAAACTTCCCCTCCCTGGTGAAAGAAATGGACTTACAAGTCCAGGAAGCGCAGAGAACCCCAAACAAAAGGAATCCAAAGAGGACCACACCAAGACACATCATAATTAAAATGCCAAGAACAAAAGATAAAGAGAGAATCTTAAAAGCAGCAAGAGAAAGACAGTCAGTTACCTACAAAGGAGTACCCATACGACTGTCAGCTGATTTCTCAACAGAAACCATGCAGGCCAGAAGAGAGTGGCAAGAAATATTCAAAGTGATGAATAGCAAGAACCTGCAACCAAGATTACTTTACCCAGCAAAGCTATCATTCAGAATTGAATGTCAGATAAAGAGCTTCACAGATAAGGAAAAGCTAAAGGAGTTCATCACCACCAAACCAGCATTATATGAAATGCTGAAAGGTATTCTTTAAGAAGAGGAAGAAGAAAAAGGAACCCTTACCATTTGCCACAGCATGGATGGAACTGGAGAGCGGATAAATACCACAGGATCTCACTCATTTGTGGAATATAATGAACAACATAAACTGATGAACAAGGGCTGATCCAGAGACGGAGAGGCATTGATTGGACTGTCGGGCCTTGGAGGGAAGGTAGGGGAGGGTAGGGGGAAGGGGGAAAGATCAACCAAAGAACTTATATGCAAGCATATAGGCCTAACCAATGGACACGGACAACGGGGGGGTGAGGGCATGAGCGGGGGGAGGGGGTAGAGGGTAACGTGGGGACAAGGACACATATGTAATATCTTAATCAATAAAAAATATTTTAAAAAAATAAAATAAAATAAAATAAAATAAAGAGAAAAAAAGTGATTTACACTATCAAAATACCAATGGCATTTTTCACAGAACTAGAACAAATAATCCAAAAAATGTATATTTAATCACAAATGACCCCAAATATCCACTACAATCTTGAAAAAGTTAGAGATATCACAATACCTGATACCAAACTATAATACAATAGTAATCAAAACAGCACGGCACAGGTATAAAAACGGACACATAGATCAATGAAACAGAATAGAGAACCCTGAAATAAATGCACACCTGTATGGTCAATTAACATATGACAAAGAAGGCAAGAACATACAATGGGATAAAGACAGTCTATTCAATAAAGTGTTGGGAAAATTGGACAAATACATGCAAAAAAATGAAACTAAACCACCTTCTTAAACCATATACAAGAATAAATTCAAAATGGATTAAAGACTTAGATGTAAGACTTGAAACCATAAAACTCCTAGAAGAAAACATAGGCCATAAAATCTCAGACATTTCTCATAGCAATATTTTTTCTAATGTATCTCCCCAGGCAAGGGAAACAAAATAAAACATATAAACAAATGGAACTACATTAAACTACAAAGATTTTGCTCAGCAAAAGAAACCATCAACAAAATGAAAAGACAATCTACCAAATGGGAGAAGATATTCACAAATGATACACATGATAAGGGATAAATATACAACATTCTTAAATAACTCATACAACTAAACACCAAAAAAAAAAAAAAACCCAAAAACAATCCAGTGGGAAAAAAATGGGCAAAGGACCTAAATAGACACTTCTCCAAAGAACTTGCAGATTTCCAAAAAACATATGAAAAGATGCTCAATGTTGTTAATCATCAGAAAAATGCAAATTAAAACCACAATTCAATATCAACTCACACCTGTCAAAATAACTATTATCAATAAATCAACAAAACAGAGATCTGTGGTAACTTTGAAGAAAAGGGAACCCTCATTCACTCTTGGTGGGAACACAGGTTAGTGCAGCCACTATGAAAACAGTATGAAGTTTCCTCAAATAATTAAAAATGGAACTGTATTATAACCCAGCAATTCCACATCTGGGTATATACCCTAAGAAACCTAAAAGCTAATTTGAAAATATTTATGTACATATATATGTTCATGCAGCATTATTTACAATAGTCAAGATATGGAAACAACCAAAGTGCCCATCACCAGATGAGTGGATAAAAAAGTGGTGGTACTTATACACAGTGGAATATTACTTGGCCATAAATTAGAACGAAATCTTACCATTTGTGATAGCCTGGGTGGACCAAGATGGTAAGTGAGTAAGTCAGACAGAGAAAGACAAATATCATATGATTCCACTCATATGTGGAATCCAAAGAACAAAATAGAAACAGACTCATAGATGCAGAGAAAAGACTGATAGCTGCCAGAGGAGGGGGAGGTTCAGGGCTGGTTGAAAAAGGTGAAGGGATTAAGAAGTAAAGATTGGTAGTCACAAAATATTCATGGGGATATAAAAGCACAGCACTGGGAGTATAATAAAAAATATTGTAATAACTACGTATGGTGCCAGATAGGTACTTGAAATATCGGGAGGATATTGTAATTGAAAAATAAAATTTAAAAAGTAAGTGATTTATAAATCACATTAAAATGTATATTTAAAATATGAAGAAGAGACACTAATAAAATTTAATTACACACACAAAAATTTTAAACTGTGACAGGAAACTATAGACAAACAGCAAGGATACTGATGAGAACAAAAGTGAAGTAGAATTCTAGGTAAAACTATTGCATTTTAAGAGAGGGGTATTTTATATTAATAAAGGTATAATTCACAGAGAAAAACATAATAGTCTTGAACTTTTAAGCATCAAATGACATTAAGAATATATGTAAAACACAAATGGTTAGACTGAAATAACATTAAAATTATAATGACACAGATTTAATTACAATGACTTGACATAGATCTACATTATTAGAAAAGGGAGATAGAAATTATATTGCAAAGTCAGATATATTTAATGGTTTGAAAACTGAGCTCATTTCATAGCAACATATGCTCACTATACACATGTTCATGGAACAAAAGTAAAAACAAATTCAATTGTAATTAAAAAATCATTCTTAATATGTTTGAAAGAACAGAACCTAAGCCATATACGCTGATGACACTGAAATAAAACTAGAACTTCATAACAAAGGACTGACATGTTAACAGTCAAACATTTGGAAAATGAAAAAAAATCTCCTAAGTAACCACTGGATAGTGATAATGGCAATTGTTAAGGTGTACATGTAAACATTTATGGAAAGTTTTCTAAATCTATACTCAGAGGAAAACAATATTTTCCATGATAACTAGTAATAAACAAAATAATCTAAGCATTAAATTCAAGAAGCTAGAAAAATATCAAAATCTCATATAGTGAAATACAGTACTTTTATAATCTGAACAAATAATAAATAATATATTTTTAAACATATGTTTAGTCTTTGTAGATCACTAGTTGAAGCAGAATTGCCCATTTGTACAGTGTCTTTCATAACACCAAATTAAAAATGTGGTTATTTCTCAGTTCAGTGGCAATAAAATATTTTTTCTTTTCCTCAGATTTTTTAGGTTTATGGTTTTTTAATCAAACTCCTCTTTAAATTTCAGGGTCAGTATATGGCTTACTTTAGTGAATTCCCCATTATCCTCAGGTTTATCATTTTATTTTGTACTAGGGGCCCGGTGCACGAAATTCGTGCACTGGGTGTGTGTGTGGGGTTGGGGAGTGTCCCTCAGCCCAGCCTGCCCCCTCTCACATACTGGGAGCCCTCAGGCATTGACCCCCATCACCCTCCAATCGCAGGATCGGCCCCTTGCCCAGGCCTGATGCCTCGGCCAGAGGCGTAGACCCCCATCACCCTCCGATCGCCTGATCGGCCCCTTGCCCAGGCCTGACGCCTCCACCAGAGGTGTCAGGCTTGGACAGGGGACCCCCATCTCCCCGCGATCACTGGCTCTGGCCCCCGCCCAGGCCTGAGGCCTCTGGCCCAGGAATCATGCCTGGGCAGGGGACCCCCATCTCCCTCTGATCGCTTGCTCCACCCCCCACCCAAGCCTGACGCCTCTGACCCAGGCTTCAGGCCTGAGCAAGGGGACCATCATATCCCCCCAATCCCCGGCTCAGCCCCCCACCCAGGCCTGATGCCTCGGCCAGAGGAGTTGACCCTCATCACCCTCCAATCACCAATCACCGGATCGGCCCCTTGACCAGGCCTGAGGCCTCCGGCAGAGGTGTCAGGCCTGGGCAGGGGACCCCCAGCTCCCCGTGGTTGCAGGCTCCGCCCCTGACCAGGCCTAACGCCTCTGGCTGAGGCGTCCGGCTCGGGCAGCGGGGACCCACAGCTGCAGCGGCCCCGCGATCGTGGGCTCCGCTTTAGGCCCAGGCAAGGGACCCCTAGCTCCTGGGACTGCCAGCTTCGACCTTGCCCAGCTCCCATCGCTGGCTCCACCCCTACTTCCTGCTATCACTGGCCAGGGCGGAAAAGGCACCTGATTCTCCGATCATGGCTGGGGGGCAGGGCAAAGACGGCCCCAGGGCCGCCTTTGCCCTGCCCCCCAGCTCTTAGCTCCCCCCTGGGTTTCCGATCACTGTCAGTGGCAGGGGGCTTCTTCCTGCTTTCCCTTTCACCTCCCTGCATTGTGCCTACATATGCAAATTAGCTGCCATTTTGTTGGCAGTTAATTTGCATATAGCCCTGATTAGCCAATGAAAAGGGTATCGTCGTACGCCAATTACCATTTTTCTCTTTTATTAGATAGGATGAGGTTTAATTTTTAAACCAATTTCAAATGGAGTTACTGACATGACAGTGCCAGGCTGATAAATGTCTGACCATCAGTTCACAGTGGGAGGTGGGGGGAGAGAAGTCTGGAAAGAGGTGATGATTTATAGCATTTGCCACTTTCAATGGTGTAAAAAGTCTCACCATGTGTGCAATTTCAAGCTGCCACCTTGGGGGTCACTGAATGTGGAGCTGGGAAAAGATTCGCAGAATCAGCTCTCATTATCCAATGCCAGCTGGCTCCAAGCACACCACTCTAAATACGTCATTAATGAGTCTATGATGGATGAATGGGTGGGTGGGTGCATGGATGGATGGATGGATGGATGGATGGATGGTTGGAGCAAGCAGATAAAATAGTGTTTGATTGAGATATCAAATTAATTTGCATATTTTTGTTGATTGGTTTAATTATTAAGCTTTCTTATTAAAAATTGATAGGACTCAAGAATGAGGTGGGACTATCTGTCTTTCAGTGCCATTTCTGAGCTAATATGATAACTTACAAAATTTTAAACAACCAATGGAGACTATGAAAATATAGCTATCAGAAATACACAGAATAGGAATTTTGTTAAGATCAGCTATGGATTTAAAACAGATTTGGAAATTTCTGCTAACAGTTCTCATTAGTTTTCTGCTCCTTCATTCATCAACCTTACTTAGTTCACTGGACTCTCACATTTCTTAATGAACATTTATGTGCTTATGTAACCTCAGCTATTAAATTAGATGGTATAGCTGAGAAGCTGCCCACAGTTTTTAAATGCTATGGTTCTACAATTAAAGTGAAGCTTCCTCCCTCATCATCTCACTTTCTACTTTCACTTACAACTTTTTTAAGGCCTAGCCCTGGAAATTAAAATATTGAATTAAGTGGTACATATTTTGCATTTTGTCCCTACTTTCTTCACAGGAAAACTGAAGGTTTGGAAGAGATATATTGTTTTTTATTCAAAATTGTGAGATGTTTAGTCTAGTATACATGCTTCATAAGTATTTTCAAACTAATTCTTATTAGTAAAGAAAATTATTCAGTCTATGTTATAGATGTATTAAAATTAAGTTCATATATGACTCTATATATAAATCTTATACAATGTAAGCATTATAGACTGTAATACTTATTTCATTTGTCAGGTCCTAATCCCAGTTTGAAATTTTAAAACAGTAAAATATATTGAGGTGTTCATATTGCTAAAATCTTTAAGTTCAACAAGGTAACAAAACTACCCTTTGACTATAATATTGATTCATCGAATTCCTATTACATTATTAGCTCCTCTTAAATTTTTGTCCTCCAGATTTCCTGTCACTCTTAAGATATATCATCAAGGGTGAAGAGAAGACATTCTACCATCCAAAAGACAAATCCTAAAGCAGCAAAGTACACTACATCTTATTTTCATTTACATCTCCCGCTTCTAAATGGCCAATAGTTTGCCTGCTTTACAAGCCACGTGAAAATCTCCCAAACATATAGAGGATTTATAGCAGCTGCACTGGATTTGCAAACTCTGAAAAGACATGGAGGAGGAGGTAAAACAGTTTCTTTGTTATTAAAATACTAGAGGCCCATTGCAGGAAGATTCCTGCAAGAATAGGGCTTCCTGTGGCTGGAGCGAAGCAGAGAGGGAGCGAAACCCGCTGAGGCGGGCTTCACTCCCGCTCCCAGCCGCTGCGGCTGGGTTTCCCCTCCCGCCTCCCGCCTCCGCAGCCTTGGCTCCGTTCCTGTCACCACCGCCTCTACTTTGCTCCCTTCTGTAGCGCTTCGCTTCCACGTTGTCTTCAGTCTTCGCTCCCAGCCGGTATACGCAAATTAACCACCATCTTGGTTGGAATAATTTGCATATAGCCGCTCTGATTGGCTGGTGGGCATGGCTTAAGGTGTAGTGAAAGTACAGTCAATTTGCATGTTTGTCTTTTATTCGTGTAGATACAGTACACTTGCTTAATCATGGCAAACCCTTGTGGTGTCCTAGGCTGCAACCCTTCAGCCATACTGATGTCATCTGTTGTGTTGGACAGTTCCAGTCCCTTCCCACCTCTGGCACATTAGCTGTATCTGCTTTTCTGCATTGAAACTTTCTCCAAACGCATAGCAGGCTTCTTTGCCTTTGCAGCCTACACATATAAGGAAGTTAACACCCATGGAAACAACCTTCAACCATTGGCTCCTGAGTTCCATTCCCCTCTTCTATGACAGGACAATTTTGAGGGGTGTGTTACACAATTGCTCAGAAGGTACCCAGCTGGATTGCTCCTCAGTTGCCCACAATGATACCCTTCTCAACAAGGCACCCCCTATGTCCCTGCCTCCCTTCTCCATCTTCCTCTCCTCATTTCCCTTCTTTCACCTACTATCTCTCAAGCTGCCTCGTCTGAGTTTTCCCATTAGGGTCCACCTTCAAGAGAACTCAAACAAGACATCCTGCATGTGTTTTTCTAATGTTTCATTATTATAATTTTCAAACAGAAACAAAATTAGATAGAATTATAAAGCAAATGCCTATTTACTAGTAGTCATCATCAAGACTCAACAAGTAATAAGATTTTGCAATGCTTGTTTAGTTGATCCATTTTCTGAGTATATTCTCAGTAAGGTTTAGTCAGAAAGACAGAAGTATCAGAGTACCTCAAACTGAATCTTATTCATTCCTATTATAAAAGGAGGTACTTCTAATTACATAGATAGAATTTAATTACCAAATGAATATGACAATTTTCAGAAGCATTCAATAACCATTAACTGTTTTTTATTAAAATCTTCTAGGCAGAAGCAAATGGTCTGGTAAACAGATCATTTGAATAAAGCTCCAAATCCTTGAAGAAATCATCTGTAATTCAACAAATGTTTATTGAGTCTTATCTGGTCTACGCACTGTGCTAGGTGCTGGAGATACCAAGGAAAACCTGGGTGCTGCCTGGTGAAGCCTTCAAGACAGAACCATAAACAAACACTAACCAATTCAGTAAATTAACAAGATTGTTATAAATTCTAATTAATGCTAATAGAGAAAGAGAAGGTCCTGTGGAGAAGGTCTCTGGGGAGAAGGGAATGCTCAGGGATCACTGAGGAGCCTAAATTTGTGCTGAGGCTTGAAGGATGAGAGTGAAGCAACTGTAGAAAGAGAAGGACTTGGCATGGTGGACTCATATAAGACGAGGTTGGAGAGTTTGGCAGGGCTTAGGACATGCAGAGGCTTGTAGACAAAGATAATGAATTAGAATGCTGTTCTTAAAGCTGTGTAAAGTCCTTGAAAGACTTAAAATAGCAAAAACATAGGATATAGTTCTCATTTTTAAAAGAGTGCCTTTGCTGTTCAGTGCAGAACAGTTGCTGTTTTATCCCTGACCCACAAACTAAGCATTAAGGAGTATAAGCAGTTCCTTAGATTTCTCCTTTGCAAAATGTGTCTTTTAAAATCGAATGCCATGATCTGAATTCAGGCCTTCATTTCCATTTTTCTAAGTAATTCTCAGAACCTCTTATCTGAATCCCCTTGCCCTTCCTTTTTACTGGTGAATATGGAACTTCTGATTTGAGAGAGAGAGAGAGAGAGAGAGAGAGAGAGAGAGAGAGAGAGAGAGAGAGACACATAACACTCACCGAGATTGGGCATGGAACCCACCACCTAGGTATGTGCCCTGACCTAGAATCAAACCAACTTTTGTGATAACCTTCCAACCAACTGAGCCATCAGGCCAAGGCTGCAGTTGATTTTTTAACAAAACATCCTTCTAAAAGGTGTCAATGATTCTCTTCTACACAAAATGATGCACAAATTCTTTAGATTCTTCCCCTAATGTGGCTTCTTGGGTTTTATCTCCAATTCTTTCCTTTCATAGTTTTTTGTGATATACTACCCAAATTGGACCTCTTACTAATACTTAAATGGATATACTAATATTCAAATGAATATAGATAGACATAGAATATGTACATATGAATGTATATACATATATACTAGTATATATATACACACACACACACACACACACACAGATAGAGATAGAGAGAGAGAGAGAGAGAGAGAGAGAGAGAGAGAGAGAGAGAGAAAAAACCATATTGCAAATAATTAAAAAAAAACATGTAGCTTAAAATAGGAAAAAATAGGAAGTATGAAGTAGCCTGAATATCAGTATAAAAATTTATTAATAACGAGTTATCTTTGCCTTTTCTATGTATATCTACTCCATATCCCAAGCATGAGCACAGCTTGGTGACACTCTCCAATACAAAAATACAATCCAAATGTGACCACTTCCATGACTGTCACTTTGGCCTATGCTTTCCTCATCTCCTGCCTAGACTATTTCAATAGCATCTTACTTGATTTCTCTCCTTCCAAACTTGCAAGTTTCCATTCTATTCTCCATATAGCAGTTAGAATGATGTGTATATAACTAAAATAAGATAGAACTATTTCTCTGGTTAAAATAAATCATATTCAGAATTGAACACGTACTATGATCTAAAATCCCCTAGATGACCTATTCTTTCATTTATCTTTATGACCTCATCTCAACTATTATCTCCTTTTTTCTCTGCAATTTAGTCACATAAGCTTCCTCATTATTCCTTGAATGTACCAAAAATGTTCTCCGCTTTCCATCTTTGTAACCATTTTTCCCTCTTCTTGATATATTCCCCAAATATCTGTGGAGCTTACTGCCTCATTTTACTCCATTTCTGCCTAGATGTCACTTTATCAGAAACTCCTTTCCTGACTCCACAATCTAAAACAGACCAATCACTCTCTAGTTGAAGCATGTCAAATTTGCGGCCAGTGGGCCAAGGCATGCAGCCCACCGGCTGCAAGTTTGACATGCTTGCTCTATTTCCTTATTTTCTTTAAAGGACATACTAGCTGACATATGCTATGTCAATTGGTCCATTACCTGCTTGCCCCCTCCTCCCAATAAGAATGTAAGCTAGATGATAGATGGAACTTTATATGCTTAGGTTCACACCTATATCCCCAGAATCTGGTACCTTAACTAAAGTTGATGCTCAACATACATTTGCTGAATGAAATAATAAGCAAGTGTATGTTCACATAATAGAAAACTATACAGCATTTAACATTAATGAAATTGATAAATGTTATCAGCATGGAAAAAACACACACCCTAAAACCAAAATGTTGAGTTCAAAAAACAAGCTGAAGAATGTTATATTGAAGTTGAATACCTTGAAGTCAAAGTCACCTATTTTGGAGAATCTTTATGACCCCCTCTAGCCAAACATCCTAAATTTAAAATAATGCAAAGCAGGACTATTCTTATTTTCAAGCTATGCCCCACAGAGTATTGTTGCTCTAAGTTACAGAGCCATAACTAGTGGAATGGGATAGGGATGGACAATGACAAATTTCCTGCCTCCTTTTTCCTTCCAACACTTGGAAAGTGCTAAAATCAACCTCCACCAACATACAACTTGAATGTGAGCTTTCTTAGAGCTCCTCAATGAAAGCAGGACCACTAGTATGCTTTATTTTCTTCTTTATCAGCATAACCATAAGTACACTGAGTATGAATATTATTCCAAAAATCTGAGTGCCTAGATGGTGAAAAACTCACTCAGTTCTTCCCAGTGCCTATCTTCATTCATACTAATGATCTATGAAGGGCTCAGGATTGGTACATAGAACAAAACATTCATGCAGGTCATCCTTGGGTAACACTGGTCACTACTGAATGGCTTACTGTCTAGGCTTGTATATTCCTTTCAGCTCCCACACTTGAGCAAAGCTCTGTACTCTGAGGAGCCTTAGAATGACTCAAGTCCAGTCCAGCCGGCGTGGCTCAGGCTCAGTAGTTGAGTGTTGACCTACCTATGAACCAGGAGGTCACGGTTCGATTACCAGCCAGGGCACATGCCCCAGTTGTGGGCTCAATCCCCAATGGGCGGCATGTAGGAGGCAGCCGATCAATGATTCTCTCTCATCATTAATGTTTCTCTCTCCCTTCCTCTCTGAAATCAATAAAAAATATATTTTAAAATATAAAAGAATGACTCAATTCCGCTATCTGGGCTTACCCAACAGCTATCCTTCTACAATTTTCCATGGGTTCCCATCACTCATAAATCTCCCAAGACTTGTAAGTATTGTCTTGGGGAGCCTCTTCCCTTCTTTCTCATCTAGTTACATCCCCTCATATCGTGCTGGCAGTGGGCTAATGGGAACAAGAATGGTTGACAGGAGAAGGACTGATGGGAGGGGAAATGGAGGTGAGATCCTGAGTGCAGTAGTAGATGAACATTAAATGTATGAACAAAGCCAAGCTACAGCTGAATGCTTAGCTTACAACTGATGTAAGCTAGGAATGGGCAGTTCACAATGCCAAGAGGCAATTTTGGAAGACCTCATGAGAAACTGTCAGGCAACAGAGACCTGAAGGATAAATTAGGGTTAAGAAGGCCCACGATGAGGGCCATAAGCATCCTGGGAGCAGGAAAAAAGCCTGCACAATGGTACAAATTGGGGAGGGACATAGTACACATGAACTGCTGTCATACAGTAAGTGCTCAGTTAATGAACACTTTATAATAACAACTGTTAATGTTATTATTAAAATACAGAGTGTTTGCCCAAACAGGGTATTTAGCTCAATTTAGAAAAGAGACAGTTGGACAAGCAAAGTATAAAAAGTACTGAAAACATCAAATATAGCAAGTAGAACGAGAAAGGGCCAAAGCCATGCATGTGAGCCTGCCAGGTTTCACCTGGCTCTAAGGTAGGCAAAAGGCAGCATTCATGAGCAGCCAGATCGGACACAAAATATATGTATTGTCTCTTCGAAGGCTGAGTATGTAAACGAACAATAGGGAAAAAGAGGGACCCACGTAATAAGCTGTGTTCTCACACATTTAGAATACAACCACCATCTCAGCCCAACTTTTGGATTTTCATGAATTAATTGGAAGGAAACTGCGATATTTCTTCAATTCCTTAAGTTGGAGTTTAAAAAAAAAATAGTGCTGTCTTATTTTTCTTGTTCAGTTAGTGTAGAAGTGTTGACTGACCAGTCTCCACTCAGTAATAGACCAAGCTGAGATATTTTAACTTCCTCTAATAAATACTATCAAATTTCCCCCTTTTACCCCAAACAACACCTACCACACCTTGAAAAGTGCTAAAAATAACCTCCACCAAGATGCACCACCTTATAACCACTAATTAATGGGACCTCAATCCATTCAAATAGAAAACAGTTTAGTGCTACAATTTGTAGCATAATCTGGTTAGTATAACTTTAAGTCTCCTTCAAATAGATGTTTGGTTGCATTTAGGTACCCATTTGCTCTTCTGTTTGAAACTCACAGAGAATGGGGTACAATTTCCCTATTTCCTTCTCTTGCACTCCCCTCCATTCCCTTCCCACAAACTCCTGCTTAGTCTCATGGCTGTGTCACATGCAACAGATGGAAGATACATTTTCAAGGGTAAATAGAAACTTTTCATTGGTGATGTGACTCCTGCTTTCTGACTAGTTCCCCAGGATAGAACCAGAAAATGTACATTTTGACAATTCTCAAGTAACTGAAGTAGGTGACCATCTAAACACGTTAGTATTTAGAATAGCAGTTATCATTTTGAAACGGTGTTCCTTTTGTTTCAGGACTCATATTGAATCAAATGAATTTTGCTCTGAGAATGGAACTTCCCTGCCAATGGCCTCCAGCCTTCCTAAATGCTGCCTCAAGATCAAATCAAACCCCCGATCCGGCAAAAGACCAGTATTTATATCAGATACAGCCGGGTGTGTGTTTGCTCAGGATTTTTGTCTGAATTATTTTTCAATCCCTGTCTCAGAAATTAGAAAACACAATTGAAATGCCACAAAGTACAGAGTATTCTAAGCTTATCTGTGAAATGGTAGCTAAGGCCATAAAATTATACTGTGGCTATTACTAGATAATTTTCAAGGATATTATTTGAGAACATAAACAATGGACTAAAAAGCCATGGAATGTATTAATTTTATTAAACAAAAACAATTGTGTCACTTTTCCTAAAAGTGATATTATCATCAGATAACCCTCAATGATAATAGCAGATGGGTGGACTTTAAAAAACATATTTAAAACAAAAGGGTGGTTAACTTTGATTTAATATGAGATGTATTCAATAGTTTGAATCACTCCTATCCTTTGTCATGCTACCTATGTCTGTCATAAGAATGCTGCGAAGGAAGTAACACTGGCTACTCCCAGTGTCCTGGAATTTCTCCAAACTGTTTTTACAGAGCCATAATTCTAAGAGCTGATTCTTTGGAAAGCGATTGCCATGCTACTTACTGAGTGACAACAGAGTTTATTTATAATTAAACTTGAAATAAAAATGGAAGCCTTTAAGGCAGCGGTTCTCAACCTGTGGGTCACGACCCCTTTGGGGGTCGAACGACCCTTTCACAGAGATCGCCTAAGACCATCGGGAAACACATATATAATTACATATTGTTTTTGTGATTAATCACTATGCTTTAATTATGTTCAATTTGTAATAATGAAATTGGGGGTCACCACAACATGAGGAACTGTAGTAAAAGGTCGCGGCATTAGGAAGGTTAAGAACCACTGCTTTAAGGGCTTTCCAGTGAAAACTGGAAGTTGGGTCTAAGACACAGAAAATATATGATCACATCACCCAAAATATACATTTTAATAAATAATTTGGACATGTGATTCTACTACGTGATAAGTGCTAATCATACATTCACCCATTTCAATTTTAAATTCAACCCAAGACAAACAAAATCTTGCTTTTAAACATTAATAATTAATTTGTTGACATTAACTCTCAACTTAATTACTTCCTAAATTATGTTTGGATAGTTTTCAATGATTAAAAAAAATACAATAAGATTGTCCTTCCTAAAATACAAATAGAATTCCTTTGAGAAATACTGTATTACTTGAAAAAAATCAAGGTTACATAATAAGGGGAGAGGAGTGAGAAAGCAGAATTTGGGGAATATAGTGGAAGGAGGAAGATGTCTATTGAGTAGGCTGTAAGTGGTGAGGACCATAGGAGGGTTATAGAGATCGTCTAGAACTGAAATAAAAATATAACATTGTCTTGGTCCAGCTGAAATCACATATTCTGTTGCTTTCTGGTTAGGAATGCTCCCTATTTGGTTCTCCAAAGCCGAATCAAAATTGAACTCTGTCATCCGATGGGTGGGATCCATTTTTATACTTGAATGCCACATATACTATACTAGTAGCTCTGCGCACCAATCCGTGCACCAGTAGCTCCCTGCCACCCTCCTGTAGCTCTCCGCCCACTGCCCTGCCCTCCTGTAGCTTCCCCACTCATAGCTTGCTGCCCTGCCCCCTCCTGTAGCTCTCCGCTGCCTACTTATAGCTTGCTGTCCCACCTTCCTGCTGATCCATGATCTGGTTGTTACGTGGTCAGTCATTATGTAACAACCATTTGCATATTACATCTTTATTATATAGGATTGCATCAACTACACTTTTTACATATAAAATGTAATGCCTAATGTTTATGTAAATCCAATGATTACACACTTTTGTGTACTTTGTATTACATGATTATGACTTGACAGGAGTGGGTTAAAATTCTCCCACTACTAGAGTGCCATTTAATTTTTAATGTAAAAACAAAACAAAAAACAGTTTCCAGAATAAAACTGCCTGAGTTCAAATCCATACCTGTGTAATTTGTAACAAATTTCTTTAACAACAGTTACTTCCATATCTTCATATATAAAATTAGAATAAAAATTGATTAAATATATGGTTGCTGGAGAAAAATGCTCGGTTGTAATGCTGATGTTTCCTACTTATATTCTGTCTGACTGAAGGTAAGTTATCTAATTTCTCTGTACTTGAATTTTCTCACCTGTGAAATGGCAATAATAACAGCACCTAACCCAAATAGCTCCTGAATTGGATACAGTTTAACTTACATACTAAAACAAACTTCCTTCCCAAAAAGATTATAATTTTTTATTAGTCTTAGGTATTATTTTTGATAATCTAATAGAAAAGAAATGGGATTTTTTTAATAACCCTAACTAGGTGAACAACTTTTTATGTTTAATAGTCATTAATTTCTATTTAAATTCTTTGCAACTGTTTGTTGTTAGTTAACTTTTTCCTTGCAGTTTTTAGAAGCTTGCTATATATTAAAAATAATTAGTCTTTTTCTCATTTATTGTTTATTCATTCAGGTTGTCATGATCTGACTTATTTTTTCGCAGGATTATTCTGTCTGCTCTATTGAGCATAGACTATAAGGGTAAGGACAGAAGCAAGGAGACTAATTAAGAGTATATTTTAAAAAGTATTTTAGCTAATTAAAATTATACTTAGGACTTCCTCCCAAAATGCTGTTCTAATTTTTGCCTCTACCTTGCTTGAAATTTTCTAGTGGTTTCTCACCAAGCACAAAGTAGAACAAAGAATAAAAAAATCACACTATTATTGTTTTAAAGAAAAGAGTTTATCATAAAATTCAGGCAAGAGATTATAGTGTTTTGGGTTATGGTAGTAGCAATGAAAATACTAAAATAAAATATACTGTGGATATACAAATTGGATATAGATATACATACAGATTGGAGCAAAGAGAGCAATCAAGGATGACTCCAAGGATTTTGGCCTGAGCATTTAGAAAGGTATAGTTTACATTCACTTTGATGATAAAGACTATGGGAGGCATGGATTTTAGGGGAATATGCATTTTGGATATGTTAAGATGCTTCTTAGATATCCAAATAGAAATGCTGTTTGGGAAGTTAGACATAAAACTAGTATTCAGGAGCAGCATCCAAGCTGGAGACTTACATGTGAGAGTCAACTGATACGACACTTAAGACATGATACCGGATGAGACCTCCAAAAAAGTGGGTGTTGACAAAGAAAAGATCTTGAAGACAGAGTCCTGGAGCCAGCCAACGTTAAAAGTCTAACATGATAAGGAAGAACAAGCAAAAATAATGGAGAAGGAGTAGCTAGTAAGTTAATCTGAAAATAAGTTAAGAAGTGTTTCAAGAAGAGAATGTCAACTGCTATTTAAAGGTCACATCAGTTGGGGACTGAGAACCAACAGTTGGGTTTTGTATGATTGGAAGTCACAGTGACCTTGACAAGAGCAATTTCAGTGGAGTGGTAGAGGTAAAGGCTTGATTGGAAGGCATTTGAGATAGAAAGGGGGAAGAAGAATTGAGACAGTGGATAGACAACCATTTCCAGAGGTTTTGCCATAATGAAGAGCAGAATTATGTTACAGTAGCTGGAGGTGGGTGAAGACACCTGATGATTTTTTTTTTAAATGGGAGAAATTAGAGCATATGTGTTGTTTATGGAGAGTATCCAATAGAAAGGGAAAACTGAAGATGAAGAAGAGAGGTAGAAAAAAAGTTGGAATTTTCCCTTTAGGGTATAATATAATCTACATAAATATAAGTAGAAATGTCTGTTTTGGATATGCAGACAGAAAAGTATTAGCAGTAGAAAGGTGAAAAGGTATGGCTGTTGATAGGTGGGTATTTGTGGAGGTGGGATATTCTGCAACATTTCATCTGATTCTTTATATTTTTCTAAGGAAATAGGAAGCAAAGCTTGTCAGCTGAACACGAGTCTAGAGCTTGAGAATAAAGGAAAAGTGATGATACATGGAGACCTGGGTGAGTGGGAGAGTGACCAATCTAAGAAAATGCAGAATGGCTCCTAAGCAAAATAAAGAAGTCAGTGGTCATGAATTTAAAGTAAAACCCATCAGTTTAACTTGTTAGGGATTTTTCCCCTTCTACACAGTGTAGATGTGTAGAATGCAGAGAGATGGCTTTAGCACAAAATAGGGTTTTAAATAACAAAGCAAGAGAGTTCAAGGGGTTGAATGTGTACACAAGCATGTTATATCAGCTGTGGGATTTATGTGGTATAGGAGGGAAATGAGTGAGATTTTTAAAATGGTAAGACTGGTAAGTTTTAGGTCCTAGTGGTAGTCAAAGGATGATTAGAGTTTGGACATCTTGCAGCTATAAACTGGAAAGAAATGTACGGATTAGAGAATATGTATACTAATACTCTATTTTTTTTTAAATATATTTTTATTGATTTTTTACAGAGAGGAAGGGAGAGGGATAGAGAGTTAGAAACATCGATGAGAGAGAAACATCTACCAGCTGCCTCCTGCACACTCCCCACTGGGGATGTGCCCGCAACCAAGGTACATGCCCTTGACCGGAATCGAACCCAGGTTCCTTCAGTCCGCAGGCCTATGCTCTATCCACTGAGCAAAACCGGTTAGGGCACTAATACTCTATTAATGGGTAACAAACTGCCCTGAAACTTAGTTGTTTAAATCAACCATTTTATTATTATATCTTGTTATCTTGTGGGTCAGAGCTTAGCTAGGTGATTCTATTACTCCATGTGCAGTCAACTGAGGCAACTTGATGGTGTTCAGCTGATGGCTGATTTGGTCTCAATGGTCCAAGACTTCACTCACATGCCTGGTGCCTCAGGGGAGTTGGCTGCAAGGCTCTGCTCAGCTGAGCATTCCCCTTCTCCATGGAGTCTCAGGTCCTCTTCAAGTGGCCTCTACAGAATGTTTGTGGCCATCCTGCATGGTAGCTCAGGGCTCCAAAGCAAATATACCAGGAAACATGAAGTGGAAGCTGCCGGTCTTTGAAGGGTTAGGGTTAGAGTTAGGGTTAGGGCAATGTAATTTTGTGTGGCATAAGATCTATGGAGTTTAATCAAGAATATTAAAAATTATGCAGGAAAAGTTTCCTCAATCTTAGCATTATTGACATTTTGGGACCAGATAATTATTGTGGGTGGGTATCCTATGCATGGCACTGGTTTCTGTCCATTAAATGCCAATATAATCCGTATCCAGTAGTTGTTATAATGAAAATATCTCCACATTTAGCCAAATGTCCCTAGTATGGCAAGGGGGCAAATGTTCAGAGCCACTGGTATAGGAACAACAAATGGTAAATTTATGAAAAGAACACTGCCCGCTGCCTTTCCATGCACAATGGGATTACTGAAGTGTTTGACAGTGCTATTTCCTCTTACGTCTGATTTGGCTCAGAAACTTTCTCAACAAGCACTGCAAGCAGCTACTATTAATTAATAGGAGTTGACATGTAAAACAAAATCTTATTGATATCCCTACTATAGTTTACTTCTTCACTAGTGTCTGACTTTTCTAACTCCCAATTCTACGCACTATGAACTTCTGCTGAAACCAAACTTTGCCTTGAGCTTAAATTAGTCAAATTGGAAAAGAAAATATTCAGAATTTACTGACTCTCTAATAATCTGCTCATGACTCATTGTTCTCCTCTCATATATTCAGACAATAAATTGATCAGGAAAAAAATTTTAAGATAGCAGGGAAGGTAAGGCCAAGCTAACTGAAGCTCGAATGAATTCAACATAACGGGGCTTGAGTGCTAGGCAGTTTGAAGAGTTTGGCAATAGAGAATTAAAAAAAAAAAAGGATAACCAAGAGAGGATAATTAAGAAAGGCTTCCAGGAGTAGTGATGGTAATGTTTTGGCAACAGAGTGCCATTTCTATTATTATGACCTTGTATTTCAAACTTTCAATCTATTATTCAAATCTATAATAGAAACCAGTAAAAACATGTATATCTCAATTTCACAAAACTGCAAGATATCCATATATATGGCATATTCAGACATATATGTAATATACATGGTAGGGCAAAAGTAGGTTTACAGTTGGCTTTATTGTCATTATGATCAATGACTTAATAAAAACTGTTTAAAAAAATCCTCACCTGAGGCTATGTATGTGTGTGTTTTTTAAATTTGAGAGCGAGAAAGACGAGAGAGAGAGAGAGAGAGAGAGAGAGAGAGAGAGATCAATCGGGTTGCTTTCTATACAGGACTTGACCAGAAATCACATCTGCAACCTAGTTAAGTGCCCTGACTGGGAATCAAAACCTCAACCTTTTGGTGCATGGGACAATGCTCCAACCAACTGAGTCACTTGGCCAGGGCTGGAAACTCTCATTTTTAATATTAAGTCAATCAATGATTTGCACAAATCATCTGAAAACTGACAAGTTGTAGGTTTTCCAAAAGCAGGATGCTTAGAAAGCAGGCCATAATAAGCACTGTAAATCAATTATCACCCGTCACTACCCAGAACCTGTGCCAGCTGTCCCTCTACACTGAGCAACAGACTGAAGGGCCAAGAGTCAACCCAGAACTGGGGGGAGAAGATGGCATGTCAATAGGTGATGGGGAGCCAGTTTCTTGTAATGCCTTCTGGCTTCTCACTAACCACTCCAGTCAAGAAGCCCTGCTGAGGCTTAATAATGGGGAAAATTGATAGGAGATGGACTTATTTGCCATGTTACTATGTCTAGCACATCTATTATTGGTGAAAACCCTCCTGAGTGCTGGTGTGAACATGTTTTAGAGAAGGCCCTCACTAATTCATTCCATTACCCATTCCATGCTCATGTCTAGAGTTCTAGCTATATATTAAGCTTGGCACTAGATTCCATATCTATAGTGTAAAGAAACAGACAATCATCTTGCCTTCATGGAAGTAAAACTTTTGTTAATTACACATTAGTGCACTGATAAGTTATTATTTAAGACTCTAAGGGGAAAGACCATTTTTTCATATCACTTTATGTATGAAACTTTTAGGAAAGAAATATGAAGAAGGTCTAGTGACAACTATCAGAACTGTTTCAAAGAACCCTAATCCATCAGTGTTCTCTAGTGTGTGTGCCATATGTCTTACCACCTGAGAGGGTCTTTGATTATGTCTTCCTGTTTGAAATACAGTTATCTTATTAGAGATGTGGATTACTAGAATAAATGAAGTAAGTAAACAAGAGACTGAAATAAAACATGTAGCATCAAAATAGAGTGCTGCAGATGGTGAGTAGAAAAATGTGACAAAGTGATAAGGAAGAAAAAGGAAAGTCTGAATAATCAATGAATGAGACATGGAACTCTATCCACAAAGAATGGATTTGATTCTAATGAGAAATAAAGGAATAGTTTCCCAGCATTAGCTATTCGGCAGTGAAACAGCAGACCTCCTACAATAATCCACTTTATTCACACAGAGTCTATTTCCAAAGAATTGGGGGGAAAGTTGAGTGTTGACCTCTAAAATCTCAAATATCAAAATTATATTATTATAATAAAATTAAATAGAGAGACAAGGGGGAATTAGAATAATCACAAAATGTGGGAAAATTCACTATTGACCTTGTGTATGCAAAACTTTTTCTAGATTTTAACTTAATGAGGAACAGGAAATCAGACTTTTTAATCACTTAGCTCAATGATACAAATCCATGAAGATGGATGGTAAGTATAGGGGGTTCCCTGAAGTCAATTTTCTTAACAATTAATCTACATTAAATTTATTCCCTTGTGTAGAAAATGGCAGTCTATTGAAAAATACACAAATTTATGTTGTAATTAATGTATGAAAAAAAAGATGGACAATGATTAACGCAATCAATGTGACTAGAATGTGAGGCATCTCATTAATCATAGTCCAGCCAGATTTCAACATAACAAAATGCATCATCTTTAATTTCATAGTTACCATCCAATCCAAATAGTAAAAAACATACAATTAAGCCATTTAAAATAGTTGGATTAGGTCATTGTGTTTCTTGGTCAAACCCTTTCCTTTCAAAGACAATGGATTTCTTCATAGGAAACTCCTGTTGGCAGGCCTACTTTTGAATACTGCCCATTGATTTTTTGGGTCTTCCATAAGGGAAAGAACCCAACTAGATGAAAAATACACATTTCTTCTTGAGGTAGTACTATTAGATTATAAAATACAAGATTTCCTGCTGTTCCTAAGCTCCCAGGGAAAGCTTTCAATAGCTCATCATAGCATGTTTGCTATTGGTTTTTTAAACATACACTTTATCAAATTAAGAAAGTTCCCTTTCATCCCTACCTTACTAAGAATTTCTTTCATATATAAATTTGAACTTAATTATACCTGCTTACTCACCATATGATCATATGATTTTTTCCTTTCATCTGTTAATATGGAGAATTACATTCATTGATTTTAAAATCTGAAACCACCCTTGTGTTATTGATATGAACCCAATTTGGTCGTAATGTTTTGTTTCCATAATTCAATAAATAGCAGGGATTTTTTAATCTTTTGTTTAGGATATTTTGAATCAGAGAGATTTTACTGTAGATTTCCCTATGTGTATTTGTTTTCCATATCAGATATTGGTAGCAAGATGACGCTGACCTCATGAAGAAAGTTGGGATGTGATGGACTTTTTTCTAGATTGTTGGTGGGTTTTTCCCCCTTAATTATTTGGTAAAATTCACTGGTAAAATGTCACTATTGGGAGAAACTGGTGAATGATACACAGAACTCTAATATTTTTACAGTTTCCTGTATGTGTAAATTATTTCAACGTATTTTTTTTAATTCACTAGTGACATTTCTAGTTTCCAGTTCTGCAAGGACGGACATTGGAAACTGTCATTCCATCCTAACAAGAAGTAAAAAGTGAACAGACAACTGAAAAAAAAAATAATAACTCTTCTTGAATTCTTACCAGAGGGGGCATAGCCCAGCCGGCATGGCTCAGTGGTTGAGTGTTTACCTATGAACCAGGAGGTCAAGGTTCTATTTTTTGGTCAGGGGATATGCCCGGGTTGCGGGATTGATCCCCAGTATGGTGTGTGCAGAAGGCAGCTGATCAATGATTCTCTTCCATCATTAATGTTTCTATATATCTCTCCCTCTCTCTTCCTCTCTGAAATCAATAAAAATAAATATTTTTAAAAAGAGAGGGGGCACATATGGCAAACTTCTCCCAAAACTGAAGTCAGCTGCATAGAGGATCATAACTTACCAGAACACAGGCATCAGGGTCAAGTACAAAATAGGGAAACCTGAACTGTAATTGACAGATTGCTGGAGCCTCAGTGTAGACAATTTTGATAGTTAAAAACTCCAGAGAGACCAGTCATGGGGGCTGTTCAAGGGGACAATATTGTAAAATACACCTCCAGGAGTCTGACCAGGTTCCCAGAGTAAATATCAGTGAAAATTCCCCTCCTGCTTCTACCAGGTGGAGGGAAAAGTGAACCACCTTGAAATACACTAGAACACTCTGCCCTTAGGGGAAACTAGCTAACCGGAGCCTAACTCACTAGAGTATTTATTATCAGAGGCTAACTAACCTGGAGGAAGGGAAATATCCAATTCCAACTCACTTTAGCCAACCCATCGTATCTAAGAGACAGAAAAATATTAAAAGCACTTGTCAAGTCCACAGTCAAGAGGCATAGGCTCATTAAAAGTCTGAGACCTAATCACAGAACTATACAACACTATCCCTCCCCCATAGTTTACCATCACATTACTAATGGTCTATTTACAGGAGTTCTTTTACCTTTTACATCATGTCTGACCAGCAAGAAAAAAAATGCAAGGCATATCAAAAGGCAAAAAACACATTGGAAACCAGCGGTTCTCAACCTGTGGGTTGCGACCCCTGAAAATACATCCTGCATATCAGATATTTACATTACGATTCATAACAATAGCAAAATTACAGTTATGAAGTAGCAATGAAATTAATTTTATGGTTGGGGGTCACCACAACATGAGGAACTGTATTAAAGGGTCGCGGCATTAGGAAGGTTGAGAACCACTGTTGGAAAGAGACAGAGCAAGCCTCAGAATCAAATATGGCAAGTATGTTGGAATTATCAGACCAGGAATTTGACACAACTATGATTAGTATGCTAAGGGCTCTAATGGATAAAGCAGATAACATGCAACCACAGATGGGCAATATAAGCAGAAATATAGAAATGCTAAACCCCCAGATGAAATATTAGTGATAAAACACACTGTAACACAAATGAAGGGCTCCGATGGGCTCATAAGTAGACTGGGCATAGCTGACAAAACAATCTGTGGAGTAGAAGCTATCCTATATAATAAAAGAATAATATGCAAATTGACTGAACAGGGGATGATCCGTTGGCAGGGGGCAGGGCTAGAGAGCAGGTGGCGCCAGGCCAGCCAAGGTGCTTGCCAGCAGTCAGAAGGAGGGGATGGTGATGGGGTGGGGGGGTGGTGGCGACCAGTGGCAGGGTGATGGGGGTCAGCGCCATCCCCTGATCGCCCGCCTGGTCGCTTCCCGCAGAGGGAGGCCATGGGCAGCGGTAGCGGCGGGGTGATTCAGGGAAGGGCTGGCCGCTCACCGTCCCCAGATAGGCCCACAGAGGTCACCTCCCGCAGAGGGAGGCCAGACTGTGGCTTAGACCCACTCCCCATGGACATCCCCTAGGGGGTCCCAGACTGCAAGAGGGTGCAGGCCGGACCACCCCCGGCCCCCCACCCCCGAGAGCACAAATGTGCACTGGGTTTCTAGTATAAATATAAGCAGAAAACCAAAAGAGAACAAAGATTGGAAAAACAGAATAGAATATCCAAGAACGGTGAGACATCTAAAAAACGTAGAATATGCAGAAAGGGAATACCAGAAGTGAGAGAAAATGTTTAAAATAATAACTGAGAATTTCCCCAAATTAATGTCAGACATCAAATCACAGATAGAAGAAGTTCAGAGGATACCAAGTAGAATATAAAAACAAAAATTATACATAGGCAAATCATTTTCAAACATAAAATAAAAAAATAAATAAATAATCCAGAAAGAATCAAAGGGGGGGGGGGTATAAAACCACCTTACCTACAGGGAAACAAAGATAAGAAATACATCAAACTTCTTAGAAATTATGAAATCAAGAAAATACTGGAGTGAAATATTTAAAGTATTGAGAGAGAAATAAAACAACCTGGAATTATGTGTCTTGTGAAATTATTCTTCAAAAGTGAAGGAAAAATAAAGATATTCTCAGACAAAAAAAATTCTGGAATTTGTTTCCAGAATACCAGCCTTGTAAGAACTATGAAAGGAGGTACTTTAGACAACAGAATCAATTACCGCACAATGTAGTATGACCACATGATAATCACTGGCAGAACACCGAACAAGAGGTGACCCTTGTATTTAAATAGGTAGACTATAGTTATAGATATGTATTATTTATGTTGGCTAAATCACTACCACGTTTTTTCCAATGTATGGCCTATTCGCTAAAATTTGCTAAAAATAACAGTGAATTAATAACAAAAAAACCTGTTAATTTAATTACAAATAAATCTTGGTTAAAAGCATTTTAAAATTAGCAGGGCGTTAATTTTCACCTATAACATACAGATCAGAAATTTTGTCTGTTATATTCAAAGTCCGTTAATGAAGCTATCAAGCCATCAAAAGACAAGGAAGCATCTTTAGTGAAAGAAGCCAATCTGGAAAGGCTACGTACTATATGATTCCAACTATGTATGCGTCCTTGTGTCTGCATGTGTATCTGTTGCAGCCAATTTTTCAATACACCATCCAACTACTGGATTAGTAAGAGGGTATCAAATGTATAACCCCCTTTTCCTGAATGCTAATTTCTAAGGAAAAACCTACTGAGGAGGGTTAATAGGTACTCCTACCTGATCAAATGGTTTCCAGCTAATAAAGGGTTGGGGTTGGACATAGGCCACCCCTAAATTTTTTGCAGTGTAGCAGAGTTGCTTTCAAACAAAATAGATTTGAATGTGACTATTAATAAATCAGAGGCTGCCAAAAAATACTTTTGATATTTAAAAAATGTTAACTTGATTCTTTTTTTTAAATTAAATCTTTATTGTTCAGATTATTACAGTTGTTCCTCTTTTTCCCCCCATAGCTCCCCTCCACCTGGTTCCAACCTCACCCTCTGCCTTTACCGCCCCCCCCCCTCACTGTCCTCATCCATAGGTGTACGTTTTTTGTCCAGTCTTTTCCCTCACCCCCCACACCCCTTCCCCCACCGAGAATAGTCAGTCCACTCCCTTTCTATTCCCCTGATTCTATTATATTCACCAGTTTATTCTGTTCATCAGATTATTTATTCACTTGATTTTTAGATTCACTTGTTGATAGATGTGTATTTGTTGTTCATAATTTGTATCTTTACCTTTTTCTTCTTCTTCCTCTTCTTAAAGGATACCTTTCAGCATTTCATATAATACTGGTTTGGTGGTAATGAACTCCTTTAGCTTTTTCTTATCTGTGAAGCTCTTTATCTGACCTTCAATTCTGAATGATAGCTTTGCTGGGTAAAGTAATCTAGGCTGTAGGTTCTTGCTATTCATCACTTTGAATATTTCTTGCCACTCCCTTCTGGCCTGCATAGTTTCTGTTGAGAAATCAGCTGACAGTCATATGGGTACTCCCTTATAGGTAACTGACTTTTTTTCTCTTGCCACTTTTAAGATTCTCTCTTTGTCTTTTGCTCTTGGCATTTTAATTATGACGTGTCTTGGTGTGGTCCTCTTTGGATTCCTTTTCTTTGGGGTTCTCTGCGCTTCCTGGACTTGTAAGTCTATTTCTTTGACCAGGTAGGGGAAGTCTTCTGTCATTATTTCTTCAAATAGGTTCTCAATATCTTGCTCTCTCTCTTCTTCTGGCACCCCCATAATTCGGATGTTGGTACGCTTGAAGCTGTCCCAGAGGCTCCTTACACTATCTTCATATTTTTGGATTCTTTTTTGTTTTTCTGGTTGGGTGATTTTTGCTTCTTCGTATTTCAAATCTTTGACTTGATTCTTGCTATCATCTAGTCTGCTGTTGGAACTCTGTATAATATTCTTTATTTCAGTCAGTGTATGCTTAATTTCTAGTTGGTCCTTGTTCATATCCTCGAGGGTCTCACTAGATTTCTTGAGGGTCTCACTAATTTTATTGGCTGTTTCCATAAAATTCTTGAAAAACCTTATAAACGTGGTTTTGAACTCTATATCCAGTCATTTTCTCTCCTCCATTTCTGTTATTTGTGACCTGTTTCTTTGTCTCCGCATTTGTTATGCTTCCCTGTGTTGATAGAGTGGCTTTCTGTGCTAAGTGTCCTATAGGGCCCAGTGGCTCAGCCTCCACAATTACCTGAGGTGGACACTCTTGGTGCACCCCTTTGTGGGCTTTGTGCACAGTTTTGTTGTAGTTAAGCCTTGATTGTTGTAGGTATCACTGGGAGGAATTGACCTCCAGGCCAATTGGCTTTGAATCAGCTGTGTCTGCAGTGGGAGAACTTCTGTGCTGGAGACACCCTTCTGGGGCATGACTTGCTTCAGTGGGGCTTTGGTGCTCACTGAGTCTGCCCCCTGAGTGTGTCCCTTATGGATCTGAGGAGTTGTAATTGGATGGTCCCACTCTGACCACTGAGTACACTGACTCTTGGATCTCTAAGGAGGTGCTAATCTAGCCTCTGCCTGAGGCTACCCAGCAGGAGCTATGGAGAGATCGGCAGAATCCTCTTCTTTGTCTGGGATTTGGAGGTGCCCAGATCAGGCCCAGCTGTGAAGCAATGCAAGCTGCTGTGGGGCCTTGGGCCTTCTTTTGGAAGTTCTGGGTCTCTCTGACCCAGCTGTAGTTTGTTAGGTAATTTTCAGATTGCAAAGGGCCAGGCCTTTCATATGCAAAAGCCTCTGCGCACAGCTTGGGTGGGGCGGGGTCTCAGGGAATCAACAGGGTGGAGTGAACAGCTATGGCAGATCCTCAGTCCTGCCCTAAGAGGCCCTGCGTCTCAGTGACCCGGTAATCGCTGCAAGCACCTCTGAGAGAAAGCCGCCCTCGAGTTCTGACTGATGCCAGACATCCCAGTTTCTCCCGATATGAGTCTGGGTCCCCAGAGACTCACCCGGAACTGGAGTTCAGAGCAGTCGAGAGCTTGAGACTCCCTCCCGATTGAAAAAAACAACCGTGTCCTCAGTTGCCAGCCCTTTCCACGTGCGTGCACCTCCGTACCTCTGCACTTTACTTCCGTACCTCCTCTGAGTCTCAGTGTGCTTTTCTCTTTCCTTCTAGTTGTAGAATTTCCACTCAGCCAGCCTTCCGGTGGTTCTGGATGATGACTGTTTTGTCTTTTAGTTGTATTTTTGAAGTGGTTATGCGAGGCAGCAATTTCTGGTGTTTATCTATGCCGCCATCTTGGTTTCTCTTAACTCGATTCTTTTAGTGTCCTTTAATGTCATATTCTTCTCCCACTTCAAATTCTGATAGCTTTATATATTTCAGTAAAAAGGAGTTGAGCTAGCCATTTAAGAAAGGCATGTTTTGTTTATCCCTGTGTACCCACAAATAAATGTCATTAGAAACAATAACAATGAAACCACAATAGAGTAAGAAAAACATTATGTAAATCTTAAAGAATTATGATATAAACATGAGAAATAAAAGCTACACTTTGAAATAGTCAAGTGTTAAAATAAGACAAACATCATTACCCATATTCAATATATCTAAATATGTCTTTGGGGAGAAAAAAACACTCACAATTCATTGGACATCAAGAGATTGAAGTTATCTTTATTGGGTTTTTTACTCTTTAATAAAACAATTTACTTCTCTTTGATTCCACTTCATTATCTCAAAAATAAGATATGGTATATATGAGGTTTTAAAAATTCTTGAGCATAATTTTTAAATGCAGAAAAGATAATTTGGAGGTGTTGGCTTTTTTTTATACTTAACCAAGTAATGTTGAATTTGATGTTAAAGTTCAAGAACCTAGTTTGTCTATAATTTATTTTGTTTAGCTTAAAAATCCCATTCCCTAGCCAAGTCTATCAATTGCTTTTAAGAGACCTTTGACTAATAGTGTTACCACAAACAAATTCATTAAATTATCTTAAACATTTTAACTGCATTAAATGTTCAGATTTTTTTATTTCACTTTTAAGTATATCAACTAGTTGAGCATCTAATCACTTTAATTCATATAGATTTAAAATTTCAAATTAATTTTTTTGGAATATATACTCTGAAACAATCCAATTCTATATATAAACTTAATTAAGTAATTGTTCAACTTCAAATTTTAAAACTGGATATTTTCTTTATTCTAACAGTCTAAATATTCTTAAATATTACAGAATTATAAAATATAAACTAGTACAGATTTTTTTAGTGAAATGACATTAATACTATTGTTTTGACTTTGGTAAATATTTTAAAACATTTTACACTTTGTACTTACAGTGGTTCTCAACCTTCCTAATGCCGCGACCCTTTAAACCCTAGAGTGCCGGGGAGCACAATTGCGCTCCTCCTGTCTTTCGCCAAAAGTGCTGAAAAGTGCTGGGCATCCAGTTCTAAATCTGCTTTTATTAGTGATGATGATATTGCTAAATATGTCAATGTAGTAAAGGTTTCCTTAAGTTTTTGAATATGTAACTTCATTTACTTGCGATTCATAATTTTTTCCTAAACTGCTGTAAAATCAGCAAAAATACCTTGGCAATTTTAGCATAGTTCCTAGGATATTGGTTGGCACTCAAAGGGTTAATACAGTTCCTCATGTTGTGGTGATCCTCAATTTCATTGTTACAAATTGAACATAATTAAAGCATAGTGATTAATCACAAAAACAATATGTAATTATATATGTGTTTTCTGATGGTCTTAGGCGACCTGTGTGAAAGGGTCGTTCAACCCCCAAAGGGGTCTCGACCCACAGGTTGAGAACCACTGCTCTAGACATTATTGAAATTAAAAGATATCTAATCAGTGAGGAAAAGAACTCCCAGTCCAGTTAATTTAAGCTGTTATCCACCAAAGATTGAGCCAAGCATAGTATTTGGAACATCATAAAATATTTCATCATGCTATATAATGTTGATTGTTGCCTCCCCAGTGTCTAGGAGGATAATAAGGATGACAATTTTAGTCAAGGGTTTACCTGGATATTTATTGTAGACATGAATTGGTGCTTTAAACTCTGTTATAATTGCTATGTTAATTAACTCACAATCACAGAGAGAGAGGTCTTAGTCCAAGACATCACTGAATTTATAATATATGAAGAAGTCTACAACTGCAAACTGGGTGATTGGTCTCTAGTTTAGATTTTTACCATTT
This sequence comes from Myotis daubentonii, assembly GCF_963259705.1. Taxonomy (NCBI): domain Eukaryota; kingdom Metazoa; phylum Chordata; class Mammalia; order Chiroptera; family Vespertilionidae; genus Myotis; species Myotis daubentonii. The sequence goes on along the minus strand of NC_081847.1, from coordinate 27,784,412 downwards.
CTTTGGCTCTCAAAAGATCTTCTGCTTGGCCATAAAAAAAAAAAACTTTAAACTTAGCAGAATCCAACATTCCTATCATCTTATCCTGGCACTCTGCAATCATTATAGATTTTAACTTAGAGCTTGTTAAAATCTGATTATTTTTCATGGCTTTATTTGACAATTCAGTGACAACTTCTGTGGTCATTCTAATAAGAGTCAATCATCAGTATCATTCCCGCTATAGTTATGCCCACCTGAATTTATTTCAGTGCAGATATTCATTAGCATGATTACATTTCCAGCTGTCTAAGTAACTTTCAAAATCCCCCACTGAAATATCAAGATAAGAGCCAACTGCTTAATTTTCCTGCCTCACTCAACAAGTTTACACCTGAAACAAACTCAAATACGGTAGCCTAAATGCCACTAATCCCAAGAAAGTTTCCAATAGTCTCTATTTAGGCTTAACATTGGAAACCCTACAGTGCCTTCAAGTATCCTAACTAAGGTGCATGATCTCCACACCTTACAGACAGAGGCTTATCTATGTTTCCTTGATTATGCAATAATGTATTTTATGATGATTTTCAAAGGAAATGAATTCTTGTTTAAATAAATACCCCTATTTTTATTGTGGTAAAACACACACACACACACACACACACACAACATGAAATCAATCCTCTGAACGTGTTAAGTACAGTATTGCTAACGATATGCACATTGTTGTACAGCAGGTCTCTAGAACCTTATCATCTTGCATGGCGGAAACTCTATAACCACCGAACAGCAAACTCCTTTCTCCCTTCCCCCAGCAACCACCATTCTACTTTCTCCTTCTATGAGATACCTCACAAAGGGAGAATCATGTAGTATTTGTCTTTCTGTGACTGATTTATTTAACTTAGCATGATGTCTGTCTCCAACGTTCATCCAAGTTGTAGCATATGACAGGATCTCTTTTTCTAAGGCTGAATACTATTCAATTGCATGTATATATCATATTTTCTTTATCCAATCCTCCGTCATGAATATTTAGGTTGTATCAACCACTTTAGCATTATTTTTAAATATGCTTATAAGAATATACAATGAAAAATACAATGAATAGTGACAACAGTGGTACCACTGGTGATCATAGTGGGTACTTGAAGCATCAAACTCAGTTGGGAGAGAAAGAGTATCATGTTCTCCATAATTTTTAACCTGCTAAATTCTAGCAAAGCCAATGTTGTTGCCCTGGCCCACAACAATGGAAGCTGTAATTCCATTTTGTTGAAGAGCAGGTTCCTTGTTTATTTTAGGGGGCAAATGTATTATTTAAAGCCCGATGCAGATTCTGAGGAAGCAGGGGTTCATCTGGTCTCAATCTCTCTTACAGAAGTGGGCATGCGTTCCCTCCCAAACAAATGGGCTTTAAGCCTGAATCCAGTGTTTCTGTGGGCAGAACTTGTGGGTCATCTCCACGGCTGTTTCTGAGAAAGGAGGTGATGTCTGTTTGAGAACTGAAAACACAGGTCACACTGGACCCAAATTAAATACAAACCCTACAACAATGAGCCTCTGTCTGAATGCAGGTCTCCTGGCTCCCACAGTGGCATTTTAGCCAGCCTGTTTTCTGTAGCTCTCCTGAGCTGCTGGGTCTGAGGCAAGGAAACAGAATTCACGCTCTTAGCTTTCAGCATAAGACACCCAGGCCAGGAGCCCAAGGCAGAAATACAGAAAACTGCTCTCTGTCTCTCTGTCTCTGACTCTGTCTCTCTTTGTCTCTGTCCTGACACGAGCAGTATACATAAACAAACTGGTACTGGAAACTGGATCGTGACTGGGAGTCATGAGATAGTCCTGTCCTTTCCAATCAGCACACAAGGTAATTTGCATTCTGCTGTTCCTTATTCTCACACTACCAGATTACCATTATCAGGATTTCCAATTCTTTCTCTTGTTGAAGGAAATTATTCAAAATGTGAAACAGGCAAAAGGATAACTGTGTGTTCATGTTCATTGTTTAACAACCCAATGCAGGATGCTATCATTCTCTGGGTGAGGAGCAAAATTTTCCTGTAAAGGGTCAGACAGAACATACTGTAGGCTTTCGGGGCCACATAAGGCTCTCTGTCCCAACTATTCAGCTCTGCCTCTGAAGCGCAAAAGAGCCATAGAGAACACAAACAAAATGGACATAGCTTTGTCCGTTTTGACAAAGAAACTTTATTTATATTTTAAAACTTATTTATAAAAACAGGTGGCCAGTGGCTTCTGGCCCCTGGTTTTGCCAAACTTTGCTCTAGTAGATGAAAATGAGCCCTATCTGACTTGCTATTTGCACTTGATATGGGTCCAGATAAGAAGTCAACTTGGTAGCTAATGGTCCTATAGGGTTGTAAACTGTTCTTTTTTCTCATACCCAAATGGTTAGGGTATTACCCAGGAGTACTTTAAACAGTTTTGACTCTAACTTCAAAAGCAAAATCTAATTTTAGTATGTCTTTCCTAATGGGCTATACAAACCCTGGATGCTCAAAGGTTTGAACCAGCTGTGCCATCCTCCCTGCCTCCCTAATTAATGAGGTGTATACAATGAACTAAGGTTAATTCTATATGTATTGGAGGATCATGTTTTTTAACCATCTGAAATTCTGAGGTAAACATACCAGCGTTCTTTCCTCGGCACCAAGGACAAGCAGCACAAATACTTAGGGGAGAAAAAGGCAATCGGTGTGCCAGGCCCTTCTCCTCATCACGCAGACAAGTTCACAAGCCTCCTGTTAGGTTACAGTGCACCTATCTAGATTCTTGGTGCCACCTCCAGCACTCTCTATAGCTTCAGAGTCAACTGACAAAACAACAGTCTTTTTCCGTCTGTACAATGAGACAATTTGCCAATATAAAACTCTAAGGTTTTTCCCAGCTCTACTATTCTGTAATAGCTACCTGCTTGTAGCAAAGGTGATTGCTCAAAATCCTCCCCTCTCATCCACCCATCCAAACATGAAGGAATATGGGTTTAATTAGGAGAGGGACATATGAAAATAGCCTGGAACTTTTTTAACTTGAAAAATAAAATAATGTTAAATTGGCGATAACTGTTATATAAAAAGTAGCTCTGCATTAGCTCTGACTTGTACATGCAATCAGGACCGGATCAGATTAATTTTAGGGAGCATTTCAAAGCTGCAATAGTACACATCTACCATGTCTTCAGGCATCATTTCTGTACAGATAATGGCGGTTCTCAACCTGTGGGTCGCGACCCCTTTTGAGGTCGAATGACCCTTTCACAGGGGTTGCCTAAGACCATCAGAAAACAAATATATAATTACATATTGTTTTTGTGATTAATCACTATGCTTTAATTATGTTCAATTTGTAACAATGAAATTGGGGGTCACACAACATGTATTAAAGGGTCGCGGCATGAGGAGGGTTGAGAACCACTGAGATAGATAATGTCCCATCTCTATTTCCAGGCCATGCCATTCTTCAAAGCCCCAGTTCTCTATCTGCAAAGGCCTATGAACATCATCCTCCAAGCTTGCTCCTCTTTCTGACTTGCCCATTATGGTACTACCATCAGCTTGCCACCTTTGCTTAAAATTTTAGCAATGTTAACATGTCCCTCACTCTTAACACCACTTCTAGCATCCAATCAGTAGCTGAGATCTATCAGTGCTGCTGCTGCACTCTCACTGACAACTTCCTAGACAGGCCTTCATTAGCTCCATTACCTTTCACCTGCTCAAATGCATGGTCTCTTTGTTTTCTCTCTCTGAGCCCCTACCTACTCCATTATACTGTACACAATCACAAACTAATTTTCTTAAACACAGATTTTCTTGGGCCTCCCTTGTTTAGCCCTGATCAAAGAGTATTGACTATTTCCTATTATTGGGCAGATAAAAATCCAAACCCAAGATCCCATCTAACCTATATGCCAACATTTCCATTAGAGATTCATTTGAACTGCCTCTAAGCCTTGTTCACCCCTTCATCTCTCCCTGAAATGCATTTTGACAAAGCCTTCGCTTAGATTGCTGTTTGCACCTGACCCAACCCTACCTCAAGGTCTTCCCAATTCCCCCAAAGAATCAATTTCCCCTCCTTTGACACCGATCACCTTTCCCTATTCTATTCACATTCTTAAATTTCTTAGGTGTTGGTAGGAAAGTGTCTGTTGATACAGTCTGACAGTTTTCAGTCTGTGCCCTACCATGGACATTTGTCACCTGTGTGACTTTTGTTAATTGACTAAATGACCCCATGCCTTAATTTTTACATTATCTGTAAAAACTTCAGACAACAGCACTTACTTCTCCCGGATTTAGTAGAAATAAATGAGTGACACTGGCCCGAGGTAAGAATCATTTGCATGGCTCTTAAACATTATGTCTTGTATATCGAAGTGTGCCTTCTAGTTACAATTATTTAATGAGGGCCTAGGAGATTGTGCTTTGGCTTCCCAGCATCCTTCCACCTTCTTTTGGTAACTGCCTTCTGGGGGATTGTTTTCCCTCATTAGGTCCAGCCCTGAGAGGCTATAAATCAAGGGGTCTGGCCTTCCCTGCCAAGCTTGCGGGCACGACACTGAAGCTGGACAAAGTGGACTTTCTAATTTGGGACTTTGGACCCTGAACTGAGTAATGCAAGGTTAAAGAAAGGATAATTGGAGTGCTTTCCTTTCAACCTTAGATCTCCAACAAAACAGTTGTATAATTGATGTTACTGAGATCACTGGAATGACTGGTTTTGTCCATTCTGATTCTGATTTTTCTTCCTTTTATTCTTTTGTCTTTCCCTTTAGTCCTGTACCACTCCAATTTCGTCCAATAAATTTTATTTCTGCTTGAGTTAGCAGAAATAAATTCTGTTGCTTGCAACTAAAAAACCCTAATATCTATCTTAGACCTCCAAGAGCCAAAAACTAATGTTTAACATTTAAAGTCTTCAGTAAATGTAATATAAAAGAATGCTTCAGCCCATCCGGAGTGGCTCAGTTGGTTGAGTGTTTGTCTGGTGCACTGAAAGGTTACTGGTTCAATTCCCAGTTAGGTCACATGCCTGAGTTGTGAGTTCGGTCCCTGGTCAGGACAGGTACAGAAGGCAATGGATCAATGTTTCTCTTTCACATCTATGTTTCTCCCTCTCCCTTCATCTCTCTAAGCATGACAGGTGTGGGGCATGCTTTAGTCCTCCAGTGAGGATTAAAAAAAAAAGTAAAAATTTTAAAAAGAATGTTCAACTTCGCCCTGGCCAGCTTGGCTCAGTGGATAGAGCGTCGGCCTGTGGACTGAGGGGTCCCGGGTTCTATTCCGGCCAAGGGCACATGCCTGGGTTGCGGGTTCAATCCCCAGTGGGGGTGTGCAGGAGACAGCTGATCAATGATTCTCTCTCATCATTGATGTTTCTATCTCTCTCTCCTCTCTTCCTCTCCGAAACCAATAAAGAAATATATAAAAAAAGAATTTTCAACTTCTGTTTACCTTATTTATGTATACTTTAACTTATATTTATTCTTTTAATTCCATTAAAATCAGAATTTTTGCATGCTTCATTTAACTTCTGTTCTAAAAATCCAAATATTAATACCCATATTGTTCCAAAAATAATTTAAGATAATTTCATTTACATTTATATAGAAAATTAAGACAATAGAGAAAAAGTTAAATAAAGGAGGTGGTCTTTTCTTACAAAGAAAGTTATAAAACAATAAACTAAAAAATTAATTTTTTTGGCTATAGAATTAATTCCAAAAACTTTAGTCCCGCATGTTCTATCCGATAGACTCACTTGGACAATTTTTTTATATGCAGGTAACTAGCTCTCATCAAAGACCAATTTGATCTGAAGCGCTGGGTGTGGGGCATGGGTGCAGTATTTTGTGCAGAATTTTTTACATGCCCCCACTTGATTCTGACACACAATACAACTGACATATGAGACCCATGGAGCCAATCAATTATGCAAAACACTTAAAATGGAATACAGATCTTCAAATGACACTTGTCAAGTACAGAAAACTTTGTGTAGATTTGAGAACAAAAATATGAGTATGAAGGATTCGGTAAAATAAACTCTCTTGAAAAACATTAATACTCTACAATTATTTTCCCATCAAAATAGAACAGTGCCAAGTACATGCCTCTTCCAAGTACCAAATCTTTAAAACCAAAGTGAAATTTTAAAACCACTTCTTCAAATAGCATCCTTCCGGTAGGCCGATGTCCTGTTTTAGTTCATTTCCCGTTTCTGCTTGGTAGAGTTCATGGGATATTTCAGGAATCAATGGGTAATTAGGAATTGGGTGCCAATTTAGGTATTTGATTTGGAAACTGAGTCTTTGAAAACCATCAATTCCAAACACAGGGCAAGCTCTTCTTATTATGCTATCCCAGAAACTGGCAATAAGAAAATTCTAAAAACAGTTATAAATGCAGGAGCCGGGGGCTGCAGGTGGAGCATACACAGCTGCCAGGAAAAGTAAGACACCTGCTATGTCCTTGTGTACCCTTTGATGGCTGGGGAACGCCGAACAATACGGTCTGCTGTGTATAAGCCTGGGGAGTAGTTATAAATAAGCGTGATTAAGGAGCTCTGTTGGGAGGCTTTTTTTAAAGAGCATGCACAGTGGTCCCTGGTAGTAAGAAAGTAGCCATAGACAGCTTTTGTTAAATGTAAAAGACCACTGGAAAAGTTACACACCTGTCATAATCGGTCATTAACACCTTCGGAGACATTACTTCATCAGATACAGAATTAGCTGCCCGTTCTAGTCAGTTCGGCAGATGTCTATGAACACTGTGCTAGGCTGAGAGGCATCAGTCTCAACCCAGGTGTGAAAACAGGTCACTAGAAAATCTTATTAAATGGCTTGGCTAGAATAAGGATTACACATGCTATCACATCATAAAATTGTTTAGAAATGTAGCTAACAAATAGTTTGAACTCTTTTTTCTTTCTTTTTTTTTTTTTTCAAGCAAACGTTTATTTAGAAAGTCACAGAGGTAAAATAAGTGAGCCATGGAAGAAGTGAGCCAATGGGCTGTGTGGGCTCAGGAAACACATTACAGAGGCAAAAAAAGGGCCCTTGGAGCTTAGGAAAAAGAAAGCAAAGGTACATGCCTTGAGGGAAGAAAAGGTGAAGGAAAGGCATTGTGTGCTCCAGAGAAAGAAAGAGACAGCCATGATGGGTCCTCAATCCTAAGCTTTTTGTTATCATTGTTGTTTTTGTCATTGAATTTTTTGTTTTGTTTTGTTTTTAATTTTTTTATCTTTATTGTCGAAGGTATTAGACAAGTCCTCCATTTTTCCCCCATTGCCCTGCTCCACCCTAGGCCTTCACCACACTATTGTCTGAGTCCATGGATTATGCATACATACATATAAATTCTTTGGTTATTCTCTGCCCACCCCCCTTCCCTCTGAGATCCATCAGTCTGTGCCATGCTTCCATACCTCTGAGCCTATTTTGTTCATCAATTTATTCTGTTCATTAGATTCCACATATGTGAGATCATGTGATACTTGTCTTTCTCTGACTGGCTTATTTCGCTTAGCATAATACTCTCCAAGTCCCTCCATGGGCTTTTAAGGGCAGGGATTTTAGAAGAGATTCCAGGGGAGGATATCAATAGCTTAAATAGGAGCTAACATCATTTTCAGTCAACTCCCTCTTAAGCAGCTTCTATGGGCCAGATACTTGGCAAGATGCTGGAATTATTATATGTACAAGATGAAGCATTCCTCACAATCTAGAATTGATAGTCAAGAAGAATATAGAAGCATGCTCACAAATCATTATAATGCTATAAGAAACACAACATGCAAGTAGTCTCTAATTTGGTCAGGATCCCATTGAGTTAGTTACCATTAGGGAGCGGCAAAGGCCATGACTGGTTTCTTTGCTACCACCCAACTCCAAGAGAAGTCATAAAAAGCCACTCTCTCTCTAGCTTCTCACCCCTACCTATTAGATATGGTTTCATCCTACATTATGTTTTGCCTACACTTAGATGCTTGAAGTTTTTATCATTCTTCCTATTATTATCTGGTGTTTACACAGAACCTTTCTTCAAAGAGCTGCTACCACCTATGCATGTGATTACATTCCTGAGAGACTGAGAAGAGTCACTGCTGCCCTCACTTCATGGAGGGGATATGAGACGGAGAGACATTATGTTTTCTCTCAGGGCAAAGACTCAAAACCAGAACTCTGACTGAGGGGCCCAGTACTCCACGTTCAGTTGTGTCGTACGAAGTAAAAGATATATACCACCAAGGAGCGCATGCCTTGCTCACCTCAAAGGACAAAAATTGGGGGCCAAAATAATAATAAATGAAACCTGAGGAGAAGTCTTCTTTTTCAGAGATTTTGCCTCTTCTTCTGAGAGAGGAACCTTGTCCTCTTGAGGCGATCATCACAAATAAACTCCTCTAAATAAGGATATAGATTTCAATGTTACCAACAGGATCCAGCAGCTCCTACTACCTGGTTCCTGTTCCTGCCAAGAAATGTTTATCCTTACCCAATCGCCTCCCAAGTTTAACAAATGGTCTAGGCTGGACCACCCAGCTGCTGCTGCTGCTGCTGAGAAGGAAGAAACAAGCTTTCACAGGATCCAGGATTTTCAATGCTGACAATTTCAGGAAAGAATGAGAACTGTATGTTAAAATATCATGACTTTCCTCATTCAAAACAAATTGCATCCAGAGTCTTACAGCCTTCAGATTAGAAGGTGTAGAGAAGTTGGACAGAAAATCAATTGGTTGGGTTTTCCCTCTCAGATACTTTCATCTAGCAGCAAAACTATCCACTTGAATACACAGCTTACTCAGAATGAACAAGTAAGGCCTGGGTCAAAGGCCCATCTGCCGGATGGAACTCATGTGAGGGAAATCCAAGCTTTCTCAGTTCTCAATTTATCACCAAAAACACAGCCTAAAATTTAGCATCTTAGTCCTGACACCTAGAATATCTTCTTCCTAATTTGTTCATTTCCAAGAAATCCTATAAATATTTACAATCTGAGGGCACTGTGGAATAACATCTTTTAGATCAGTGGTTCTCAACCTTCCTAACGCCGCGACCCTTTAATTCTTCATGTTTGGTGACCCCCAACCATAAAATTATGTTCGTTACTACTACATAACTGTAATTTTACTACTGTTATGAATCATAATGTAAATATCTGATATGCAGGATGTATTTTCATTGTTACAAATTGAACATAATTATAGCATAGTGATTAATCACAAAAACAATATGTAATTATATATGTGTTTTCCGATGGTCTTAGGTGACCCCTGTGGAAAGGTCATTTGACTCCCAAAGGGGTCGCAACCCACAGGTTGAGAACCACTGTTCTAGATGCTCTCAGAAATTATGTCTGGTTTGATGTGACCATATCAACTTTATGGTCAAATACTGTGAGAAACTCATAAAATCCAAAAACCAGAATAATTGGAAAGCTTGAAAAGAGAGTATAATGAAAGTCCAATTTCTGGGCAATCGCGGTGGAGTTCTACATGAATTTGCTTATATTTAGCTATGATTATGGTAAACATTTTCTGACTTATGGTCATCCCACAGTTGAAGGAATTTTAGTGTATCAGCAAACTTTCTAGATTTCTATACTATCTCCACTAAACAAAAATAAGGAATCATACCTCTGAAACCTGGCATAATCAAAGGCAGCCAGCCAATACCTGCTTAAATAATCTCATAACCACAACTTTCTTGTTTATGTAATGTATAAACATTCACCAAATGCTATGAGGATCTCTGGCTAAAGATCAACTTTACCCAAGTAACTCCCGACTAAAATTCTAACAAGGGAAACTGATAAAGACAACTGTCTTTCTCCTTAGATCTTCATCTGAATACCAATACCCAACCTAGAGGAGAGAAACTAAGGCATTGGGCATTGTGTCCTTTTGATCAAGAGCCAGACTAGTGCTCCAATATTCACAGAAGTCCGGGAGTACTCTGCAAAAGCAGGGCAATGGGTATTTTACTTCCCTGATCAGCAAACGTCACTCAGGGCCTTAGCAGTTACCCATGACCACTGGGGGTGAGGCAATAAGTGAGAGAAAGGAAAGGCAGTTTGACCTTTAGCATCTTAGGAAATTGTATTGCTGTTGTGATAGAGACATCAGGCTTACACATTCTTAGGAGGATGTATTACTCAAGGCTTCCTGGGAATAATAGGGATGGCCCAAAATTATCTCATAAGAATATATTTCTAAGTAAAGCTGATGTAAATTACACAAATATTTCTTCCATCACACCTGTTCAAAACCCTTTCTTGGTTTTAGCCTCTCCTCTTCACCTTAATAAAAGAGGTGTTGTCAGTATACCCATAGATTAGAAAATTTCCCCCTTAATTCAGATAGCTTATAGTTGCAGGTCTTCGCCAATGAGTAAGTTTTTAGCATTTTGTGACTTTAGTATTGACCCATTAGCTGAGAATGGACCTTCCTCCACATCTTGATATTCAAGGTGTCTATGGCTCCCCACCTCCATCATGTCCCGCAAATAAATAGTATCTTGTATAACCAATGGATTATGATAAAAAGGAAAGGGGTTATTCTGGTTGAGTCTTGGTTTAAATAAAGAATTTGAACAGCATTGTCTCACCTTGAAGAGCAAGATGTAAAAATACAAACCAGAGTAGCACTCCCTCCAGATTCTTTATTCCTATGCAAGATTCAGACTTGATTCCCCTTCATGACTAAAGTTCACCATTTAGCCAAGAAGCTCATTTTATAATATTCTCCTCATACTTATCACTGAGTGAGCTACTTGTGTTTTCTTAAATGAAGGGTTTTCTACTAAATAGGAACAAAGGAGCTACTTCTAACACTCAACAATCTTGTTTTCTGGAGGCACTTAATTTTCTTAAGGGGACTCAGATGAAAATAGGAATAGTATCAAAGACCTGTCTCAAAATGCAAGTGATAACCTCCAGCTCTTACTCCATCCAGTGACCAACAATTAGCAAACCCAGAATGATATTTCTTTTGATCCTGTTAAAACAAATGGTTCTCAAAACAGCCACACATTAGAATAAGCTAAGGGGATTTCAAAATTCATACCTATAACTCCTTGGATAATTTAAATGGGAATTTTGGGGAGAGGACTCAGGCTTCAGTGTTTTCTGAAGTCCCACTGGTGACTCCAGTGTAATCCAGGATTAAAAAGCAATGTCTTAAACTTGAGTGCTAAATTCAAACTTGAGTGTGTGTGTCAGAATCACTTAGAGGACATGTTAAAATACAGATCTATGGGCCTCAACCCCAGAGTTTCTGATTAAGTAGGTTAGGGATGGAACCCAAGAATTTGCATTTCCAACAAGTTTCCAAGTGACCCTGAAGCTGATGCTTTTAAGTGTGGGGACCACACCTTGAGAACCAATGTCTTACAGGAGTATGTTAATCTGTCATGCAGAAGAAATAATGCTCATTTGTTCACATTTTAGAGAAACTGGTTTAATACAAACAGCCGTTTTGAATAGCATTATATGATCTTTAATTTGACAAACTAATGGAAATACTAGTGACAGTGCCAAAGAGCAAGTCTTAATGGCTTCATTTCCTTCATTTCCCTCCCAATTATAGAAGAAATCCAACTCATAAAATATAACTGGATGTTTAAACAAACCACTTATGTGGTACTTAGGTGAAATTGTAACCCTTGTAAAATAGCTTAGATTATAATCAAGTTCATGAAGTATCTGGTTTGTTTCACCAGCTTACTCGAAAATTTGAGCAGCTGAGCATCACAGAAAGAGAACTGTGCAACTTTACCTTGATTGGCAAAATGATAATAATTCAAGAAACTTATCTAGTTCATAATGCTTTTCTCATCCCTAAGGAAATAACTTCCTTACAATTTTTGGAAAAACCCCAAAATTTCTGACCTCTATACCTGAGGGACATCAAACTAATTCCTTTATGTGACAATCCTATGTCTTGGTATCATTGTATCAAATTCATTTCTCCCTCTTTGGGGTTTTGATTTTTACTAATGCCCTTAAAAATAATTTTCAAGGGCCTTGTAGGCAAATGTTCACATCATCAGCTTTATTCATAATAGGAAATAAAAAAACAGAAAAGAACATAAATGTTCATCAATAATCAAATGATAAATGATGACATATTTATACAATAAAGCATTTACAACAATAAAAAATTAATTAGTGTATCACATAACACCATGATGAATTCCATAGATGCAATAGTAGTAAAAGAAGCCAGTCATAAAATAATTCATATTTTATGATCAATTTATATGAAGTTCAAGAATAAGCAAAACTAATAGCCATAAAATTCAGAAGAGTAGTTGCCTTTGAGGGAAGTATTGACTGGTAGGGGATATAAAAAAGTTTTCTGTAACACTGAAATACTCTATATCTTATTCTAGGTAGCAAAGTGCATAGATGCATATGCAAATATTAATTGACCCTATGATATATGCACTTTCTATGAATAACTTAATTGACCATTTTAATTTCCAAATTGCATTAATATAAGAAACTAGCAGCATGGTACACAGAATTCGTGCATGGGGGGGTGTCCCTCAGCCCAGCCTGCACCTTCTCCAACCTGGGACCCCTTGGGGGATTTCCAACTGCCGATTTAGGCCCGATCCCACAGGGGACTGCTGGCTCCCAACTGCTCACCTGCCTGCCTGCCTGATTGCCCCTCACTGCTTCTACCTGCGAGCCTGATCACCCCCTAACCACTCCTTTGCCAGCCTGATCGATGCCTAACTGCTCCCCTGCTGGCCCAATTGCCCCCAACTGCCCTCCCCTGCAGGCCTGGTTGCCCCCAACTGCCCTCCCCTGATGGCCTGATTTCACACAACTGCCCTCCCCTGCTGGCCATCTTGTGGCTATTGGCACCACCATCTTTGAGGGCAGGGCAGTCAATTAGCATATTCCCTCCTTATTGGCTATGGGTGCCACCATCTTTATGACTGTGTGAGGGTCAATTAGCATATTCCCCTCTTTATTAGATAGTATTCCTTTTTTTTTTATTGATTCTTTTACAGAGAGGAAGGGAGAGGGATAGAGAGTTAGAAACATCGATGAGAAAGAAACATCAATCAGCCGCCTCCTGTACACCCCCCAAGGGGATGTGCCCGCAACCGAGGTACATGCCCTTGACCGGAATCGAACCTGGGACCCTTGAGTCCACAGGACGACACTCTATCCACTGAGCCAAACCGGTCAGGGCAAGATAATATTACTTTTTGTGAAATATTCCTCACACCCAAATTCAAAATCTGCTTACATGTTGGAATTTAACCCCTTGAGTGTCGGGGAGCGTGATCATGCTCCTCCTGTCTTCCGCCAAAAGTTCCGGGAGCGCTATCAAAGCTTTGAAATGGCGTCCAGTTCTAAGTCTGCTTTTATTAGTGATGATGATATTGCTAAATATGTCAATGTAGTAAAGGTTTCCTTAAGTTTTTGAATATGTAACTTCATTTACTTGAGATTCATAATTTTTTTCTTAAACTGCTATAAAATCAGCAAAAATGCCTTGGCAATTTTAGCATAGTTCCTAGGATATTGGTTGGCACTCAAAGGGTTAATCATTGTTAATGGTGGGTCTAATATAAAAAAGAGCCTGAAAGATTTGCTTATAAAGCCAAATGTGAAAGACTTCCATCTAAGCAGTCTTTCCTCTTCTTCAATTAAATTTTAACGGTTATTTCCTCTTTTCTTTTGGTGGGACATCTTTTAAATTATCACCAAAATAAAAGTAAGGTATAAAACGCTATAATTCAAAGACAAAGAGAATAGGGAAGATAGAGTCTTTATCAGCAAACAAAAAAGTGCAACAGGTTTTAGAAGGTAGAAAGCAAATGAAAGAAGATAACTGAGTTAGCGATGCAGAAAAAAATGCAACCTAAGATTACTGTAAAAAAAAAAAAATAGGGAGTATGGAAAATGGAAGGGATGATTTTCACCGAAGAACCCTAGAAAGCAAAGCACTCAGAGGCACCATATATGATGGTCAAAATAGACAGAAAAGACAAGATGTGGGCTTAAAAATAAAGAAGGTTATTACCTGAAAGTCTATATACAAAATGCTGGAGACCAAACTTCCAATTCCCATACAATTGATAAAAACTTTCTTCTCTGAAGGAACTAAGTTGCCTAATAATAATAGTAATAACAATAATAATAATAATAGTAATATAAAAATACTTCTTGCATGCTATGAATCCCCCAATTAAATGTCTGCTTACAACCTAAATAATCACCCTAATGTAAATTCCACTCATAAGCCATACCAAAACACATATAGCTGCCAATAAGTTTTAGTGCTTCACTCTTAATATGAAAGATAACCTAGGACCACCAAATACTGTAATATGCTCCCAACATAAAAAGAAGAAAAAGATGAAAATGAGCAGGAAGAAAATAGAAAACATCAAGCAAAACTTCATAAAAAAATGCTAATTGGTGTGCAAAAATGAAAAGTGGGAAATTATTATACTTACAAAATAAGAAAAACATTTTTTAAAATACATATCTTTATTGATTTCAGAGAGGAAAGGAGAAAGACAGATAGAAACATCAATGATGGGAGAGAATCATTGATTGGCTGCCTCCTGCACATCCCCCACTGGAGACCAAGCCCACAACCCAGGCATGTGCCCTTGACCGAAATTGAACCTGGAACCCTTCAATCCGCAGGCTAATGCTCTATCCACTGAGCCAAGCCAGCTAGGGCAGAAAAACATTTTTTTAATAATGGAGAATAAACAATTTCTGGAAATTAAAAACATTATAATCAAAATAAAAAACTCAAAAATTAAGAAATAATGTCAAGGAAACATCTAGAAAGTATAAAAAAGAACAGAGAAATAACAAGACGTTTGGAAAATTAACATGGGAAGAAGGCATGCTAGATGGAGAAAAAAGGAAAAAAGAGGGAATGGAATTCATTAAAAAATCATATGAAAGATATTACCAGAAGTAATAGCCAAGTATTTCTTAATTAGAAAAGCTCAGGACAATAAAGGATAATTAAATAAAAATGGCATACCAATGCACATCTTCATGAAGTTTAAGAACCCAGAAATAGATAGGCTTATGGAATGGCAGAGTGAAGATGTCCAAGAACCTGCTCTCCTACCAAATCAATGAAAATACTGGTAAAACAATTAAAACCAATTAATGTTAGAACTCTTGAAGTTAACCAAAACCACTGAACTGAAAAATTTGTCTGCCCAAGAGGAATGACTGACATATCTCATTAAAACAGTAGGGCTGGTGGCATTTAACTTGAGGCTATTTTAACTTTGCTCGCCCTCACCAGCTCAGTGTAGCCAGGAGAAGCCAGCAGCTGCACAGCTGAAGGAAAAGATTGGTATCTTTTGGAGCTCTGTTAAAAGCCTCATGCTCAGAGCAGTCAATATTTTGTCCAAACTGGTAGCTTCCTAGAAAATCTGCATTGCCAAGTCTGTGTTGTTCTTTGATTTGAGTCACAGCTCAGCTGAGCAAAAACAAAAGCCCTATCCCCAGGGGATGACTAGTATTTTGGTGTAAACCAAGCATGTCAAACTCAAAGGCTAACACGGGCCAAGTAAACAAGGTTTAAGTTTATGTGGGCCACAAAAACACAAAAGCTTCAATAAACATAGGTTTCTTTTGATAGAGACACACTGAATACAAAGGGCTGAAATAAATGAGTAATCGTTAACATAAAATAATAGAACATTTTAATAAAAATGAATATTTTGTCTTGAACATTAACTTATCACTGAATAACTGCGCAAATTAACAAACATAATGCAAATAAACCTATTTTTATTATTCTCCGAAAGCGAAATATTTCCTTTTGCACACACCAAACAAGTCAGTCCAAGACTAATGACATGGCCATCGGCTGCTAAAATATTCTCTGCTAGTATTAGTGGAGAGAAATGGTGTGCCTTGCATAAGGCGCGTAAGGGAAATGAATGCAACATGACTATAGTAATCAGTCATTAACTAACATTGTAGTTTTTTATTAATAATTATGTATAACAGGATATCGTAAAAATTAAGATACAAAATTTTTATTAAAACATTTCTTACATACCGTTATATTGGCTGGGCCACAAAAATATTCTCTGTGGGCCACAAGTTTGACATGCTTGGTGTAAACCATAGCAATCTTCTAGCACAAGCATGTCAAACTTTATTTGGCCCATGTTAGCCTTTGAGTTTGACATGCTTGTATCTAGCAACACTGCAGATCCTATGACTGTGATTTGAGTTAGGAAAAAGCTAGATCCTAGACAAAAGTTTAAAAGGAAGTCCTAGAGAACTATTGAACCAAACGAACTTTGAAAAGCTCCAACCTATTTCTGGGGATCTAAAAGGCCTCTCCCATGCACAAGACTATGAGTATGCCCAGGAAAAACCTGGGAAAGTATAAGACCTCAGTCACTCACCTCCAGCTGACCTTGAGACCTTGCACAAACAGAAAGCGAAACCTAAAACTGTCTTATAAATTTCCTGGAATTTGAAGGTAGGCTTTCACACACAAATCCTCTTGACAGAAAAAGATACACCGCATTAAGAAATGGTGTTTAAGGAAATATTTTGACTGATCATTTGCTTACTACAAAATTGTACTGACCAAGTATCAACCTCTAGGAAGCCAAGACTAGTATCTGCACTTGGCTGGATTAGTCATGAATGATTTTGTAAGCTACATGAGGACAGGTACTTTGTTTTGTATACCACAGTGTTCCCTTGAATCAACATTTAATTAATATCAAGTAATAACTTTGAATTGCTACCATTTTGTAAAAAGAAAAGCAAACTAATCTATATATTTGACACTTTTGATCATTGTTTGATGCTTTGAGATAGGAGTTGGCAGGCAGAAAAAAACACATACTGATGGGTTAGAAAGTTATGTTTTATTTAAGACAGAGTGAGGTAGTGTGGTGGACCCTGTGACGTCCAGGTTTCCCTTCGGGGATGAAGGACTTAGCCCTCCACAGGCTGGGACTGCTACGAGAAGATGCCCTCCATCCAGCCATAGAAACTGCTTTGTCCAAGACTGCTTCCTTGGAGGGCAGCCTACATCCAAGGGGATCAAAA
Organism: Myotis daubentonii; assembly: GCF_963259705.1. Classification (NCBI taxonomy): domain Eukaryota; kingdom Metazoa; phylum Chordata; class Mammalia; order Chiroptera; family Vespertilionidae; genus Myotis; species Myotis daubentonii. The sequence continues at coordinate 27,767,325 of NC_081847.1, read as the reverse complement.
AGGAATGCTAGAAATACAGCCCTCACCCTACTGGGTCAACTCTATAGGGCACTCTTAGCCCTAGGCCCACCCTGCTTCATTGGAACTGCATTCTCCCTCCGACCAATCCTGCTTCTTTTGCCTCATTTCCACAGTGTCCATCATGAGAGCATCCCTAATAAATGGATGCTGCATGAATCTCTATCATGGAGAACTAGGAGTCAAGTCTCCGATCAGTCTCTTCCACTTTATCAAGCTGCCTCATGCATGAGCCCATGCATAAAGGTGCGTCTTATTATTATAACTAGAGGCCTGTTGCACGAAGAGATTCGTGCAATAGGCCTTCCTTTCCCCTGACTGCTGGCACTGGTTTTTCTCCAGCACCTGGCACCCAGGCCTTCTCTCTGGCCGGGCTCTGGCCTGAGCCGGCCCGAGGGCCGTGAGGCTTCACTCCACAACTTGGAGCCTACGTATGCAAATTAACTGCCATCCTTGTTAGGTTAATTTGCATAGTCTCCTGATTGGCTGGTTAGCATAACAAAGGTACAGTCAATTTACATGTTTGTCTATTATTAGGTACTAGAGGCCCGGTGCACAAAAATTTGTGCACTCGGGGAGGGCGGGGGGGGGTCCCTCAGCCCGGCCTGTGCCCTCTCCCAGTCTGGGACCCCTCGGGAGATAACGACCTGCTGGCTTAGACCTGCTGCCGGGTGGCAGAGGGCAGGCCCAATCCCTAGGTGCAGGCCCTGGTCGGGCTCAGAGCAGGGCCATTTGGGGAGTTGGGGCACCGCCCCATGTCATGCACAGAGCAGGGAGGATCAGGAGGTTGCGATGCCACCCTCAGTCACGCTCAGGGTAGGGCCGATTGGGGGGTTGGGGGGTTGGGGCAACGCCCCCTGTCACACTCAAGGCAGGGTCGATGGGGAGGTTGCGGCGCAACCCCCTGTCACACACAGAGCAGGGCCAATCAGGGGGTTGGGGCGCTGGCCCCTGTCACTCACAGAGCAGAGCCCATCAGAGGGGTTGGGGCACCGCCACTCTCACACTCAGGGCAGGGCCGAAGGGGAGGTTATGGCTCTACCCCGTCACACACAGAGCAGGACCCGTTGGGGGGGTCGGGGGGGGGGGGGTTGGGGCACCACACCCTGTCACACACAGAGCAGGGCCGATCAGGGGGTTGGGGCACTGCACCCTGTCACACACAGAGCTGCAGAGCGATCAGGGGGTTGGGGAGCTCCCCCTTATCAGGCACAGAGCAGGGCTGATCAGGGGGTTGGGGCGCCTTCCCCTGTTATGAACAGAGCAGGGCGGATAGGGAGGTTGTGGCCCCGCCCCCTGTCGCACACAGAGCCGCAGGGCGATCAGGGGGTTCAGGGGGTTTGGGCACTGCCCCCTGTCACACTGATGCCGGTGCCGGGAGGCCTCGCGGCTCCGCTGATCCCCGTGCACTGGGTGTGTGTGTGTGGGGGGGAGTGTCCCTCAGCCCAGCCTGCCCCCTCTCACATACTGGGAGCCCTCAGGCGTTGACCCCCATCACCCTCCAATCGCAGGATCGGCCCCTTGCCCAGGCCTGATGCCTCTGGCCTAGGCATCCAGCCCGGGCAGCGGGGACCCGCAGCTGCAGCGGCCCCACGATCGTGGGCTTCGCTTTAGGCCCAGGCAAGGGACCCCTAGCTCCTGGGACTGCCAGCTTCGACCGTGCCCAGCTCCCATCGCTGGCTCCACCCCTACTTCCTGCTATCACTGGCCAGGGCGGAAAAGGCACCTAATTCTCGGATCATGACTGGGGGGCAGGGCAAAGGTGGCCCCAGGGCCGCCTTTGCCCTGCCCCCCAGCTCTTAGCTCCCCCCTGGGTTTCCGATCACTGTCAGTGGCAGGGGGCTTCTTCCTGCTTTCCCTTTGGCCTCCCTGCATTGTGCCTACGTATGCAAATTAACCGCCATCTTGTTGGCAGTTAACTGCCATCTCAGTTGGCAGTTAATTTGCATATAGCCCTGATTAGCCAATGAAAAGGGTAGCTCGTACGCCAATTACCATTTTTCTCTTTTATTAGTGTTGATGACTCTAGCATAAAGTAAGAGTTTGCCTACAGTAATAAGTACTTGCTCCCTGGTCTTCCATTACTTGATATGGTTTAATAAAAATGAATGTCTGTCCTTCTCTCAAGCCTTGGATAGAGGATTAACATGCTCTCATAAAAATATAAAGAATTGGTTCATTATAGATGTACTATGTCTCTCTATCTTCATTATTTGCTTTTAGAGATTGGTGAGCCCAGTCATGATTACCCACATTAACAAATCAGTCCCCAACTCCTCTGACAGATTTCTGAGCAACCTTGCTTAGAAACACCTGGTAAAACATTTTTTATTCAATTTCAGGCAATTCAAAAGCAGCTGAACATCACTTAAGTGGAAACCCAACTATGATGCTGCTTTTCAAATCAAAAGCAAGATCTCAGCTTTGCAGGATGTGGCCGATTTCCAGGTGTTTAATATTCGAGGGGCAAGTACACTGTTGGGAGCTTCTTTACATAATTGACAAACCAAAACCCAAAATACTGAGGTTAACAATTCGCTTCTCTTTGACCACAGAACTGGTACTGGGATATTCCTTTCCTGCGCATAAATCACCTTCATAGAGCTATTGGAGGGTTGTTTTCAGTCTCTAGAAGACTAGCAGTGAGCCTCTGGGTAGCAGAGCAATGTCAGAACAAGGTACAAGGTGGGTTTAGGGTCACTTTGCAGCCACCATCATTTTTCTTCCTTCTGGCTCCTGAATCTGCCAAATGATTTTGGCCCAAGTGCTGCGTATTTGAATTCTGTGCAGACAATAGCCCAGACACGTGGTTTTCTGCGCACACTCTTTGATGGATTGGATCAGCACATCAAACATCAGCATATCTCCAGATGTTGCAAAAAGCTTTGCAGAGACTTTGCAGCTCATGTTCTGCCAACCATCTGGGCTATGACACAGACACAGCAGACAGAGGATGTCATATGAGCTGACCAGCATTTTCACCAATCACTGGTGTCAGAGGTGGAGGTGCCTTGTGTTTCCCTGTGTGTGTGCCACGGGCACACCTGTGATCTTTTATTAGAGGAGTGATAGAATAGGAAAGCAATTCAAAAATGGATAATGCAGACTACACAACATTTCTGAAGGAAAGATTAAATTGTGAGTTGTTTTTTGCTCCCTTTCCTTTGAAAGAAGAAAAGAAAGGGTAAGTTGACATTTCTGAATGCCTAAGATGTGCCAGCGCCCTCACATAATGTATGTGCCTCGTTTAATTTTCACAATACATTATGAAAGGAGGAGGAAAATGAAATCCTTAGAAAGTCCATAATCTGCCTAAGTTTACACAAATAATAAAGTGAAAATATGAGGATTTGAATGCAGGTTGTAGTAACTTCAAAATGTATGATATTCCCACTCTAATCCCCATTCCTACATGAGTTGTGACCCAAGCCCTGAGTGAAGATTCAAATTTGTTCTCTTTGATGGTCTGCTGAACTTCTTTCTATTTAATTGAGAAATTCTGATACAACAGATTTTTAATTGCAGGACTTTTCAGAACATTTAATATACAGATAACTATTATGAATCTGAATAAACAAATGGGCCTTTTACTTAATTTTGCTATCTTGCTCACCTATTAGCACCTCATTGTAGGCAGGAACTAAGTGGCTGGATTGATGGCCATTTTTTTTTAAATCTCATAAAACAAGTAAAAAATGTGTTCTATTCAGTTCACATTTTCCCTACTTTCTTCTCAATGATGAACTTCTTGGTAGGACTTTTTATTCATAAAATTTTCAATATCCTATTGATCTGCAGAGGTGTGGAACAACCAGCCTGAAGGCCATATTAGGTACAAAATCATTTGGTCTGGCCCTGCCAAGGCATTAGGGGTGAGTTAATGAAATGTTTGACCAAATATAGCAGAGTGATTTTTAAGTTGATAATGTTGTATGGCCTGCGAATGACGCTATAAATATCCAAATGGCCCATGGCAGAAAAAAGGTTCCCCACCCCTGAAAGCATAGCTGGTTATACTGAGAGTTAGCAGACAATGACCCTACCTTTCATTTGTGCTTAGCATGGGGCATCGCACACAAATACCTATCATAGAGAGGAAAAGCTTCATGCACATTTCAGCCAGGCTCTAAAGGATTAATTAAGAGAGGGAAAGAACATTCTAAGTAAAAGGAACATTGTGGACAATCATAGTGTGAATACAGGAATAAATAATAATTCAAGGTTACCAGGACAAAGGTTGTATGTTGTATGGAATAAATTGTAAAAAAAAAAAAAAAAAAAAAAAAAAGATAAGATATTATGACCATGGCATACTGTTTCATAAAGGTTAAAACAAGAAGTCTGGGAAAGAGGAGTGTTAATGATTGAAAAGATTATCTCAATTCTTTTTTAAAAATATTTTTATTGATTTCAGAGAGAAAAGGAGAGGGAGCGATAGAAACATCAGTGATGAGAGAGAATCATTGATTGGCTGTCTCCTGCACGCCCCCTACTGGTGATCAAGCCAGCAACTGGAGCATGTGCCCTGACTTGGAATCAAACTGTGACCTCCTGGTTCACTGGTCGATGCTCAAGAACTGAGCCACGCTGGCAGGGCAGATTATCTCAATTCTTCACCCCTCTTTGTATCCACACCATCTGCCAGGTAAGCTGAGCTCTCCACTTGCTGGGGATGTGATGACCTTCTCTCTCTCTTGACTAGGGTTCAGCCATGTGACTTTACTAAGCCAATGGGAGATTAGCAGGAGTGATACAGACAGCAACTATAAATGGGCTTACTCATCAGGGTTTGCTTTACATGCCTCTGTCACTGCCATGAGAAAATGCCTTGAGGTAGTTTGTTGGAGGATGAGGCCTTTGAAGCACAGCCAGGGGCTCCAGCTGCCACAGTCACCCAGCCAAGCAGTCTAGATCAGCTGACAACCAGGCATCCCCAGACATGAAAGTCCAGCACAGTTTAGCAGAGCCACCCAGCCGTCCCCCAGATGAAACCAGACATGTGAGCAATAAACTCAAATTTTCACATGACACCAAAGATCTGTTGTTGGTTATACAATAGATAATACATACAACTGGCATAAGAAGTGATAAGAAAAGAGACAGGTAAGTGATACAGGGAGTGTTGAAAATTTGTGAGAACACCTACCATGGTCCATACAGGTGGTATAGGCAGGATTTTTAAAAGAACTATCTCAACAACCTGACCCTCAAATCAGTAGTATGACAACGGGGATCCTGAGAGGGAATTTGTCAGTGATCCCTCCACACTGTCACAGCCTCCAAATTGAACCCTGATGCTCAGCAGACTTTTACTCAGCCTGCAGTGTGCTGACTTTGCGCCTCTGTACCGTTCCCTCATTTTGTCCCTCACGGTACTTCTCTTAGTGCCTATTTTTTCCTAAGAGAAATGAGTATCTTTAAAGGTAGACATTTTGCTTTTCTCCACTTTGTATCTCTTGGGGTGCCTAGAAAAGTTTTTCTAAATGGAAGATAAGTAAGTCTATAAGACCTTTTTAAAACACAAAGAGAAATTGGAGGCAAAAAAATAAGGCTAGTTATAAAACAATCTCTTATCTTTAATTCCAAAATCCCGAAGGTTTTGAAAACTCATTCACAACAAAGCTCACCTGAACTGATAGGATACTTTTTATAATATTTAAAATACAGAAGCACAGTAGCATCCCCTATCTGTGAAGAGCCAGGAAATGTTTTTATTCTGGCTTCACGGCCAGAGAACTAAACTCCTCGTTTCAAGTGTTTCCTTGTCATCTGACAAGCACTTCTGCATGGAAAAACTTAAACTGCCCTTTCTGGGTGGCTCAGTTGGTTGGAGCATCATCCCTTACACCAGTGATGGCGAACCTACGACACGTGTGTCAGAGGTGACATGCGAACTCGTTTTTTTGTTTGATTTTTCTTTGTTAAATGGCATTTAAATATATAAAATAAATATCAAAAATATAAGTCTTTGTTTTACTATGGTTGCAAATATCAAAAAATTTCTATATGTGACACGGCACCAGAGTTAAGTTAGGGTTTTTCAAAATGCTGACACGCCGAGCTCAAAAGGTTCACCATCACTGCCTTACACCACAAGGTTGTGGGTTTGATTCCTGGTTAAGGCACATACCTGGGTTGAGGGTTCAATCCCCAGTTGGGGCACCTATGGGAGGCAATCGATAGATGTTTCTCACATCATGTTCCTCTATTAACATATCCTTGGGTGAGGAGGAAAAAAGAAAGAAAACTTAAACTGGTGGTTTGCAAACTTAATTGGGACTCACAATTATCAAAAGAACCAAGTTAATATGCACATTACTGGTCCTTGTCATAGAAATCCTGAATTTTGTAGGTATGGGGTGGAGGCAAGGAATCAATCTGTTGTTACAAGCTTTCTTGTGATTCTGATGTAGACGATCCATGAGAAACACTGACCTAAAACCAAATCAAGGACTTCTGGATATGCATTGATATGATAGACTTTTACTAGGCTTGAGATTATTTTTTCAAATCCTCTGAATTTATCTATTGTACTTTTTCTTTCCTACTCAGGAATATTCCTTTCTTCTGAGAATAACACTCTAGGGAATATTTTCTCCATCTATTTCAGTCATGGAGTTCTACTAGAGCAGTGGTTCTCAACCTTCCTAATGCCGTGACCCTTTAATACAGTTCCTCATGTTGTGGTGACCCCAACCATAAAATTATTTTCGTTGCTACTTCATAACTATAATTTTGCTACTGTTATGAATCGTAATGTAAATATCTGATATGCAGGATGTATTTTCATTGTTACAAATTGAACATAATTAAAGCATAGTGATTAATCACAAAAAGAGTATGTAATTATATATGTGTTTTCCAATGGTCTTAGGCGACCCCTGTGAAAGGGTTGTTCGACCCCCAAAGGGGTCGTGACCCACAGGTTGAGAACCGCTGTACTAGAGCCTTCCAATTGTAAATAATTCCTCAAGGCAGAGTTGATTAGCCTGAAGTTGAACATGTGGCAGCACATGGTCCAATCAAGAGTCCTTAACTAGGAATTTTCTATCTGGACACAAAGAGATGAGGAAAAGTCTCTCCCCCTAGTTGCAGACCTTTAACATACACCTTCAGAGACTTATCTGCCATATAGGTGGTTCACAGGGAGAGAAATGAAAGTTAAGGTGCAGGAGGGAAGCAAGACTGGGGGAAAATACTTGCAAAAGATACATCTGATAAAGATCTATTATCTAAGATGTACAAAGAATTCTTAAAACTCAACATTAAGAAAACTAACAACAGAAGCATGGTACAGAATGAGGAATCTCAGAGGGAAGGCAGAGATGGGGCAGGGGGTGGAGATGAACCTGGGAACTTATATGCATATATGCAGAGCCCATGGAGACAGACAATAGTGTGGTGAAGGCCTGGGGAAGGGGGGGAAAAAGGGGAAGAACTGTAATACTTTCAACAATAAAGATAAATTAAAACAAAAAAGGAAAACTAACAACAATATTTTTTAAATGGGCAAAATACCTATTTAGAACAGCAAATCCAGAGCACTGACAATACCAAATGCTGGGAGAATGTGGTGAGAATGCAAAACGGTAACCACTTTGGAAGTCAAATTAGCAGTTTCTTACAAAACTAAAGATACTTTTCACATTCAATTGAGCAATGACACCCCTTGATATTTGCCCAAATGAGTTAAAATATATATCCACACAAAAACTTGCACATGGATGGTTATGGCAATTTTATTAGTAATTTCCAAAACATTAAAGCACCCAAGATGTCCTTCAGTATGTGAGTGGATAAACTCTGGTACATCCAGACAATTCAGTGCTAAAAAAAGAAAATGAACTACCAAACCATGAAAAGACATGGAGGAACCCTAGATACATATGCAAGAAGCCAATCTGAAAAGGCTACATACTATATGATTGTGAAGAAGTTAAAATTATGAAGACTGTAAAAGGAGCAGTGATTCCAAGTAATGTAGGAGGGAGAAATGAGTAGATAGAGCAGAGATTTTTAGGGCAGTGAAACTACTCTGGAGCATACTATAGTGATAGACATATGTCATTATGCATTTGTCAAAGCCTATAGAACATATAACACTAAGGGCGGACCATAATGTAAACTATGGACTTTGGTGCTAATGATGTGTTAATGCAGATTCATCAATTATAGTAAAGTTAGGACTCCTGTGGAGGATTCTGATATTGGGGAAGTTGTGCATATAGAGGGGTTAGGGGATATATGGGAAAGCTCTGTTTCTTCTACTCAATTTTGCTGTGAATCTAAAACTGCTCTAAAAAATAATCTGTGTGTGTTTTTTTAAAATAACAACAAACAGAAGAACATCTGTCCTTTAAAGAAAGAAAGAAAGAAAGAAAGAAAGAAAGAAAGAAAGAAAGAAAGAAAGAAAGAAAGAAAGTAAGAAAGAAAGAAAGGAAGGAAGGAAGGAAGGAAGGAAGGAAGGAAGGAAGGAAGGAAGGAAGAAAGGAAGAAAGGAAGAAAGGAAGAAAGGAAGAAAGGAAGAAAGGAAGAAAGGAAGAAAGGAAGAAAGGAAGAAAGGAAGAAAGGAAGAAAGGAAGAAAGGAAGAAAGGAAGAAAGGAAGAAAGGAAGAAAGGAAGAAAGGAAGAAAGGAAGAAAGGAAGAAAGGAAGAAAGGAAGAAAGGAAGAAAGGAAGAAAGGAAGAAAGGAAGAAAGGAAGAAAGGAAGAAAGGAAGAAAGAAAGAAAGAAAGAAAGAAAGAAAGAAAGAAAGAAAGAAAGAAAGAAAGAAAGAAAGAAAGTCCCACTGGGTGATACAAATGTGGTTGGTGGTGTACTTATTGTTTTTCAGCTGGTTCCTCCCAATAGACCCCCCCAAATGCTCCCACTTTCCTTACAACCAAATTGGGCTTCCTGATGCTGGATGGGAAACAAATTTTCCATTAACTGCATGGCTGGACTCTGACTTGAATCCCAGTGTCCATGGGTTATCATAGTCAGTGTCAGTCCGCTGAACTGGATGATTCAGTTCATCCTGAACCTCACATGAAACAATAATTGCTTCCACCTCTTTCTTCTCCTGAATGTTTTGCCAAAACTAATAACAAATCACAAGGATTCTACTCCTTTCTTGGTAAGATGCTAGGGAACCTGGATATCAATTACCATAATTTCTGAAGGCCTAACTGATGCCCATCTTCTAAAAGAGACATAACTGCTAACATTTGTTGAGCAATTTGTATATGCCAGACACTGCACTAAGTAATTTACCTTATCACATAATTTCCTAGAAACATTATGAGGTTCATATTAATATTCCTATTTTATAGATAAAGAAACTACAGTTCAGAAGAGTTATATCACTCCCCAGGTCACACTGTGTGATATTTGTGGTTTCTAATTTCAAAACCCATTCTCTGGATATAATGCACTAAGAGAGACCCTGGATTACTTCTGTGGATTCCTGAAAGGAGTCTGATTATGAGGAAATGCCATGCCTAAATTAAGGGGACACTGCCAGGTGATTGTTCTATACTCTCCAGGGATGTTGGGGCCATGGAAGAACAGGAATGACTTGAAATGATTCCAAATGAGCTATCACCAGAAAGGACAGTGAAGAATCTTGACTTTGATCCTAGGCCAGAAAAATAACATTGGGGGAAATTGGCAAAACCTAAAGTGGTCTGTAGATTAGATAATATTATTGTGCACGTTGATTTCCCAGATTTTGATAACTGTACTGTGTGCATATCAGAGAATGCCCTAGTGCTTAGGAAACACACATTGAAATAATTAGAGGTAAGTGAAAATCATGTCTACAACTTACTCTCAAACATTTCATAAAATAAACATGAGTATAAATACACACAAAAGGGCCTTGTATCTTTCATCCCTATCTTTGAAGGATCCTAAAACAAAAAGCAATACTAATTTTAATCTCCAAGTTAAAGTCCTTAAATGTGGCAAATGAGGAACAAAGAGACAGGGAGGTCATCCTAAAAGAGAAAGGATCCATTTTGTTTCACTTTGTTTAATACTTATTAAGTGCCTTTCAGTATGATATTAAAAGCCCCCCAAAAAATCAAATCCAGAACTCCTACCCTTGAGAAACATATATAGTGTTTCAATTTTAACTGATTATGGCCTGAAATATAGCTGAGGTTTTGTCTAAGCTAAATGATTTTATAAACCTCAAATAGAATTACATTATTACAAAAGATTGAAATAAGAAAATAACACAATTCTAATTTGACCATTATATTCATAAATAAACCAATATTTGGACTGATGTCATATAAATTAACACTTTACTAATGAATGCTTATGGTGATGTCATTAAGATCAGTTATTAGAGACAACTAACTTATAGCAGCCATTCTCATATTTAAGTCAAGACCAACCTATGTGTTCATTGCTATTACCCTAATACTTATATTAGAACCCAAGATATAGATGTTTGATGGAAACATGCTGAATAAAGAAAGGTTGTGACGGATGAGATCTTGTAGAGCATCAAAGCAGACACAAGGCTTAATGCTTCTGATCACGGAAGCCAACTTGCATTCATTACATTTCAGTGGCAGACTATTCTTATTTCTGGCCTTCTGAGGTCATCCTTTGATAAGTGATGTGGGAGAAATGCAGCATTTCTCCATGTGCTGCAAAGGCCAAGCTTAATTAGCACCCACCCCCCAACACTGGGCTCCACAACTGTCCTGTGACATGACACTCACATAGCATTTGGTTTAATTTTCTATCTGAGACAAGATTGCATTCATTTTGATCCCGAATGAATGGCTTCCATTTCAGGTGTGAGCATTGCCTCCGCTATCTTGTAGGATGGAATATAAATTCTGTTTTTCATATTTCTGCTCTTTCCGAAATCCCTTTTCTCAATGAATTGGGCACGGTTGCACTGAGGTTTCATCAATCGTCAGTCATCAGGACTCTGCGTAAATGTGGCTAGGCTCTTGCACAGTAACCACATTAAGGAATCACTCCATCAGGTCTAGTTTCTCGATCTTCATGTAAGTAATACGTGCCATCACCTAGCATTTCAGATAATAAATGTTATGTGACTCCTGGTGCTAGGAGGAGGTTTGGAAGCAACTGTGTAGATCCTGTTAGTCATGTGTTTCTATGGTTTTTTATAAATATTATGACCATTCTTAGTCAATATATGATGATTACAAATTATTCTTTTTTAATTGCCAGGAGCTATTTTCTTCCAGAGGTCATTTAGAAGGGCTTTCAAATTCATTAGACTCTGATGAATGTAACTTACCCAGACAGAAAATATTAACAAGGCCAAAATTTGGGTAATTAGGATGAGATTCAGACTCCACGTTACTGTGAAGAATAAAAATATAATGAATAAGAGCAGAAAGGCATCCTCGGTTGATCATGTCTTTGAGGAGGTACTTATTTATAAGCATGGGGAAAATAATTCTCATGAGAAAATTATCTATGTATTGTAGATCAAGAGGAGGTCTGTTGACTTTTGTAGACCTAAAGCTACACAAGACAGAATTTTTAAGTTTCTTATATTCTCACAGACTACATCATTGTCAAAGTTGACTATACAGCCTCAGTAAAGAGTAATATTGGGTCAAATAATGGTAAGAGAACTAAGCAATGTGTGCTGAGAAATTCAGCGGGTGCTTTATGTAGAATATGCAAAGTGCTCTTTGAACCACTCACTGGCCAAGCTCAAGTTAGATCAGGGATCTTAGAACACATCTTGGAGCTAACAATGCTAACTGAATGACTAAGTAAGTATTGGAGTAAAAGCCTTAGAAGCTAGGCTTGTTTGTTCCATAAACATAAAGCAGAAAAGAAATAATTCAGTCAAAATTGAATCACATAGTGAAAAGACTCTCATGTCTATTCCCTACATATCTATTTTTGTATATACCCCTGTTGTTGCTAACTATAACAGGTGCAACCACACTCAGTATTAACAACTTTAATAAGATGCTCTTATAAATAACTGCAATGACAATGAAACTTTTTAAGATCACAGTTGTTGCTTTTGCACATGAAGAGTTTTGATGCATCTCTTGATTGGTTGGTTGGTGAATGTTCTGACATGTTTTCCAATATGTTTCTCTCTCTCTCTCTCTCTCTCTCTCATCCCCCACAAGAAAATGGCCACAAAACACAAGGACTAATTAACTCTAAATTAGCCTCTTTTACCAGTTATCCCTTCCCAGCAGTTCTCAACCTGTGGGTCGCGACCCCTTTGGCGGTCGAATGACCCTTTCACAGGGGTCACCTAAGACCATCCTGCATATCAGATATTTACATTACGATTCATAACAGTAGCAACATTACAGTTATGAAGTAGCAATGAAAATAATTTTATGGTTGGATCACAACATGAGGAACTGTAATTAAAGGGCCAGAAGGTTGAGAACCACTGCAGCCTATATGTCTATCTATCTATCATTTATCTATCAACTATATATCTATCCATATTCTGCTACGGAAGAAACTACAGCTCAAAATGTTTTAATTCTTCTAATTTAGATTTCAAAGAACTAGGATTTTTAACCCATGTCTTAACATGAACTTTAACCATGTTTTTTTCTATTATACCAGGTGCTAAGTTAAGGATATAATTATTATTAGAGTCACACAAATATTTTACTTAATTATATTTAATTTTAATATATTTTTTAAAAATTTAATTTAAACTCTAATTATGTCCATGATTCTGTTGTTGTTTTTTAATATATATGGCACTGTAACCAAAAGTGAATCAATTTAAATAAATGAAGTTACACCAATACTTTTGGGAAAAACTGAATTTAGGATGTGTTTTGGATGCCATGCAGGACTAATAAGAAGGGTTCATTTTTGACACAGATCTCAGGAGCAGAGTGGTGGGCCACAAATTCCTCTGAGAAAATGCCAGCAAAAGATTATCTGTCACTACTGATCTTAAATCCATTCCAATCAGCAGGTACTATACAGAAAAAATGACATTTTTTTTCTTCAGCTAAACTCTCTAAGAGTTATGCATCAATCAAGAATTATGTTCAAAGTAGCCACTTTTGAAGACATTACTCTACATCATGTGATCCTGCTATGGTCAAAAATATATTTGGATCTCCCACTGGTCGAGGCACAAGCCCACCTATGTAACCATGCATGCGACAAGGACCTATCAAGTGCCTGTTATGAGCCAGCACTGTGTAGGGGCTGGGGATCCCACAAAAAAAGTAAAAGATCCTGTCTTCTGAGAACTCAGATACAAATGGGAGAGGCTTATTACTCACAATTAAATACATTAATAAACAGGTAGTAACTTAGTAATGCTAAAGCCACAAGAAAAATTAACAGGATATCACGGTACAGAACGAGAGAAAGGTCCAGTTTTTAACAGGGTGGTCATGGTAACGCCATTATGATGAAGTGAAATGTAAGCTGAGGGACTGCCATAGTGAGATCTGATCCATTGGGGGTAGGAGGAATATGCCAGGGAGAGGAGAAGCAGAAAAAGGCCTTGTGGCCTAAATAAATAGATGTGTTTTGAGGCTTAAAGGGAAGGTAGGCCTACATATTTCAAAAGAGAGAGCAGTAGCTGGAGATGCAAAGGAGAATGAACTAGTTCATGCAGGCATTTATAGTCCATGGATAGGAGCACAGTCTTTATTCTAACGATGGGTTTAAGCAGACAATAAACATGAATTTATAAAAGATCCCTCTGGCTGTGATGTGAACAACCTATTGTAGGAATGAGAGTGGAATGAAGAAATCAATCTGCAGACTATTGTAGAAGTCTACGTAAAACATGATGGTGAGTTCAAGAGAGTGGGAGTTCTCAAGATTGAGAATAGATGGGGATGAGGTATATTTTGGAGAGAGAATTGACAGGAGTTGCTGATGAATTGGATGTGGGGGATGAGGGGAAGAGAGGAGTCAAGAACAACTCTCAGGCTTCTGGCTTTGGTAACTGGGTTGATGGTGGTGCCATTGACCTAGATGGAAAGGCTGAGGAGAGCCGGGCTCGAGCGGGAAGTTAAGGGCTCTGCTTTGGCCATATTGAGCTGGAGATGCCTATGAGACATTCAAGTAGAAATGCCAAATGGGTAACTGATGTTTGAGTCTCAAGTGTATCGGAAATGCAGAGCCAGGAGATAGAAAGTGGAATACTCTTGACTATAGAAGGGTTTAATGTGGGAGAGAATGTACATATATCTTCCCCAAACTATCTCCACACTTAATGCTTTCCATTTGCCCTCAGATTCTAAGATGTTGCATCATTGACCTCTCAACTCTGGGTGATTCTCCTGTCCAAAATCATATCTTATAAAAATATTCTACTTGTCCCTTCAAGCTGACCAGAAAACAAATACAGTCCCTTCTCATTTTGGTGTTTTTAACTATAGAGTGTGTGTGCGGGGGGCGGGGGGGGGGGGGGAACTCCCCTGCAAACAACAATAAAGACACTAAGGGTGATTTTCAGTGGAAACTGAAAGGTTTATTTTTCTTACTGTAAAAGGCACTACTCCTGAGACTGATGTGTATTTGGTGCTTAGAGAGAAGCTTTATTTATCCTTCATCCATAGCTCTATCATTCCTGTGAGAGTTCTAAGAGTCTTTTGATGATGGACTTCATACTGACTCAGAATTCCAGCCACTGATATCTGGACAAGTCCTCAAAGACTAGTCCAACCTGTTCGCATTGCATGTGAGAAAACAAAAATCTTAAGTTTGGGTGACCAAAAAGGTGACTCTAGTATATATTTTATATCCTCTAACTTATGTATTATCTGTAATAACTGTAAATAAATATGTACAACTGACCCTTGAACAATGCTTGGGTTAGGGGCACTGACTCCCTATGCAGTCAAAAAATGCATATAGCTTTTGACTTCCCAAAAACTTAACAAATTGCCTACTGTTGATGAGAAGCCTCTTCAATAACACAGTTGATTAACATATTTTGTATGTTATATGTATTATATATTATATCCTTACAATAAAGTAAGTGAGCAAAACAAAAATATTATTAAAAAAAATCACAAGGAAGAGAAAAAATACATTTACAGTACTGTACATATTTACTGAAAAATAATCCACATATTAGTAAGTGAGCTGCAAGTTCAAACCCATGTTGTTCAAGGGTCAATTGTGTATATACATTTTTTCATGTTTTTTTTTAAAATACATTTTTATTCCATTCAAAGAGAAAGGGAGAGGGAGAGAGAGAGAGAAACACCAATGATGAGAGAGAATCGATTGGCTGCCTCTTGCATTCTCCCTACTGGGGATCAATCCCACAACCTAGCATGTTCTATGACTGGAATTGAACCTGGGACCTTTCAATCCAAAGGCTGGCGCTCTATCCACGTAGCCAAACCAGCTAGGGCTAGTTTTTCTTGTTGCTGAGTAAACTGTCCTTTCCTCTACCCAGGACTAGATGAATGCAGCTGATTCACTTCACCTTGTGAGTTCTTGGTCAAGGAATGACTGAAATTTGACTTCTAATACATTTTTTTAAAATATATATATATTTTTTTATTTATTTCTGAGAGGAAGGGAAAGGGAGAAACATCAAAGATGACAGAGAATCATTGATTGGCTGCCTCCTACACGCCCCCTACTAGAGATCGAGCCCACAGCCTGGATATGTACACTTGACTGGAATCGAACCTGGGACCCTTCAGTCCACAGGCCAATGCTCTATCCACTGAGCAAACCAGCTAGGGGATCTAATATACTTTTTAAAGCTACAGAGATCTGCCTGCAAGTTCACTTATTCCAGGCACCAGAGTTATCTCTAATTCAAGCTTGTCTCTTCTTACATATTCACAGAGATTTCACATAAGAGGACTTCCCTCACACAGCTTCATCTCATTATTTTACTGTGGGAGATCCAGTCCAATAGGAAAATGCATACGATAATGTATAAAATAGGCTTTAAAATCGTATAATATTATACATAATTGGGATCTACAATATTGTCTCCCACTTCGTTCTTGTTCTTTTTAATGATTAAATCCATACGTGCTCAACTAAGAGTTTTGGAAATGTTGAAAAGTATGAAGAAAACAAAACTATAATTCCACGAGCCTTAGGTAATCACAGTTTATATTTTATTATATTTCCTTCCAGACCTTATTTTATGCATATAGGTTTGCATTTGTTTTATGTATGTGTCTATGTAGTGTTTGCATATATTCATAAATGTATATACAGGGTGTCCCAAAAAATGTGTACACACTTTAACAGCTGATAGTTCAATTTTGAAAATGAAGTGTATTTAATTTAATAAACATTGCCTTTGTAATTATTCAAAGTGTGTATATACATTTTTGGGGACACTCTATCTATATATATAAAAGTCTAAGCAACCGTTATGACTGACCAACCTCCTGCAGTCCCTCCCACTGGCCAGCCGGGTGGTCAGTGCACTCCCACAGCCAACCTCCTGTAGCCGGCCAACCTCTCACAGTCCCTCCCCCGAGCTGGCCAGCCCCATCAGCCCCAATCAGGTCGGCCCCAACCTCCCATCATCCCTCTCCTGGATGGCCAACCTCCCGTAGTCCCTCCTCCTGGCCAGAGGGCCCCAATTGGGACTGGGCGAGACAGCCCTGATTCCTGATTAGCCCCAATCGCCAGCTAGGCCAAGAGACCCCATGCGGGCATGAATTCATGCATCGGGCCTCTAGTATGTTATATATGTATGTATATTCATATATATACATATATACATATATAAATACATATAGACACAGACATATACAAATATATATATAATATTTCTATGCATTTTTAAATTATTTATATTCTCTAATTTTTCTCCAAATATATATACACACACATATATATATATGTATGTGTGTGTATGTGTGTATAAATGGCACATTATAAGTGCCCAATAAGTGTTGGCTCTGTTAGTATTATAATTAAAGATACAGAGTGGGTGTTGAAAGAGGTTAGGAGTGTTCTTTGGCCAAGGCTCTAGAATTTACTCACAGAGCAGGAGTCAAGGCCAGCAGACTTTATGACTCTCACAATCTTATGCTGGAACTGGCAGAGAATGGTCATAATGACTGATGTTTACATCATCAAAACCCCTGAACCAAGACCAGGAATGACAACAAACCCAATTATGTTCATATATTCCTGCTTTAAGAATGATTAGTAGTATAGAAAATGCTTGAGGGATGGCAAATCCATCACAATTTTAATTCTCATTCTCAAGGCTTTAGAATAATAAAACCAATGACATTTTTCCTAACAACTACCATCTTCTTCCAAATATCCATTTCGCTATCAATCCCTACAGGTCTAGGTTTTGCATTCTAGAAATGGTAAGTATTGTTCTAGAGACATAAAGGGAGTTTACTGAGGTGGGGAAGAAAGAACATTAGCCAGTGAGTTCAGGAACCTACTTTCTCATGTGATTTTTGACTGCTGGTTAAACTCGTTTGCCAGTTATAAAGCTTTGTTTTACAAAACATAAGTACAGTTAGCATCACTAAGAAAAGGTCAAAATTGATATGTCAGGGAAAGCAAATGAACCTTAGATTATTTTGTAAACCAGAAGGGACAGAGGTGAAAGGTGACTGATCACCATAATTATATGGTAGCCAATTTTTTTTTTCCTTTTCTCTACTGGGACAAAATAGTGAGGCTGACTTAGCCTCAGACTTCAGAAGTTTGACACAAAGAAGCACTCGTTAATAAGGGAGAGTTGATTGACACAAGAACGAATGGCTGAGTTTATGAAATATTCTCTATAGAGCTCTCAGAACAGGCATGGTTCTCATCTGTCTTTGGCTGACCGTGTAGATCCCACTTTGCACAGGAAAGGATGGATTCTCCAGTTGACTAGGGCTCATCCAGTCCTCTGACTCAATGAAGCAAACATCGGTCTATGGACACTGGAAACACTCAATGACGTCTTGTGATTACATGCCTTCCAAGAATCACATTTGGAGCCAACATTGTGACAAATACCTAGCATTGTCCAGATTGTGAATATAAGCTCATAAATGTTGCTCTTTCCAATACTACATGTGAACATGTGCTTACAAATCATCTGGTGGGAATTCTCAAAGTATGATCGATGTATAGTATACCCAAATTCCCTGGAAACACTTCACTATTGTAAACACTTCACAATGTAAAAGCTTTGGGGATATGAGTCTTTATTTCCATTTCTCTTCCTTTGTTTGAAGGAATATACATATATATTAATTTACATACCATAGTACAATCAGATTATTTTTGGCATTTAACAACTATAAGTAACTTTGAGTGAGGGTGATGTATTTCTTGATATCCCAGGACATTACTGTGATTTAAAAAAAAACAAAACAAGAAAATAAAATAAATAAAAACTAAAAAGCCTCTATGTTTTCTTTTCCTATTTTTATTTCATGGCCCTCCTCATCTGTTAATTAATTCACTGGAAATAAAAGCCTGCCTTTGACACTAAAATCACACCAGACTTAGAGAGTTGTGCAGCAGATGCTTTCTTCACATTGAGTTATTTGCCATTGTTTTATTGTTTACTAGAAGCCCAGTGCACAAAAATTCACCCTCTAGCAGTCTGGGACCCCTCAGGGGATGTCCACCTGCCGGCTTAGGCCTGCTCCAGGGGGGTTTGGGCCTAAGCTGGCAGTCAGACATTCCTCTGGCAGCCCGGGAGTCCTCAGGGAATGTCTGACTGACAGCCAGCCATCAGCCCGGCTTGTGGCTGAGCGAAGCTCCCCCTGTGGGAGTGCACTAACCACAAGGGGGCAGCTCCTGCATTGAGAGTCTGCCCCCTGGTGGTCAGTGCACATCATAGTGACCGGTCGTTCTGCTGTTAAGGTCAATTTGCATATTATCCTTTTATTATACAGGATTTTTCTACCTATATGTCCTGATGAAAAAGTATGTAATTAGGCTTACTATTTAATTAATGTGCAGTATCAAGTGATATTTGGTATAGAAAAGTAGACTGTAATAAGATTGAAGGCTAAATATTATCTCAAAGACAACATGCTATTAAAAGTAATATTAAAATTTGCCTATTATACAGTAGCCACAATGCCTATTCCGATTTGGAATTTAATTTAAAAAAAATTGTATCTGCGTTCCTCTCCACTAGACTATAACTTCCATGAAGGCAGGAATCCCGAGTTTGTTCAATGCTGAATATTACCAACCACCTATAATAACTCATTAGAATGACAGTATATAACTCAGCTGAAGAAAGCATCTACTAATATATAACTTTCTAATTCAGAGAGATAGGAACCTCAGAGAAAGATCTTTATTTACCAGTGAATTAATGAACAGGTGAGGAGGGCCATGAAATTAAAAAGAAAAAAAATGTAAGAGTAGACTTCAGTAGACTGGCTGAGAAGAGTCCTGGTAAGTCAGTTACTGTTACTTGAGGAAATGATGAAACTGAGACTTAGGGAATTTAACTTGCCAAGTTCATACAAACAGCAAGTGACAGGGCATACATTGGCTCCTCAACAACTGTTAGATAAATGAATGAGATCATACATTCACAAGAAAAGTTGCCCACATGTTGTTGGGCTATTCTACATATAATAATGTTCTTTTCTTTTTAAAAATGTTGCTTTCCCAAAATTTAATGTCAGTCCTAATTTTGTATTTATGAAACTCAAAAAAAATTGATTCACTCTTCCCCTTGATATCTCTTCAATTCATTATTTCATTCATTTAACCAAGATTTATTGACTGTAGCAAATGTCAAATGCTATTCTAAGAACACAATAAAGACATCATGTCTGCCCTTATGGCACTTAATGGGGACAGACTAATAGCTAATCATCTTATAAATGTGAAATCACCTCAGTGAAATTACCACATAATTCACAGGAGAGAAGCTGTGGGAGTTTATAATCGGGGGTTTGACCTCAAAAGGGAGATCAGAAGGATGAAAGATATTATTTTAGCTAGTCAAAGAGGGAAGAGAATGCATTCCAGCAGAGGCAAAGGCATGCGCCCTGTGATAGGAAGCACAATGTGTGTGAAGGATTGAAAAGGCCCACCTGGTAGAATCAAAGAAAGGGAAGAGTACAATGTATGAGTTAAACTGGAGATACTGGTAGTAGCCAATCCACCCATGAAAGGCCACATAATGCAACTCTAAGAATTCTAAGAACAAAGAGAATTATCATGGAGATTTAAGTCAGAAAACAATGTTATCAGATTTGCATTTATAAAAGATTTCTCTGACAGGTGTTCAGAGAATATAGGGGCAAAGAGTAGCAGCAGAGATAAAGAGATACTACTGCCAGCAAAATATGATGATGGCTTGAATAGAAAGGCACTGGAGATAGAAAATGAACCAATTTAATATACTATTGGGAAGTAAGCTGAACAGGACTTGCTGATGGTTTGGGTGAGAAGGAAAGAAAAGGAAAATGACCTTAAACGGGATCATTTTCTGCTAATTTCCTATTCCAACATCTATCTCCCCCTTCCTTCTTTTTTTTTCTTTTTTTGAGTTTTTTTTATTATTATTATTAGTTAAGGTATTAAAAATGTGTGCTCATCCCCCCCATTAACCCTCAACTCCCCCCCCCCCACTCGTCCCCCTTCCTTCTTAACAGAACCCAAAATTTCTCTGGTGTTGCCAAGGGTCCTGGATAAGATTTATATTTTTGTATATCACTTTCAGTTATATATGATTATGATATATCCCGCTGAACATTGGCTAATAAGATATAAGAGGAAGTGTTGGGAGCTTTTGAGATGTTTCCTTAAAAGATAGTTGTCATGGCCTTACTCTTCTCCACATAAACCTTAATTGTCTGGAACTCAGGTGTGAGGTAGTAATTTCGGCAGTCAATTTGGACCATGAAGACAAGAGGCAAACGTTAAAGAGGGCAGGTCTCACATACCAACCACTCCTCCATCCCTCCAAGCTTCCTTTTCATGATAAAATGAAACTTTTTATGTCTAAATCACCTACGGCCCAAAGAATAAACAGCATAATCCACTGCGTAAACAACAGTGACATTAACCTAGAGGTGGAAAGGTGGATGGCGTTCAGGTAATGAGGAGAAACACCAAGACTAGTGGTAAGTTTGAGATACCTCAGAGGTGACCAAGTGGGCATTTACATATATGCAAGTCTATAATTTCTAACATGTTTGGATTAAGTTTAGATATTTGAGATTCCTTGCCATATTTCAGGTATTTGCACTAACAAAATAAAGTGGATTGATAGATTCAATGCCTATCAAAATTTCGGATGTTTTTTTGTTTTTGCAGAAATTGAAATGCAGAACCAAAAAAATTCATATGGAAATGCAAGGAACCCAGCATAGCCAAAACAATCTTGAAAAAGAACAAAGTGGGGGGACTCACACGTTTCAATCCTAAAATTTACTACAAAGCATAATCAGGACAGCATAAAATGATATATTAATCAACAGAACAGTATTGTGAGTCCCAAAGTAAACCTTTACAGTTGCGGTCCATTGATTTTGATGGGGTGCTGAGAAAATTCAATGGGGAAAGAAAAGTTATTTGGTTGTTTTTTAATGATGCTGAGACAACAAGATAACCACATGCAAAATAATGAAATCGAATGCCTACCTCACACCATGCACAGCGCTGTGTCCCCTGTAACTTCCAGTCCAGTCGGTGGCCCGATCTATCCCCTGAAAGACTGAAGTCAGGGACAGATCCCGGGAGCCTGGATGCTGAGTCATACAGCAGGCGCATGCGCAGTTCGCTCAGCGCGGCTTCCCTCCAGGCGTCGGGCCTTCCTGGCCGGTTAGATAGGGCCTGTCCTTGCCCACCCTCTCATCGTCCATGGCCCAGCAGGTCCCCAAACTGCACCACGGATGAGAATATTTGAATATTGATTACAGCCAGATCTCATAAGGCTCTGCTTTCCTTACGGAACTTCGGCCTGTCCGGCATCGTGATTCCCAGGTGCCTTTCATCCCGTAGGGCTTCCAAGATCCCGCGAGATCTGGCACCAGAGGAATTAGCAGCTCTGTTCTCGTGCAGGATGTGCTCCTCCGAGGTCCGCGGCCTGTCCCCAAGTGAGGACCCGGGGACCCAGGACAGGGATCCTAACTTGTGCAATGGCATTGCAGGCACATGCGCAGTTCGCTACCCGCGCACCTGCAGTTCGTCTTGCAGGACCTCAGCCTGCGAGGATGGAGGCTGCCCCTGCCAAGCAGTCCATCTTCCTGGGGCCACCGGTTCACATGCACTGCACTCCTGAGGTGGAGCAGGGAAAATCTTTTGTGCCAGACCTCGTGGCCCCTGTGTAGGGAAAATACACAGATCCTCGGTGGGAGTCAACTCTCCCTGTGGACTCCCTGGCACTGCCCGGATGGATGGTAAATCTAAGGAGTTCCCATAGATCTGGCTTTGGGGAACCAGCATCTCCTTCAGAGCGCGCTGGACGTGGGCAATGTGCTGTCGTCCCCAGAAATCCCAGCTGGTAGCCCATCTATCCCTGCAAGTCTCCAGGAACTCAGGGACCTATCCCTGCGAGCCCATTTGCTGATCCATGTGACAAGCCATGCAGTTTGCTCCCACACACCTGCCCTCAGTCATCAGGCCCATCTGACCTGTTGGATAGGGCCTGCCCTTGCCCATCAAGCTATCATCCTGAGGCTCCCAGCTGTGCCATTGTTGCGGGGGTTTGCATGGATAGTGAAGATTAAATTGTACTTCACCAAGTAAAATCATTTAGCTGGACAAGTGACTTATACCCAGATTATGGAAAAACTACTAGACCTCAGTTATAAAAAAAAAAAAAAAAAAAAAAAAAGGAAGGGAGTATATGAATGGACATTTCTCCAAAGAAGACATACAAATGGCCAAAAAGCACAGGAAAATATCGTTAGTCATTAGGAAAATGCAAATCAAAACCACAATGAGATACCACTTCACACAAGAATGGCTACAATCAAAACAACATTCAATAATATCTTTTGGCAGAAAGTGAAGAAATTGGAACCTCATACATTAGTAGTGAGACTGTAAATAATGCAGCCAATGTTTTTTGAATACAGTCTGAGTTTCTCAAATGATTAAACATAGAGTTACCATATGATCCAGCAATCCCACCCAAGAGAAATGAAAACATATGTTCACAAAAAATTGTTCATAAATATTTATAGCAAACATGATTCATAATAGTTGAATAGTAGAAACAACTCAAATGTCCTTCAACTGATGAATGGATTAATCTGTTATATCCATACAATGGCATATTATTTGGCAATAAAAAGTAATGAAGTAATGATATATTCTGTAACATGCGTGAACATTGAAAACATGCAAAGTGAAAGAAGCCAGACACAAAATAAGGCAAAGGACATATATCATATGATTCCACTTATATGAAAAGTCCAGAATGGGCAAATCTATAGAGGCATAAAGCAGATTAGTGTTTGCCGAGAGCTGGGAGTGGTAAATGTCGGAATAAATGAGTAGTGTCTGTTAAAGGGTACAGGACTTTCTTTGTGGGATGATACAACAACATTCCAAAATTAGAGTGGAGATGGTTGCACAACTCTGTGAATATACTGAGAAACACTGAGTTGTACACATGAAATGGGTGAATTTTATGGCATGTGAATTAAATCTCAATAAAGTGGTTAAAAAATCAAAAGAGAAGGTGACTTTTCTTTGCCCATCAGAGTGAAAAATCACAGTCATATTCATTGGCTTGTAGATCCCAAGTGTCCAATTCCTTGCTGTCTCTGTCTGGAAGCTCCCTGCCTATTTATTTATTTATTTATTTATTTATTTATTTTTAATATATTTTATTGATTTTTTTACAGAGAGGAAGGGAGAGAGATAGAGAGTCAGAAACATCGATGAGAGAGAAACATCGATCAGCCGTCCCCTGCACATCCCCCACTGGGGATGTGCCCGCAACCCAGGTACATGCCCTTGACCGGAATCGAACCTGGGACCTTTCAGTCCGCAGGCCGACGCTCTATCCACTGAGCCAAACCGGTTTTGGCTCCCTGCCTATCTACATGCTTGGCCAGGGTTGATTCTTTGTGCCTGACAGTATCCTTTGCCTGGTTCTCAGAGGCCCCAGCATCTTTATCGTCTCTTTTCTTGCCTTTTATTCCCACCAAATTGTGAGCAGCTGCACGGAAGTGATGAGTGTTTAATCTCAAGATTTCCAGAAAATTGATCCAGATTTCTGTTTTAAATATACTTAGTTATTTGTAAAACAATAATTTTTTTAAATCAAAATAATTAATTATTTTATATGCTATAAAATAGCTATATTGGAATAATCATTTGCTTCCAAGTTCATTTCTTTTTTGATGCAGAAATTTAAATACATCTCCTCCTGCCTCTCTCTTAGATATGTGAAAATTTCTACATGAGCTATTAGCTATTAACAAGAATTATACTACACTAGGGCTTCTAGAGTGATGTTTTATGTCATTCCTGGCCTATGCATATCTATATAAGTGCATTGTCCCAGTGTCTTGCCATCTGGCTCAGCACCTTTTAAACTTGAACTGCATCAGAGTTACACAGGCCGCTTGTTGAAGCACTGACTGCTGGGTTCTGATTCAGTGGTCTCCAGCTAATCAGATTTTGCATTTCTGCGTAGCTCCCAGTCAATGTTAATGTTGCTATACACAGACCACTCTTGGAAGATCAAGGAGGGAGAGCACCAGTATCTGTGTGTTATACTTAAACCCCAGCCAAGGCTTAGATGTGTCCCTCGGAGGAGGCATCTGCCAGACTAATGGTTCAATAATAACTTCACAAACATTTAAAAAGAAAAACAAAAACACAAAATAGAAACAGACTCATACATACAGAGAAAAGCCTGATGGTTGCCAGAGGGGACAGGGTTTGAGATACTGAGTGAAAAGGTGAAGAGATGAAGAAGTACAAAGTAGTCATGGGGGTGTAAGTACAGCATAGGGGATACTATAGTCAATAATATTGTAATAATTATCTGGCATCAGGTGGGTACTTGAAATATCAAGGGAATCATTTGTAAAGTATATGATTATCTAACCACTATGCTGTACACCTTAAACTAACACAAAATAATACTGAATGTAAACTGTAAGTGAAAAATAAAAATTTTAAAAATGGTTAAAGTAAAAATATTTGCATTTAATAGTCTATAATTTTTATTGTATATTGCCACTTATATGATAAGTTTGGACTCTTTATTTTCTAACTTTCATAGTTACATCAAAGAATATAAATAATTATGATATATATTGTTTTTAATTTATAATAAAATAATTTCCTAATAATTTATTTTAGGGCTTCTAGTTTAAAGATAATCCTTTCACTATAAAACAGGGGTGGGGAACCTTTTTTCTGCCAAGGGCCATTTGCATATTTATAACATCATTCACAGGCCCTACAAAATTATCAACTTAAAAATTAGCCTGCTGCATTTGGTCAAACTCACCCCTAATTCCTTAGCATGGCCAGACCAAATGATTTCACAGGCCTTATACAGCCCACAGGCTGGATGTTCCCCACCCCCACTGTAAAACAAGGTTTAAAATATAAGTCAACATTATAATTATTACTCTTTGTGATTGAAAACTTCTTGATACTGCCCAACCAAAAAATATAAATAAATTGAATGCTAAAACATTTAATACATTGAATGTTATAACTGCCAACCATGAAAGTTATTAACCAATTTTGTGCTTATCACTACCATCCTATTGTTCTGATTTTTCAAGTAATTATTTTTTATTTGAATTTAGAAAGGAAATTATACTAATAAAATGTTATTTTTAAACATATACAACAGGCAACTGAAACACATGATAAGACTAAGTTGAACATCAATATGGTAGGGAGACATCACAAGTAGGGGATAGGAGGAAGTTAATATTTCTGAACAATAATGTAATCTACCACAGTTTTTAACATATGTTTAACTCATAGATGATGGTTGGTTGAAGACACAAAGCAAAGGAACATTAATTACTATACGAAGATCGCATAAATTATAGTAATTATATATACTTTTCTCAATATGACCAGCACCAAACCAGCACATTTTAATCTGATTAAAATTCCTGCAGATCAGCCCAGTCAGTGTGACTCAGTTAGTTGAGCATCAACCTATGAGCCAGGAGGTCATGGTTCAATTCCTGGTCAAGGCACATGCCTGGGTTTTAGGCTCAATCCCCAGTATGGGGTGTTCAGAAGGTAGCCTATCAATGATTCTCTCTCATCACTGATGTCTCTCTCTCTCTCTCTCTCTCTCTCTCTCTCTCTCTCTCTCTCTCCCCTCTCTCTCTCTCTCTCCCTCTCTGAAATAAAAAATAT
Source organism: Myotis daubentonii (assembly GCF_963259705.1). Taxonomy (NCBI): domain Eukaryota; kingdom Metazoa; phylum Chordata; class Mammalia; order Chiroptera; family Vespertilionidae; genus Myotis; species Myotis daubentonii. The sequence continues at coordinate 27,741,031 of NC_081847.1, read as the reverse complement.
ATATATATTAAAATTAAAAAAAAAAATTCCTCACCTCTAATTCCTTGGCATGGCCAAACCAAATGGCCAGATCAAATCAGCATATCTTTAGATCTCATAAAATGAGTGATTAAAAAGAGAAAATACAGAAGTGATTATATGCAATTTGTTTTTTCATTAGCATGAGTGAAGAAGTTCCAGAGATACCTCCTGTTTGAAAATAGAATAACAAGCACATCTTTTCCAAAAATAGACCAGCTGTTTGCTAATCCAAAATGGTAATATTCTAAACGTAAGATCACAATAGCAATCTTAATTTTTATGATATAAAACATAAAACTAAATTTTAAAATATATCTAATGAACATCCATTCTGTAACAAAATATGCCATATAACATGCCATTTTTAATGTATTTGTCAAAAAATCATATTTTTTCTTTTATAATTTGGTGGATATTTTTATAATTTTACTTTTATAAGTAAATAGCCTTTGTTCCCAATTTAAGTGGTAACCCATTTATACATTGTCTGTGTATATTAAAGACTCAATTTAAATAACATTATTAAATGGGATTAGTAACCAAATTATTATTTTTTAAAAGTATGTTACCATATATTGCTGGGAGCCGGTCCATCCTTGCTGTTTCAAGGGACCTGGCATATATGGTATACTGTTCTTAATATGTTTGCTCACCTTCTTGGCACTATGTGTTTTAACCAAGGTCACCTCTCTGAGAAAGGTTGTTTCCCCAGGTAGGGATTTTCCCCTGAAGTTAGGGAGGGAATAAAACCCCTTAACTAAGTGCCAGGCGGGTAATTAATCACTTTAACTATGAACAATCATGCTTAAGCTACATAATCTTTACTCCCTGGAATGGAGATTAGAAACTCCCTAACCTTTGTAATAGAGATTGATAGGATTGAATCAACTGGTATAAATACAGATGTAACAAGACAACAGGAGACAGAACTTAGAAGACAGAACCAAGAGACACAGAATCTACACACAGAACCTAGACACAGAACCTAGACAGAACCTAGACACAGAACCTAGACACAGGACCTAGATACAAAACTTAGAGACAGAACCTAGACACAGAACCTACACAGAACCTAGAGACAGAAGAACTTCGCTGGAGAGAACATGGCAAAAGATCCTGGACAGAACCTGGCTACAGAACTTGGTTGGAGAACCTAGACAGAACCTGGCTGGAGAACCTAGCGAGAGAACATGGCTACAGAACCTGGCTGGAGACCCTGACAAGAGAACCTGGCTATGATGATCACCTGAACGCTGCCTCTGTGTCATTCCTTCTTCACCGACTCCGTCCACACCTTTGGGGACCCCTGGACCTGCTGGGGTTGGACCCCAGCAATGTATCATGCAAATATTTCACAATGATTTTTTTGAATAAATAAAGGTGACTACAAGTTTATATGTAGATTATTATACTCAATTCTATGGCTGCTGTAACAAACTGCCAAAAAGTTGGTGGTTTAAAGCAACAGCAATGTATTGCCTCTCAGTTTTGGAATCCAGAGTGCAAAGGTGTCACCTGGTTGTTTCTTTCTGCGGGCTCTGAGGTAGAATCCATTCACATACCTCTCTCCTAGGTTCGGGTGGTTACTGGCAATCCTTGGTGCTCCTTGGCTTGTAGACACATCACTGCAATCTCTACCTCCATCATCACATGACTTTCTCTGTGTCTCTCCATATATCTTCTTTTTGTTTAATATCCATCATTGGATTTAGGGCTCATCTTAATCCAATATTATCTTATTTGGAGATTCTTAATTACATAAGCAAACACTCTTATTCCAAATAAGTCATATTTTGAAGTTTTGCATAGACATATTTTTGAGAGCCACAATTCAACTTACTATAATTGTGAAAGAAGTTTGAGAATTAAAAATAATTGGTAAAGTAGAAGCAATTCATTGTTTACCATTCCACCCATACATTGCTTCCTTCACCTATACATTTATTGTGTACACTGATTGATTGCCTACTATGTGCCAGGCACTGAGTTCTACCCTTGGAAGATAAGTTCCCAAAACAATTATTACCTCTGAGGAAACAGTCATATGTTGGTTTTCACACAGGTCCATGGCCAAGTTTTCATCCCTGAGATAAAATAAAATACATTAAAAAACATTAAATTTGCTTCATTTAAATAAATTTTTTATTTCTACAGTATGCTCTGTTTACTTTTTTGTGTGCAAATACTTGTGTTCTGTAAGCAAAAATGAATGGATGAATAGAAGATGATAATTGTACTTTGTAATATTCTTTCTTGAACTTCATAATATTCTTTCTTCAGGAAATGAAAGATATGAACATTTTAGCCCTGTTGCACCAATGTTCTTTTTGTCTCTGCCTAGAACCAAAGATAATTTGTACTCATTGAGGTCTCCACGGGGAATATCCCCACGCTAACATTTCAAAGATTAGTTATTCTCCTAGACTCAGCAGAGAGAGATTTTGATGAGAATTGGGGTGGGAAAGGGATGGAGGTAGTACCTAAATTCATGTGGTCAAGAACACTGACATTTGTTTTTATAATATAAATCATTTAATTGGTGTTTATTATTAATAATAAATATTTATATCCATAGGCTGGTAAATATCATGCTACTGGAATGTGTACAACAAGCAGATAGAAGATTTATCTTAGAGGAGAAGATTCTTAATAAGAAAAGCTGAGAAATAACATGCCCTTACAGGTGTCTTTTAGAGAGGGCTGAATTTCAGGAATATATTAATTCTGGGATAAAGTATTACGTTGATACACGTGAGGCAGAAAATGGTGAAAAATTTTCCTGAACTTCTATTTATTGTTCACAGCCTGTGTGCAAGAAAGGGTTAACTCCACAGGCCTGAGCTGCTCAATTCCTCACGTTCCAAAGAAAGGCCTGTCTTGAGACTGGCCCTTGACAGGATCCTGAGTGATAATCGCTAAACCTTTAAAATATCCTGCTTGATAAGAGTGTTGTTATATGCCTGAGGTCTTGGACCATGCTATGTAAGTTTGATCTCTGGGGAGGTACAGTCTATGTAACTAAGGTCAGTGACATGGGCACTGCATTCCTACATGACTGACCAACAATAAAACCCTGGACTCATAAAGTGAGTAAGCTTCTTGGGGGGGGGGGGGAATACAAATTCAAAAGAAGGCACAGAAGAAGGAGGAGAATTTTTTTTCAAGCTGGAAAAATACAAAGTACAAAAAGTGATTTAAATGCCCAAACAACTCACATTATATTATGTATAAAAGGACTAAATGTTTAAAGAGGTTCATATTGGCCAAATTTGATATGATTTGAGCATCAGAAAGAATCCTGTCTATAATTTGAATACTTTGAAATGTAAAAATTCATGAGTACATAATGATTCTTTTAATGATAAAATGAAAGAGAAGACCATACCACTTCAATAATTATCTAACACAGCAATTTCTTGCTGTGAAAATAGTAAAGAAAAGATGCACATATTAATTCTGGCTTATACATTTAGAATTGTTAACTTTTGTGTGATTGACCCTCTTTATAATAAAGTCTATTATATTTGACTAGAGGCCTGGTGCATGAAAATTCATGCACTGGATGGGAGGGTGGGGGTCCCTCAGCCCAGCCTGCCCCCTCTCACAGTCCGGGAGCCCTCAGGGTCGGGAGGCGACTGGGTGATCTGGGGAAGGCGACGCCCCATCACACCTCTGCTGCTGCCAGTGCCAGCAGCGCAAGCGTCAGCCGGCCCTGGTTACCTGCACCTCAGGTGGCCCTGGGCAGCTGGGGGGCTGAAGGGACTGGGGGACTCCAGAGGCAGGCATGCGGAGCGGCCGGGCCTGTCTGGGGTGGGCCTGGCCTTGCTGCGGGCCTGCCATCCTAGCAGGGCTGAGGGGACTAGGTGGCTCCATCTTGTGGCTGTGAGCACTGCCATCTTTGAAGGCATGGCAGTCAATTAGCATATTCCCTCCTTATTGACTATGGGTGCCACCATCTTTGAGGGCATGGCAGTCAATTAGCATATTCCCTCCTTATTGACTGTGGGCGCCGCCATCTTTGAGGGTGTGGCAGTCAATTAGCATATTCCCTCCTTATTGGCTGTGAGTGCTGCCATCTTTGAGGGCGTGGAAGTCAATTAGCATATTCCCTCCTTATTGGCAGTGAGCACTGCCATCTTTGAGGGTGTGGCAGTCAATTAGCATATTCCCTCCTTATTGACTGTGGGCGCCGCCATCTTTGAGGGTGTGGCAGTCAATTAGCATATTCCCTCCTTATTGGCTGTGAGTGCTGCCATCTTTGAGGGCGTGGAAGTCAATTAGCATATTCCCTCCTTATTGGCTGTGGGTGCCGCCATCATTGCAGCCTGCTGCTCAGTCGTTTGGCCATCCCTCACTAACCCCCCTGCCGGCCTTGTTGCCCCACACAGCCTGCTGCTCAGTCGTTTGGCAGTCCCTCACTAACCCTCCTGCTGGCCTGGTTGCCCCACACAGCCTGTTTGGTCATCCTTTTGGTTGCGATGGCCGCTTAGGCTTTTATATATATAGATACTTCTATAACTATATCATTTTCTCTTGGTTTGTATTTTCATGATTAATCTTACCCCTCTATCCATTTATTTCAACCTTTTTACATATATGTTTTAGGTGGGTCTTTTATAAACAATATAGATTTTTTTTCTAATAGAACAACTAATCAAATGTAAATGGGAGAAAAAAATAGCACATAATAAACATCCTAACACCCACCAAGAAAATCATCATTTGTTAACATTTGCTGTTAAAGGATTTTCTTTAAGAGGAAAAAGAAAAAAAAAATTAAAATATGAATAATAAAATGGCAATAAATAATATCTATCAACAATTGAATCTAAGAAATAAAACTAATAAAAAAACAGAACAGAAACAGACTCATAGATACAGAGAACATCCTGACAGCTGCCAAATAGAAGGGGGGTTGGGGTGATGGGTGAAAAAGGTGAAGGAATTAAAAAGTACAAATTGGTAGTTACAGAATAGTCATGGAGATGTAAAGTACACCATAGAGAATATAGTCAATAATATTCTGATAATTATGTATGGTGTCAAATGGGTACGAAATGTATCAAGATGATCACTTAGTAAGTTATAAGATGTCTAATGATTAATGTCTAATGGTACAGCTGAAAGTAATATAATATTATATATGTCCACTGTAATTCAAAAATTAAAAATTATCTAAAGTCCAATAAAATAAAATTAGAAAGAAACCTTTTCAATTTGATATAGGAAATTAATAAAAAAACAACTACAGCAAACATTATATTTAATAATACAATATTGAAATTATATCAGGGAAAAGATAAAGATGATCTCCTTTACCATTTCTATTCGATTTTTCACTGTAATATCCAGTGAGGGAAGAAAGGAAAGAAGGAGGGAAGCAAGAGTGAGAATGCAGGAAGGAAGGAAAGAAGGAAGGAAGGAAGGAAGGAAGGAAGGAAGGAAGGAAGGAAGGAAGGAAGGAAGGAAGGAAGGGAGATGGGAGGAAGGGAAGGAAAGAAAGGTGGAAGGAATGTAAGGAAGGAAGGAAGAGCAACTGGGATTGAAAAATATTCTACCCAAATATATGAGAATTTAGGATTGTTGTTGAATGCATATTAATATACAAAGTGAACTTATATTCTGTTTACAAAGAACAAACAGAAAAGTAAAATTTTAAAAGAAATACTTCCAATTACAAATACTAAAACAGAAATGTAACATCAGATGGGCAAGATTTTTAGAGAAAAAAATGGTAAAAACTTACATTCAGAGATGTTAAAGAAGATCTATATAATAATGAAAGCTATACTATGCTCATGGATTGGAAAGTTCAATACTGTGAAGGTGCCTACCATCCCCAAGACAATCTATAGATTCAATACAATCATGATCAAAATTCCAACAGAGTAGTGCATGTATGTATGTGAGCATTGAGCATAGGTGTATGTATGTGTTTGGATTGATAAGCTTACTCTAACGTTTATAAGAAAATGCAATGCAATGTAGCCAAAAAAAAACCCTGAAGAAGAAGCATATTGCTAAGGAACATGAGGCACCAGATAGCAAGACTTCTAATAAAGATACCAAAACTAGACAGCAGGGTTTTGGTGCAAAAATAAACAAATAGGTCAATGGAACAGAACAGAGAGTCTATACTAGCTACCCATTAAAGGACAAAGGAAAGGATCTAGGCAAGAGTGAGTAGCTAAATATTCAAGGAAGACAAGATCTAAATAGTTAAAGTTAAGCAAATGAAAAAATAAATAAATAAAGTTAAGCAGATGGCTGGGATACAAAAGCTGGTGGAGGCACAGGACCTAAACAGGAGGTCCTGTCTGAGACTGAAGAGAAGAGGTGTTGGACAATGGAGAAGAGGGGGAAAAAGTTTGAAATGGTCATCAGGGAGAGTAACACTGTGAGCTGATCACAAACTGTAACAGCATAACCAAGCATATGGAAGAACTATTGAGACTCACGACTAGGAATATGTAACTCAGAAAATAGCAAACTATGTCTGCAATGTTTACGGTTCAAGTACAAGCCAAGAAAAGGTACATGCATGGGGTCAATAAGGATTGTGATATTACTAGGTAATTATAGATAAAAGAAGAGCAAGTAAGTATTGGCAAGGACATTATTGAAATGGCAAACTTTGGAATATAAGCTTAAATGGAGAGAAAAAACGAAAAAATGGGTACCCTGAGGATCTCTGTGATCGTTTTTCTAACTTTGTTTGGCATTATCTTATTACCTCGCCACCCAAGGATGCTGTGTTCTTTCTTGGCTTGAGTACAGAAATCAGGTTGCCCACTAAATATTTCCCATCGTGCCATCAACATAGTCATTCCAGGGAAATTGATTGTAATGATTTTAAATCCTTCCACTGAATTCAATAGAAAAATAAAATGAGTAAAATAAAAGCAGAGTCCAAACAGAGGGCAAAAAGAAACCTAGGGCCTGCTCTGACTTATAGAACTAGTAGAGTATCTCCCTGAAAAGTTTGTTTTAACTAAATACCAAAACCCTGAATTCTTTTGCACAGCTTGTAAGCAAATGTTAGCATGTGAATTAGATTTACATCTTACAGAGAAAAAGAAAGGGTTGTGAGGCTGAGGAGAAGGCATAACAAAGGTTTATTTTGTAGCAATGGAATCACAACTGCCTGGTTAGACATGAACTTGACTGATGGGTTTTCCATGGTAGCTTCCCAGCACTTAATCTTAGCCAAATATTAACGTGCTGAATTTATTACATGTGAGCTCTGAATTAAAAGTGACCATCTGTGGCACATGTGTGTGGTACATAGAACAGTGATATATTGTGGACTAGCAAGGGATACTGTGATTGTGACATGACAGGCAAACCCACTCACACACCAAGAAAGCTAAATGAATCTGATGGACACTGGTGTCATTCCTCTCTGCAGGTATCTGCTTTCTGAAACAACACATAATACATAGGTGATATAGTATTATATTCCCTTCATGTATCTCTAAACCTGAAAATGCAATTACTCCAGGGAAACAGAATAATCAACTGAACAAAAGCAAATTCTAGAGAAGAAAGGTCACAAGTGTCACAGAAAAGAAATACAAAAGAAAAAAATTTCCTTTTTCTAGTGAACAAGACTACAATGAAGTAAGTATTGCAAAGGTTGTTTACTAGGATTTTCAGGCAGATATTAGGATCAAAATTGGGATATACATATATAAATAAGTATATACCAAATGAAAAACAATTAGCATTTCACCAGGAAATAGAATACATATAAAATTAACTTTTGCTACAAATAAAAGACAATAGAATTTCTATCACAAGGTTAATAAAAAACTAATTATTTGTAAATTTTATAGAGGACACCCTTATAGAAAGAAAGGGTGCCATTTGCCAAGGAGTGGGAACAATAGAGCATCAATAAAATTATTTATGTTGAATGAATATTTATTCACACTTTGAACTGTCTACATCCTGAGGATAGAAAACAATTAGGTTAAAGTTAATTCTTGGAATGCCATGCTATCAGTATCAGAGCAGTGATCAGGTTATTGTTTCTGTGGCTTTGAGCTGTGCATACATGATTGAGTTTAGTTGGTTTCACAGGTGAAATTCATAGCTAGATAAAATGTGCTGTGTATCAATATTCTAAAGAATTGGTGACTTAATGATGGTTTAACAACCATAGATTCTAGAGAATACTGTCAAGTTGGTCATGTGGCCCTCCGTGACCTGTTCCTGAGGATATTCTACCAAAGGAAAATCATCAGAGTTGGAATCAAAATATTATTAGCTGTTTATTATTAGCTGTGCAAAAGCTTTAATGTTCTCGAATTCAGTGCTTTTGGTACTTCTAGGACATTGCAGAGGAAAGAGAGAGGAGCAGAGATCCAGAGCTAAAGAGAGCACTCCATGTCTACAGAACAATTAGAATTTACACACTATTTTACATTACTCAGGACCCGGTCAATTATAAATAACAGGAATTCAACTTCGATTGAGAAAAGAATATTCAGAGGCCACTAAAAATGTAAATGGCCAATACACCAATGAAAGTACTTTACCTTTCTAGAATAAATTAAAACAGTGAGCAATAAGATCTTTCTGTCTCTAAAATTGTTAGGCTGTTGATAAGGTTAGAGAGAAAGGACTTTTGGATGCAGTGTGGTGTGAGATCTTTCAGGAGATTGATTGGGCTAGAAAATGACAAAGCTTAAAAATGTGCCTTAGCCTTTATCCATTCATTAAACCAATAATTTACTAAGTACCTATTATGTGATGGTGATCTAAAAGACATGGTAGACATTACAAAAGTAAGCATACTAAGAAAGTAAACAATAGAAAACTACAATTGTGACAAATTACAATTATACAAATCTGAAAAAGATTTCTATAAAATTAGAAAAGCCTGCAATAAGGGTAAGTTGAACAGTCCCAGAATTCTGGCAACATTTCCTAGAGTGCCCTTTGCTATAAAGAATTAGTGAGTGTTTACTAGCTAAGGAAGAAAGTACCAGGCAAACACAATAACATGTCTAAATAGCATAGATTTATTTCTCACTCACCTTTCATAGTCATTAAGAAATCCAAGTTCTCCAGTCAGCTCTGGTCCTGCTCTTTTCACTCGGGCCACTAGCTGGAATATTAGTTACCAATCACCATTGTAAGGAGAAAAAGGCTAAAAGGCTATAAGTAGTCACATGGCTTCAACCAACCACAAAAGGATCCTGGGAATTCACTCTCTCAAGATGTCAAAATGGCCAAAATACTTAAAGAACACGCTGCTCACATGTCCAGTGTGGCTGGAGCTGAGCGAGAGGGAAATATGAGCCAGAGTAAGAAAACCTGTCTTCATCCAATTAGCAATAGTCACTGAAGGCTTTACACTTTGAGGAATTTTTCCTAAGAATAAAAATCATGTGGTTGCATTAAAGCTTAATCTATAGGCTTCTATGCCACAGTGGTGTTTATTAAAATTTTTTAAATGGTAGATAAACCTAAAAATTCAACAGCCAATTCCTATTCAAAAACAGTAGGTTCATTGAATCTTTATGATGAAATACCATATAACCAGTGGAAACAAAAAATACTTAGAAAAATTTGGCATTAAAGTATATTAAGAGATAAACGTATGTGTAAGACATAGCACAAAATGAAATCTACCCATTTTTTTAAAATAACCTATGGTTTAGTAGTATAAAAATTCTTATATATAAATTCGGTAGACCCTTAAACACCATGGGGGTTAGAGGCCCCAACTCCTGATCAGTCAAAAATCAACATATAACTTTTGACTCCTCCAAAACTTCACTACAGTTGTCCCTAAGTATCCATAGGGGTATTGATTTCAGGACCCCACAAAGATACCAAAATCCGCAGATACACAAATCATCAATATAAAATGGCTTAGAAGAATGACTACAATTGGCCCTCTGCAACCATGAATCCCAACCATAGCTTGAAAATACTGATATATATATCAGTATCAGAGAGGAAGGGAGAGGGAGGGAGAGATAGAAACATCAAGGATAAGAGAGAATCATTGACTGGCTGTCTCCTGCATGCCTCACATTGGGGATCAGGCCCACAACCCAGGCATGTGCCCTGACCAGGATTTGAACCGTGACCTCCTGGTTCATAGACCAATGCTCAACCTCTGAGTCATGCTGGCCGGGCAGAAAATACTGTTTTCAATCTGAGAATGGTTGAATCTATGGCTATAAAATCAGGGGACACAGAAGGCCAACCATATATTTATCGGGGGGGAAAAATCCAGGTAGCCCAAGCCAGTTTGGCTCAGTGGAAAGAGCATCAGCCTGTGGACTGAAGAGTCCTTGGTTCAATTCCTGTCAAGGACACATGCCCAGGTTGTGGGTGTGACCCTCAGTAGGGGGCATATAGGAGGCAGCCAATTAATTATTCTCTCTCATCATTGATGTTTCTATCTCTTTCTCCCTCTCCCTTCCTCTCTGAAATCAATAAAAATATATATATTTAAAATCCACGCCAAAACCGGTTTGGCTCAGTGGATAGAGCCTGCGGACTGAAAGGTCCCAGGCTCTATTCCAGTCAAGGGCATGTACCTGGGTTGCGGGCACATCTCCAGTGGGGGATGTGCAGGAGGCGGCTGATCGATGTTTCTCTCTCATCGATGTTTCTGACTCTCTATCTCTCTCCCTTCCTCTCTGTAAAAAATCAATAAAATATATTTTTAAAAAAAATCCAGGTATATGAAGACCTAAACAGTTCAAACCCGTGTTGTACTGGGTCAATTGTAATCAGTTCTTATTTAATCTAGGATTATGGTTTGCTTGTTCTTTACTTTATTGTTTTCTTCATTATGTGTGCTTTATTCATGTGATAATTTTCTGCAAAGAAGATTATTCTTTTTCAGCAGAATTTTTACAACTGGTGAGGACTTTATTCACCACTGTTCAAAAAATAAATATATTTTCCTTTTAACATTAGTAAACATGACTAGATTTCCTGCTAATCTCTTGTAACGTATGTAAAAGTTAATGTTTTTGTTGTTGTTTCAATTCACCTGAACATTCTGAAAACTGTGTTTACCTTACCACTAGTTCAAAACCTGTTTCTAGTTAGACAAAGTTTACCACTTGTTCTCTTCTTTTCAGTTACCTCTTACCATGAGCAGCCCCAGAACTCAAGTTCTGGATCCATAACCACATGCCCTGAGGAAATGAAATGGCAAATTCTTACTGAGTCCAAAGTCACCAAATATTTTTCAGGTAGCAATGCAGGAGTCCAGTCGAGCATCCCCAACTAATTGAGCAATGATGACCTCATGAGAACCTGCTCTGCTTCCACTTGTTTTGACATTCTTTTGGCTATGGTGATTGAATGGCCATAAATGCCAGTAAAAGATCAAGAATAATGCAGTATATGTATGACTGATGCCATAATAAGAACATGTATAGCGCTGAAGAACAGGCTGTCTTATTTTACTTTCTTACTCCCTCACTGGACATTTTATCACAGTAAATTCTCTGATTTTTTTCAAGAAAAAAAATTGGCACAAAAACTCAAACCGTATTTCATCTCTCCTTCACCTTCCAACAAAATAAATAATCTATTTGACCAGACTTTGCAGACATCGGCCAAATGTTGGCCTGAACTCTGAGCTTATACCTGGATGGGTTGATACATCTGACACAATTGGGTTACCACAAACTGGGCCTTACATGAAAGGCCTGAAAAAGTTTAAAATCAGCCTGGGCTGGAAACAGTCCACTGGGAAGTGTGTTGGTGAAGAAGCAGATTTACATTTCTTGGAGGAATTGTTTTGTTGCTTTGTTGTAAGTTAGTTTCTTTTGTTTTTAAGGGGAAAAATAGTTAAGCTGTGAGATAAGAGTCTTATTACCATTCCTGAAAACCAGCACCTTATCTATTCAAATTGCCATTTCTGAATGCCCACCTCAGCGGCCAGTTGTATTTGCCCTTTTGGCTCTCATGACTCTTCACAGCATTTTGGATACCAAGAGGCAATTCTGTTTCAGCTAATATTTCATGATGAAAATAATTTGATTTTGTTTTTTAATGGGAAGCTATAGCTGGTGCTTCTTTTTGCAGAGAGGTCTCCTATTTTGAATGAAAGTTGGATTTAAAAGAAAATTTAAGTCAAAATAGAAAGAGTATTTGCTAGACAGAGTGGCAGGTTGCATTTTTAAAATAAGATCTTTGAAAATACTATCTGAATCTTCTTTGGAGGGTACTAAATAGGTCTTTATTTAGTCCTGCACAATAAAGCAATAGACATTTATGCATATATATAAAAAAAAAACCACTAATCAGTGTGAAAGAAGATAATGAAAGTTTGAGCCAATGGGAAAAATAATAGCTGGAAAAGGAAAGTCTTCAATTTCTATTTTCTTGCATCATAAGAATAAAGAATGAAAAAACACCAAGAAAAGATCAAGGTATGGTTAACTCTATCAAATATTTGCAGTTACTTAGAGGCTGGCTCTCCCTAAAGAGACAAGTGTAGAAGCTTCAATTGTGAGAGCTTGTCAGTTACATGCCTGTCTTATTACAGTTTCTCCGCTGCCTAAGCAAGCTATCATCTCCAGTTTTAGCATACTGTTTTAAAGACTCATTTGTATTTTATATTCATATTTTCTAAGATATTACTTGGGAGAACTTAAAATTTTAGTTGTGTATGTCTCAAAATATCCAGTGTATGTGTACACACAAACTAAAACTTCTTTGTGATAACAGCAATGAATAATTTCAAGAGACTCCAGCTATCAACCCCAAATTTTTATGGGAACATTAAAATCCTATTTACCTTAAAATCTTACCACATAGTCAATAAGATTCGTAACATCAGGGACTTGAAGTTGGAAGTTAAAAGGCTATCTGTGGCAGGTTTTAAAAATGTCCACAAATTTTGCACACTCTTTCCATCAAAAGTGGGATCTTTGTCACCCTCTCATGCACCTACATAGGTTTCTGTCTCACTTGCAAATAGTCACAGTCCAGGAAAAGTGAGGTTTTATGATTTCTAAGGCTGCATGATAAGGGGCAATGCAGCTTTTGCCTGGTGCTCTGGGACATGTGCTTTTATGTCCCTGAGCCATCATGAAAGAAGATCAACTACCCCAAAGCAACTCGGCTGTTAGGCAGTCAAAAACACAGTAAGAGGCCACATTTCTGTGCTCCAATTGGCAGCCCCAGCTGAGCTCTCAGCCAACAGCCAGAAAATCCTGCCAACCAGGTGAATGACCCACCTTGAGTATCCAACCCAGTAAAAAGCCTCCATATGATTCCAGTCAGTACCTAACCTCTTATGTAGGCAGTCAGTATATACTGGAACCCATGAGAAACCCCAAGCGAGATCTGTCCAGGCAAGCAAGCCCTTCTGAGTCCCTGATCCAAAAGAGGATGAGAAAATAAAATTGCTGTTCTACCCCTTTGAGTTTTGGAGTAATTTGTTATGCAGTGACAAATAACTGGTATACCATCTGATCCCAAATCTCCACTCTGGAATGAAGCTTTTGGATTAAATGACTCTAGTAATAGGTATCGCCCCTTTACATGTATGTTAACCATGTTTTGAATAACTATTTTTGTTCTTCATATTGGGCCAAATCTTCATCTCTCTAACTTCGAACTAAGATTCTAGATTTTTTAAAATATATTTTGATTGGTTTCAGAGAGGAAGGGAGAGGGAGAGACAGAAACATCAGTCTTAGAGAATTATTGATTGGCTTCCTCCTCTGATCATACTCCAGCATGCCTCCCACTGAGGATAGAGCCCACAACCTAGGCATGCACCCTGACCCGAAATCGAATCGTGACCTCCTGATTCATAGGTCAATGCTCAACCACTGAGCTATGCCAGCCGGACTAACATTCTAGATCAGTGGTTCTCAACCTTCCTAATGCCGCTACCCTTTAACACAGTTCCTCATGGTGTGGTGACCCCCAATTTCATTGTTACAAATTGAACATAATTAAAGCATAGTGATTAATCACAAAAACAATATGTAATTACATATGTGTTTTCCGATGGTCTTAGGCGACCCCTGTGAAAGGGTCGTTTGACCCCCAAAGGGGTCGCGACCCACAGGTTGGAAACCGCTGTTCTAGATTAACCTTCTAGTTCAGTATAAAGCAAATCTCAGATTTCTTAAGCATGAAAGCTTGCCACGTAGAAAAAAGCACTCTGCCAATATCTCTCTGGTCTTTTCTCCTGCAGGAAAGCAATACCCCTTCTTTCAGACTTTCTCAAAAGACATGATTTTCAGAATTTCCTATGCCTTCCTCTGATCATACTCCCCTTGGAGAAGTCTGTCTTACAATATAATGCAGGAGGTGTGATGCTTTGTTCCCTGCGTGATCTCACTAGAATGGAATTTGGCCTAATTCTTTTTTTTCTATTGCTTTTATTGTGTTAGATACAATATTTCATTAATGCAACTTACAACTGTGCTAGTCTATTTGTCTAACAGCTTCATCATACTATTGCCTTATTTTATGGTTGTCATAAAAAAATAGAAGTCCCAGAACTTTGCCATCTATACTGTAGTCAAGCCAGCTCACTCTCATACAGCTGACTTTCTGAAGCTAAACAGAACTTGAAATTTGTTTCTGCTTAATTTCATTTTATTGATTTGGGGCCAATATGTCTCTGTCAGTTGACATCATTTTTATCCTTGGTTTTGTCACCTATAGTTTTAGCTATGCATCCTGCCTATGCCTCATCACTTCTAACCTCTATCAAAAATATCTAGATAAATATTGAGCCAACAGCAGTAAGCATATAGTCAAATTCCATTAGAAAAACACAGAACTACGTACTAGCACACAGTAGGCATTTGTTTAAAAGGCACTAATTATCAACAGCTTTAATATTCAACGCACTTCCTCGTCATGATGTTCAGGTAAAAGGGTGGATGGCTCAATTGGTTGAAGTATCATTCTGTACATCAAAAGGTTGGTTGCAGGTTCGGTCACTGGTTGTGTGTTCATGTAATTGAACTGCATTTAATATAAGAAGTTTTCTGTTCCCGAGAGATTCTAACAAAATGGGGAAGGCATGTGAATTTAGCATAATTTTTATTCAGTGAACAATGTGTGCTATCTCCTAGAGGTTATATATAGTATCTTCCAAAGATTATAAACTACATGATGGTAATCCATTCTAGAATATAGTATTAAGCTAAAAAAGAAAAGGGAATAATCCCCATAATAAAACTTTATCACCCTTTTTAAGCCCAAGATATAATGTTCCTAGTTCAGACTTTTATAAAAAATCATATTTTCTGATCTTTTTAAAAAAATTAGAATGTAACTGAATTGCACTAACAGCTAATATTTATTAAATTATTAACTAATTAATAAATTAATTAAAAGATATTAATTATTCCATTTATGTGTTTTTATTTTCTTCATAAAACATCACTCTGAAATTATTGTGTTAATTTATTATTCCCTTCATTTACAGTTCTGCCTACCCCCTACTTAGACAAGAGTGCAGGTCTTGTCTGCCTTTCTCAGTATTGTATTCACAGTACCAAAATAGTGCCCCAGGCATAACAGCCCACTGCACAGAGGCATGCTGAATGAAGGAATAACATTTAGTCAACTAGGGGGCCTTAGGTCTCAAACTCACTCAATATTACAGTATTCCATTGACTCCTCCCAGTTAGAGAAACCTTTTCCTTCGTGAAGAAGAGTGATACACATTAGGAGTTCCGTTTTCTTTCTGTCACCTATTAACGTAATTTTAAGAAAAGCCAAATTTGTTGTTATTCTTATGCCTAATATTTATTCAAAACTAAGTGTTTTGATTTAGGTTCTCCCAGAAGCCATGTTCTAATACAAGGAGTTTACTGTGGAGGTGACCTCATAAAATCCTGGGAGAAGAGGTGGAGAAGTAGCAGGCAAAGAAAGAATGAGAAGTTCAACTCTCCCATCTATCACATTGAAGAATGCATCCTGGAATCTTGTAATTGAAACAGTCATTCAAATTGACCTTCAGAGTTTGGTGGAGTGACACATGTCTCAGTGACTTCATATTTCTAGCATTTTCCATACTTTCCCAAACAAAGTCATGTTCTCTCCTTCAGGAAACTGACTTTCCCTAGTCATAGCAGCAGGGTGACATGGATTTACAAGGAACATCTGTATATTCGACTTTTATATCTATTATTTTCCCCATTTTGCCCCAGGATTTGTTAAAGGAGTAATAGACACGCTTCTGGAATTAGAATATTAGAACTGTGTGTCCTTCCACAGGAGAAGAAGGATGTCTCACTTACGCATCATCAGAGGAACTCCATATGTTTACCTGCATAGGCATTTATAGGGGGGGAAATGCTCTATGTACCAGCAATTCTCAAAACTTAGCATGCTTATGAATTACCTGGGGATTTGGTTAAAATACAATTCTGAATCTGTGGTGGGAACGGAGATTCTGCATTTCTCAGAAGTTCCCAGGAGAAGTGGATGTCTCTAGTCTAGGATCTAAATATTATAGAAAAGTAAGAATAATGACTACAAAGCACTTTCATCTGTCCCCTTTGATCTCAGGCTTGTCTGCAGGATTAAAATCCCCCCCCCTTTTCCCCTCACCCTTCTTTTTTACTGACATAGTCTATAATATTCAGAGAATTCTATTATTCTTATACTTCCAATTTCATCTGCTTTGTTATTGAAAAAGTCCACTGAACATCTTTATGTTACAAGATTATAGATCATTCTGTGAAAGAACTGATGGGAAACAAATTAATATTATAATAAAATGTATTCTGTTTCTAGCAAGTATTTTTACATTCACTGTTGCAATTAGTCACACCAACACTCAATCCCTTCTCTTCACTCTTTGAGAAGGGGGTTAAAGTCCCACAAAATAAAATAAAATTGTTTTTACCACTCAGACTAAATATTGCACAAATATGTATTCTCTTAGAATTGTTATCATACAACACACAGGCCATAATACTCACAATACCAACATGATTCATGCCTATTGGTATTGTGGTTACTTGTCAGTCAGGAGCACATTGAGCTGTGTTTCTTTCCTTTATCCTATTAGCCAATTTATTATTCAGGTCTTTAGGAGACAAGAAAAAATATCTTCATTTGAAACATAGTACCTCTTAACTTTGGGTGAACAAAAAATCTATCTGGATTCTAGTTAGCTATAATCAGAGGAATTGTTCTCATAAGGCTACTATTTTTTTGAAGCACCCTTTGGCATTGTAAGTCCTTGGCCATTCCAGTGTATTATCTTCCATTGTAAACACAATGAAAAGATCTTTTTTACCTTCTCCTATAAAATAATGTCTGTTCAATGTAAAAATTACTAACATTTTTAATAATTATTTCCCTGGGCTAATAAAAAGACAGTGAATAATATTATGGCTTTATTTCATCTTTCATAATTATAGAGAAAAAAGTCCACCAAAAAAAAGAAAGAATAAAATATTGAAAACAGCTCAAAACACACAGAATATGTTCTTCTAATCCTGGCTACTCACTACAATCAAGTCAAGCTTTTACAAATTCTAGTTTTATTAACAAGACCCTTTTAACTTCATAAGAGGCACCAACCAAATATGGTTCAATATCAAACAAATTCTGTTGCTCTTGAAACTGTTATTTTAGCATTACTCCAAGCTGTTTCCAATTAATATCTCTTTAATTGATTCACATTTGGACACAAAGAGAAAATTTACCCCAAAATTTTTATAAAAGTAGTATTGTACACATGGTTCCATTCTGGAAGAAAAAAATACTGTTTCTTTTTTCTTTTGCCTCCATGGTATCAGCCAGTCTAATATAACAATACTTCCAAACTCCAACCCAACCCAGAATGAATAAATGTATGAAATGACATTGCAACTTGGAAGCCCAGTATTCACAAGTAGCTGACTCCTTCATTGGAGTCACCCTTACCACAATCTTTACTTTGGAAATTACATCTGAAGTGGTTGGATCAATCTATTCAAGCCACATATGTTGAAATTTTAGTCTAATGTCATGGTAACCATAGCAATGTCTATTTCATTACTAACTTTATAAGGAACATAAAGAACTTTAGACATAAGTATTTGGCAGCAATAAAGAAATTGCCTAGCTCTAGTGGCTCTTCTGTTGGCTCCAGGGAGAGCGTAGTGAAATATAGAGAACAAGTGACTATGTCCTCAATTAGGCTCCATAGTTAAACTATGGTTTAATGAGGGTGATTTCCATTTGCCTTAAAGTTAGATATAGATTTCTGCCCCACTTTGTCACTGGTCTATTGTTTGAATTTGAATAAGACAATCAATCAATCAATCAATCAGAGAAATGGTTTATTTAGGTATCTCTGAAGTTCCTTTCATCAATAAAAAATATAAAATTTTAGTATATTTTAAAAGTGAAAGAAAAAAATGTGTGCTTTGTCCATTGTCCTCTTCATCAATTTTATCCTTGATCTGAATACTGAAGCTTTTTAGAAAATTTCAGCAACTAACTCTGAATCACTAATTAAGCTCCTGGCTGCCCATCTCAGGCAAAGGAAATTACAACAGCCTGCCAAAGTGGCAACTAACAATTAGCCAGCAAATATTTACTGAGAATCCACCAGAGACGGAGCGCTACATCAAGTTGATTAGTATTAGAGCCTCATTGAGAACCAACTATGGTGGAAGTGGTTGGTTGTCCCCTTTGGAAGTGGAAATATTATTAGACAGTGAAGCCTACAGGTCATGGGTCAAAGAAGAAGAGATAGGCAGAGACATTTAAAGAGGCAGAGTCACCTCCCATCTAAAGTTGGCTAGTCACCAGATGTATGGCATCTGATAAAGAAAAGTGTCTGCATCCTGGCTGGTGTGGCTCAGTGGATTGAGCATCATCCCAGGCACCAACAGGTCACAGCTTCAATATTCAGTCAGGGCACATGTCTAGTTTTCAAGCTTGTTTCATCCCCAGTAGGAGGTGTGCATGAGGTAGCCAATCAATATTCCCTCTCCCTTCCTCTCTCTCTAAAATCAATAAAAACATTAAAAAAAAGAAAAAGGTGTGTGTCAGGAACAGCATTAGTGAGCCTTAGAAATTCAGAGATATGATCTTGAGAACCTGTCTGTAGGACAATTCAGATATACAAGCACCCCTTGGGAGAGATTCTCAAGAATAAAAGAAATAACTATCAGGCTAAACTGTAGCCAACATTTAGTTCTAACTAATCCCACTTTTACCATATCCATGTCCACTAACTACCTTCCTATTCAAATTTAACTTCCCATGCATCTGTCACTATCAAGTGAAAATTTGTTCCCACTCCAGAATGAAAGTAATGTATTTTTCTGACTGAGATTGACAGCTCTTGATGCACTAATAAATCCCATTTTTGAGCTTCTCTACGTGTTCTGGAGAAGAGGGGCCACCTATAATAAATGTTAGGCTAATGACAGACTTTCCCAAGGAACACAACCTATCACAACCACCTTCTTTTCCCTCACATTTCACCACACTTATTCTTGCTCTTTGTCCTTCTCATTCTTATCCTCCTTTTCTCCTCCAGCAAAGATAATGAACAGACATGGGTCTGGGTTTTAAGAATGATTGGAATTAGGCAGATGTTAGAAAAGGACATTTCAAAGGAAGGTATGATTAATTTGGGTCGGGGGATTAAGTAGACCAGTCCAGTCAATTTAAAAAGGAATGGTAATGTCAGGTGAGATGAGACTAGAAACTTAAGCTGGATTCAGATCACGAAGATTATCAAAGGGCAATAAGAAACCTGGTCCTAAACAGTTGCCTATGGGAGATTTTAGGGCTTCTTGAAAGTGGTGACCTCGGTAAATTTGAATATTAGGAAGATGGTGCATGCTGTATATGATCATACATGAGGGAGTCACACTATAAACTATACTTAACTAAAAGTATATAGGTTGGTACTTTGAACTTCAAAGAGATCACTCATTTCTCCTTGGTACATGTTGGAAAGACACTTGCAGGAAAATGACTAAGACATTTACTCACAGAGACAACTGGGGTGGGGGAGGGGAAGGATGTGGGCCTGTCCATGAGTAATGAAAGGAGGAAGGGAAAGAAAGAATGGAGATCTCTCTAATTTACTCAGTACCTTTCCTCAGGGGTAGAGTTTGTCTTCCAAAATGACCAGCAAGTCAACACTGGCAGCAACTCATCCACCAGAGTAATATCCAGGAAGCTACTGGAACCACAGAAGACTGTGAAACACATGAGTCTGGGTTTCACTGTTATTCCCAAGAAATGTCTGCAGTCTTCCTCCAACACCTCCCTCTGTGAGGAATGGAAACTAGAGTGACACATGGCAAGAAGAGACAACTGGACACACCAGCTGAATCATAGCATGTGGTGGTGACTTCTCTGCTATCACAGAACCTGAGATGCTAATAGTCATTCCAGCTTCCAAGAGTAGCTTTTCCTACAGAAGGCTACAAGAGCCTCCATGTTTCAGGTCAGGGAGAACTGTGTCTGTTTGCGAGAGAAAGGAAATGTGTGTGTGTGTGTGTGTGTGTGTGTGTGTGTGTGTGTGTGTGTGTTCAAAGCAGAGCATGAACACCAAATCACATAGCCCTCTGGTGTGATGGCTTCAGTGATGCAGTTTGGCACCAAAGCCTTCATCTGAGCTGAGGCTCCCTCCCTCTCTCCTTTGCTTCAGCTCAGTGTTTTGCTTGAATCTGAGTCATAAGCTCCTTAAGCTGGCAGGAAGCGGATAGTCGGGCTGGCAGCTCCCTCTCCCCCAAGCAGAGGGAGTGTCTTGGCTGACACCTAAGCAACCTTTTCCATCCCCAGACTCAGGAACAGAACCAATGAACATTAGCAGAACGGAAGGCTGGGCTACACTCACAGAGCAGGGGAAAGGAGAAACTGTCCTAGAGAAATCCATTAGCTCAAGCCATGTGGTTGTTTTTTTTTTAATGGTTTTATGGAATTACCTCAGCCACTCACCCAGGCCCTTCAAATGTTTCGCATTTATCCCCGCAGCTAGCCTATAGACACTCTCCAATCTGGCCCCCACCTCAATCTCCCAGGCCTCCTTTCTCCATCAAGTTTCTGTTTGAGTCTTTCCCCTAGCAATCTCCATCTTTCCCTCTATTTCTCCTAAATCACAGCTACTCTAACAGCTAAGTTCATACTCTCAGGGTTGGCTCTTACTCATGAGCAAAACAGTAATCTTAAGAAATCAAGGAACTGCCTCTTTCCTGCCCAATTCCACTGGAATTCCCTATTTACCGTGTTAGGAAGAATACAAATGTGACTACAGAGGGAGGAAACTATGAGACAATATTGGTCACTGACATCAGTTGTCAAATTCATTCCAGTAAGGATCAAGGATATGAACAAAGAAGGAACCAGATTTGGGGAGGCAGAAAAACTGAGAAGAAAAATTTGGAGTAGGAAGGTTGTCCAATGATTGCTCCAATGTTGGTGACTCTGCATGCTGTAGTTCAGGGGAAGGGAGTGGGAGGGTCTGAACACCTGGATGGAGAGGATCTGCCAAAAGAGCTACAGGGTGTTGAAAAGTAATGGCAGAATGTTGGAAACAACCCCTACCTCCTTCATAGTTTTCCCTTCAATCAACCTGGTTTCTTAAGTTTAGAACTAAGCCTTGGCAGGTTTTTCTGCATGCAGACCCCAACAAAAAAGTCTGTCTTGCCCTGTACAGTTCCAACATTCTGCATGCCTGTCTCCCAATGCCTCTGTCTCCCTCACAACCTCCCTCCATCATTTGTCTCCCTGGCTCGCATCCACTGCATCTTCAGCCCCCTCACACCCTACTTCTGACATGTGGCAAGACTCCCAGGCCCAGGCCTGTTTTCTACCCGATGGTCCTCTGTTTCTTGCTGTCTGCACCTTTGCCTGATGCCTTCTGGTTGCTCAGACCAGAGCTCAGCTGTCAATCAAGCACTTGTCCTCCAGAAGGCAATCTTCGGCCATCCAATTTAAGGAAAGGGAAAACAAAACAGAACAAAAAAAATCCCTAAAATATTTGAAATAGGTTCTGTTTGGAAAATTAAAACTGGTAAATGCTGAGTGTATAAAATAACATCTCCCACTGTCCTAGAAAGAACTTTGCAAAGCAGATAGATTTCCCATATTAGAAATATATGCGATTTTGTTATGAATCGAGCTCTTTCTTTTCACAGACACTAGCTCTTTGTTTATTTCAGATATGAGCAGCTACACAGCTGCTCCCAGCTCAATATTTGCAGCATATTAGTTATGAGAGATAACATTGAATTGTTAATATAAATAATGTGTTAATACTGCCCCACCTGTATGTGTAAGAGGTCTTGGAAAATAGTCTTCATGGATAGTTGAAAATGACTTTCAGGACAAAATTTTCATAGAGGAAAAGAGGGCACACTTGTAACCACCAGGCTCAAGTAAGTTCACTTCTCCCTTTCCAATTGGTTCAAGCAAGATGTGCCCCTCAATCTGTTTCTATGTGTTCATTCTGAACATCTGAATGCCAGCCATCCTGGAGATAGGTCCATCTTAGAGCAACACATCCAAGTTAAAGACTTTGGGATTTGAGCCTTACAGACCTTACCTGACAGCTTTGGCTAAGGAATCGAAAGAGATGGAAGCAATCAGTCATGCAGCCAAGAGTTTAATGAGAAAGTCTAATTAAGTGGAAGTGGAAGACACTGCAAGAAAACTTCATGAATTCACAGAGTTGAGAAAAGACCAATTTCATGAAATGTGGCTTACAGAAAAAAGAGTGTCAATGAGAATCCCCTGACACTCTAGATTTTTATAATTCTGTGTCTGAGATGTGTCACTTGAAGCATGATTAAATGTTTTCTAAAGTTTTGTAATATGGAAACTCTAAGTTCCAATAAAACAGTGAGGACTAGAGGTTTTGCAACATCCTATGATAGATTATTATACACACAAAAATAAGAACTGTTAAAAATACCCTAAATTCTTTTTTTTTTCATTAAAACTCTTTAATGTGGACAGAGAGTAGCCAGTAATACTTTAAGGGAAAAAATCCACTTTTTTTTTTTTTTTTTTTGCTTCATCCACATAGAAGTCACTCCCACCCAAGGAACTTTCTTTAAAATGGCAAGAGCGTAATCCTCTCTAGGCCTCCTCCAGACATTTCCTCCTAATTCCCCAATTCATCACCATATCATGACAACTGATTGACTCCTCTTGGCATTCAGGTCCTGTTCCCCTACACTCAGGCCCTGATCGTTACAAACGCCAGAAGGACTGGGCAGACCCTCCTCAGATGGCAGAAGTGAAGGCTCCAAAGTCCTCGTTAACCTTCAGGGGCTGAGGGAGCCTAAACAGGTCCAGAGGAATGGTTCTTATCCATCACAGTGATAGGTTCTGCATGCTCTTACATAGAAACGATCTAAAAATTATGTCATGTGTGCCAAAGGCTTTCCAGATAGAAGTCATAAACTGTGAGGAGTAACTGTGAAGAACTGTACAAGCATTTAATGAAAATCATCACACTCGAACTAGATGCAGCAATGTGCATGATTCCCACACATATATTCCTTTCTCCTCCAGTGCTCTGTCCTCTTAACACCTTGGTCTCCCCAGACTTTAGCTCTGTCTCTTCTATTCATATTGTTCATCAAGCTCTGCTTGGGTTCTCTCTCCATGAATTGCAGCCTAAGACTCAAATCAGTAAACTGGGGCAATCATAGGCCCCCCACCCTTATTTTCTATCTCTCAGGTATCATCGGCCTGCTTTACCTGATGGCTAATGCTTTAAAAAACTAATTATTCATATATTTGGTATGAATTTTTGGTTATTCTAGGCAAGCAGGTAAATATAGTTCCTCTTACTCCATCTTAGCTAGAAGGAGAAATCCCATCAGTCCTGAGCATACAGAAACCCAGGCTGAATTAAATTGCTGAAGGTCCACAGCTTCAGACTCATACTGCCCCTTCTACCACCAAAACCAGATCTCAAAAAAGATCCACTATACCTCATGATGCTTTGTACTTTCACAACACTATATGACCACTCCCAGGATGTATTAGCTTCACCAAGGCCACTGTAACCAATTACCATAAACATGGTGCTTAAGAGAAATTTATTCTCTCACAGTTTGGAGGCTAAAATTTCAAAATCAAGGCTCAATTTGTAATTATCTTGAGAGCAAAAACAGGGTCTGTATTTTATTCTAACCCACAGTACTTAGCTTTGCAATTTGCCTCTAAAATAAGATCTCTAGTGTTTACATAAATTTTAATTCTATTGTAATGGTCAAGAGGCCTTTTTATGAAAGTAATTTCAGGCACCAATTTTTTATGTAGGGATTTCTAAAGATAGTTCCAGGTAGGAAATTCCAATATGCCTATAAGTGACACCTGGCTCAGGGACAAAAGTAATTTTTCCACTTATGCAGAAGTTACTAGAATGCCAAACTGGAAAGATTTCACTATTTTATACGCCACAAAAAAAAGACAAAATGCCCCCTAACTGGTTTGGCTCAGTGGATAGAGCAATGGCCCGGGGACTGAAAGGTCCCAAGTTTGATTCCTGTCAAGGGCATGTATCTTGGTTGCTGGCACATCCCCAGTAGGAGGTGTGCAGGAGGCAACTGATCGATGTTTCTAACTATCCCTCTCCCTTCCTCTTTGTAAATATCAATAAAATATATATTTTTTAAAACAGTCTCTAAAAACTATCCACCAATTCTAAGCTACCATCAATTACAAAATGCACCCCTGATTCCCTATATAATTAAGATGTAAGAGATATTTGCATAAATAAAATATGTACAGTGTAAGCATGTGTTTTGTATTTGAGCAAATATAAACATGCATATGTGCAATAGATACATCGTGGGGTCTCCGTCCTGAAAGTTGCCATTTAACCTGTCCAAAAAATTCCCCCAGCTTTCTACACTACGGGATTTGCCCAGCCCCTAACCCCTCCGCCCCCACACATTCAGCCACACTACAACTCACTGATCCAGGCTGGCTTGGCCAATCATATTTGAAATTTAAAACAGAAGTACCAGAGGGCAGGGAATCTTTGTAGCCAAGTCACATTAAGGGCAATCATCTGACATATGGTGGAGGGATGTCTCGTAACTTTCCTTTAACCTACCCTTTCCAAAGACTAAGGGATTTAATCCTGCTTTAATTCCGCAAAATACCCCAGCATCCTTCCAGTAAATTCTTTTTTGTGGCTTAAGTCAGCCGGAGTTTATTTTTGTGGCCTGAAACCAAAAGAACCTTAACAAATGCAATGCCCTGAGAACATTTTGGACGGATACGTAAGAAATGAACACTAATGACCTCTGAGAAATGAATGGGCCTGTGGATCCTGAAGGTGTAGCGGGCAACTTCCATTGCTTCCTTTTCAGACCCTGTACCATTGAACGTTGTGTTATTGTGGTTTACTTTAGTTGGATTTGCTGTGTTCATTTTTCATCATGAGCCTGTTACCTGCATGCTTTTTTTGAGCTATTTTTTTTTCTTATTGCCATATTTGAAAAGGGATAATAGGATACTAACTTTCTAATTTTTCACAGCTCACTTTTATCTCCATCCAAACCCCCTCATTTCAGGGTTGTACATACCGAGCCTTAGTTACGACATGGCCAACCATTCTCAGGGATCAGAACCATGAAGTCACTGTTTTAGACCAGCCCATTATTGTTCTATCTTGTTAGAGGATAAGTGATAATTTTATTTTTTTTGGGGGGGGGGCAGTAGAAAGTAATTGATTAAACATATTTCTGTTCATCTATTTTATGTTTTTTCTTTCTATTTAACTCTCCAAATTTACTCAATTTGAGATGCTTTTTGGTTAATAATCTATTTTGAAAAGAATATCAAGGTTAGATGGATTGGTTATTGATCAGTTCACACTTCAATGTGAATTGTCTTAATTAAGTTAAATATATCCAGACACAGGGGGAAAAATCACTGACGGAATGAGTTGGAAGTTCTGATGAATTCAGAGCATTAGAAGTTTCATGCAATGTTGCTAACCCTCTCCTCCACCTTTCCCCACTATGACTACTTAAAAAAATTAATATTGTCAGAAAAATCTCACCCCCCGGAGAGGAAATTAGCACGAGTCAAGACAAATGGACCAAATTAGCCATCTGTGGAAATAACCCATCCTGGGAGGTGACCTGTAAATGCCTTGTCGTTGGGAGCAAAGAGTTTCCAGTCCTGAGAGGGAGCCGGAAAGCCGGGCTGGCATGTCATAATTATAAAGCAGAAAACAGCAGTTGTATTTTACCTTGCTTAGGATGATGTCATGGTGCTTCGGCGACTGGTTTTAAAATAAGAATCAGAGAGTAGGAATGTGTCAGTGTTTGTCCAGAACTGTTGTGAAAATCAGCGCCCTCCCCAGAATCAGGCTGACTCTCCGTGAGGGATCACAGGGCTGCAGACGTGGAGCAGGTGTTTCCTAGACTGAGCTGCGGGAAACGGGGTCACAAAGAAGGAGAGAAAGGAGGGAGGGAGGACGTGCAGGGAGGGACACCTGGCGGGAGGGAAGAGCGGACAGAAAGGGAAAGGACTGGAGGCAAAGCAAAGGAACCCAGGAGAGGGAGGCCCCCTGCTCCAAAAACCAGCAGAACTTGGTCCCTGGGGGTGTTAGAATGCTCAGTGGGCGAGGGCAGCTGGAGCCCCGTCGGCTCTCCAGGCTGGTTGGTCTATTGAAACAGCATTTGAACTGATTTTCCTGATACAAATTTACATTGTTGCGGAGTGAGATCTAAAACACCGAAGCACGTGGCTCTCCCCTGCTGAAAATGCAGGACTGTGTCTCTGCCTCCCTCAGAGTCACCTCCCAGCCACAGCCCTCCCCGGGGCCCTGGCGTTTCTGTTGAGTTGCAGTCCCCATAAATATGCTTTGCTTTTTCACACCCTTGAGCCTTTTCATATTCTATTCCCTCTAGGTAGAATGGAAAGTTTGCTTTTTAACCTCCAACCATCACCTCTCTTTAACTGGCTGGTGAGCTTTCCAACCAGCGAGACTGCTCAAACAGGATTTCTTCTGTGGAACCACGCATGCCCTTCCCTAGGAGGATGATTCATTAAGATTCTATTGGCGTTTATCAAACAAACTCTAGTTATCTGAGTGCATCTCTCCCCTCCATCTAAATTGTTAGCTCCTAGAGAACAGACACCTTCTCATGTTCACCTGTGTATACCAGTCTCTAATACGAGCTCATAACAGATCCTGAAAAGTACTCCAATTAATGAATGAAGCAATAAAAACTCTTGTCAGGAAAATGTATCCAAGAGTTGGAAATGATTTTTAATTACTTCTTGGCTATTTTAAAATTCTTTAGGGGTGGCTATTAAACATGTAGGAAATGAATAACAATGTGAATGATTCCTGCTCATAGCAGCACAAATGAATTATATGAATATCAGTAAGTCAAATTCTCATTTTGGCCTGTTTTAGTATCTTACTGGTCTCCTCATTTATTAATGAGCTAAATAATATCTTTGGCATACCTTCATGTTTATATTTGTATGAATCATTATTTCACTTTTTTGAAAATTTTACTTTAACACTATAACAGAATATCTTCATTTAATGTGCTTGTGCATTAACTACCAAATAGCATAGGGTGTGTGTGTGTGTGTGTGTGTGTGTGTGTTAGTGGGATATAGAGAATGTTTTGTATTAAACAGCTTAACATAATAGTTGCAAGGCAATATGAAAGTGAAATGAATATATCTGTTAAAATAATAGCACTAAATGAAAACACCAACAGCATAATACAATAGAGCCCTTTAAAGCAGATGGTTGCCTCGTATATGTACTCATATAATATAGACACATATGCATGTACATGTGTTTAAATGTAACTGATATACTGTAGCCATGTATTTTCCATACAGTAATTCTGAGTTTATAGGTTTCTGCATCACAAGTATGTATCACACTCTATTAAACATGTGGTCATAAGGGCACAATGTTAACTGTGTTGCTTAACTGTTTTAATCACTCTTACTCACCCTTGCCTGCTATTTGCTTTTCCATCATTCTCCCTCACTAAAGCATATGTATCATCCTTTGCCTCCCCCACTCCATAGACATGGTCCCACTCATTAAAGAGAAAATAGCATTTTGTCCATAAAGGCAGTTGAGCAGACCATGGTAAGCAAAAAAAATCTAATGGCCCATTAGTCATAGTCAACTGATGATCCATTGAAATGACTGACCAGGTAACTGGGTCAGCTGGCTCAAGGGAAGGGTTTACTAAGCCAGTAAAGCATTTCAGGGGCCAGTCAAGAAGCCCTTCCCCAGCCTACCCCAAACATGCACAACCCGAAGATGCGTGCATTTAGCAGGACTGTCATTCCATTCCCTAGAATGGGAACAGCTCTCACTTTCCTAAACACAGTTATCCCTGGTTCAGGCTCCATCCAGGCTGTAGCCCCAGGAGCCATGTGGCTCTTGGATCCTTAGTGTGAGTTTCTCATGGAGATATATGCACTTCAAAAGAAGGGTAGTACACCCTCTTTCTTTCCTAAGACTGAAGTTCAGGTTCCCTCTAAGACAGTGGTTCTCAACCTTGGCTGCACATTAGAATCACCTGGGAATCTTTTCAAAATGCTGATTTCTGGGCCTCATCCTCTGGAAATTCTGTTGCTTTGTTATGGGGTGGGGCCACAACATTAGTAACAAAGAAACAATTTCCAGAGGATGAGGCCCAGAAATCAGGATTTTAAAAAGATTCCCAGGTGATTCTAATGTGCAGCCAAGGTTGAGAACCACTGCTCTAAGAGAAAGGCATTGCAACATCACCAGGTTAAAAAATAAAAAAGAGATACCATGTAACTTAAGATACATATTACATCTGATTAGAACTATATTCTATTTTTCTCCTTCTCTTAGCTGGCATTCCTTGGGAGTGGAAAAAAAAATCAAAGGCATTCTCACACAAAATTCCACAATGAAGTATGTTTAAGGACCAGATTAAAACTAACAAAGGACAGGAAACAGAGTTAAGACCTTACCCAGTCCTGAACTCACCCTATTGTGCCTAGGTACCAAGGGGTCAGGAAAAAACTTTTAGGTTCTGAATTAGCTGCTTCTGTTTCCTTTCACTGCTGAGATATTAAACTTCAAAATATATTAAATGGACAAGAAATCCCCAAGCGCCCATAACCCATTCAGGGTGGTAATCTGTGCATATCTCTAGCTTTGAAAGGCATGCTTTCGCCTTATATTTTTTCAAAATTAGAAAAACATCTGTTCCCTTTGGTAAGTTCCCTTTCCTATGTATCTGCTTTCTGGCTGCCCAAAGCCCTTTTCCTTTCACTAAATAAATAAATAAATAAATAAATAAATAAATAAATAAATAAATAAATAAATAAATAAATAAATACCAGGAGTAGGAAAAAGCAGGGATTTCTTATCGGACAATTACCAGCAACTTGTTTATTTTTCATACACCCAGACTTAGTTTTCTGATCCAGGATGACCTCCAATTCCAGGTATGAATGATTCTGATTCCTCCTGGTCATTTTTTACATATGTCCTTTAGTAATCATTTTAAAATGTCTCCAGCTTATCTCCTCTACAAAGATAGACTGCTCTTGGGAACTGTCCCATGTTTGCCTAGAGTTTCTTCGCCCCATTGCTGGGACAAAACTGCTCAGGTACGAATGCGAGTCAGTTACGTGCAACTGCAAGCACAGTTTCTGTTTTGTACCAGGATCAATCATAGTTAGCTTCCAGGATCAGTAATGCTGCAGAGGAAATTAGCAGGACTTAAGAATATTCCAAGCACCACATGTAACAACAGGCTTACTTGGGGAGACGGCATGTTCTAATAACTCGGGGTCCTGAACCTCCCCTCCTTGGATGCTCTGCATGCTCTGTGACTTGAGACAGACCTTCCACTAGTAGATGTGTCTCTCCAGGTCGGAGAGACTGCAGATGCCTGAGGGCTCCTGCCAGGACACATCTTGCGGGTGAATTTGCAAAGCAAGCCTGAGCCTGTCATGCAAGAGGGAAGGGGACCAACTCTCCTTTCCCACCACTATGTCTACCAGTTTATCTCCCTTTTCAACCCCCAAAAGAAGGGAGCAGATCACCTCTCTCCCTTGGGTCACAGCCCCCTTCTTTCCATTTACCAACATTAGGAGCAATGTGGGGTAAACGGGATCAACATTGGGACAATCACAAAGTTTAAGTAAGAGGTAAACTAGTGCCCTATCTCCCTCAGTGGGGTAAAGGTTCAAAATTGCTTCCTGCTTGCTAGTTAACACCTCCCTCTCCCCACGTGCAAACACACATCTTTCATTTTCACTTAAGTCTCATAAGAGGCAAGCTCAGGCATTGAGGAGAATGCTATGTGTTAGTCTTTTAAAGAAACAGCTCAGTACTTTCAGAAAGTGATAAAGGCCACTAACAGGAAATAGTTAAAGGCATAGAGAGTGATCATGTAGTTTACCATCCAAACTGGTTTAGATTTGAGAGTGAAAAGGGGTGGGACAACGGCTAACTGGATTGAGGCTTAAGTGAGACAATTTCAGGCAAATGTGGATGTCTCCCTGTAGGAAAAGTTGTAAAGGTGTCCGGAGTCACTTTCAGACATTTGTATTTAGAGAGGCGGTAGAGAGACTGAGAATCTTGAGCCGAGAGTGCCTGGCTGAACTGAGTTTAGAAAGAGCCTTACAGAATTCAGACACAGGATGGATTTGGGGAGCCACAGGGAACAGATATATATTTAGATTCTTACATAAGACCTATGAGAAGTAATTAAAGTTCTAACTGGCTGATACCAATGGGAAAAATATGAGATATAATTAATGAAAATGCATAAACTTCTGCAACTTATCAGGTGTGGGAAACCTAAAATTGGGTGAATCAGAGACGATTTTTCTAGAAAACTGAGTGATGCCATTAGCAGAAATTTGGGTGAATCTAGGTCAAAAGGATAAGGAATATGCACAAGTTTACCAACTAATAGCCCATACATGGCCTTCAGGTCTACACTGTAGTAAAATATAACTACATTTCACTGTGATAAGGGATATGTACAGCAAACTCTCAGATCATAGGAATTGCCTCTATTTTTGCAAGACACGGTAAAACCTAGACTTTACATCTGAATATGTCCCTTGAGTTTTGCTCATTTAATCTCTACCTTAATTAGCTTTGGCAAATACTTGTTCTTCGATGGCACTCAGTTACAGTTTTTGAATCTCTGAAACAGGCACACTGTTTCATTACTAAGTACCTTAGTATGTGCAGCTCTTCCTAACAGAATGCCCTTCCATCATGTCCAAGCAGAAACCTGTTGAAATGGAGATGAGGAAAACTTTTATTTCTTTGGAAAAATGGACAGCTGGCCTACCCTTTTGTTCTTTCCGCTTCCTTCTTCAAACTACCTTGAATACCATTATGATTTAGGGGATTGAGCCATCTTGTAACCATGTAGTTACCAAGAAGATAATGAAAGCCATCAGATTAAGCAGTAGGCATGGAAGATGGGACAAGTGGGCCACTACCAGCCCTGTGCCTAATTTTAACCTTCCTGTTATAAGACAAATAAATGCCTACTTTCTAAAACTCTCTGATCAAGGGTTTTCTTACTTCAAAGCAAACGCAAACCTAACTGACATATCCTCTCTCAGTTAGCTATTGCTGGTTAACAAACAACCCCATACATCTACAGGTCAGCTGGACCATTCTGCTGATCTGTGCCAGGCTCTGTAGGCATTGGCTGGCCTGCTTTTCTAGGGCAGCTCCAGCTGGGAAAACTGTTCTCAGCTTCATGTCGTAGCCCATCCTCCGCCTGGCTAACCGAGACTTTTGCACATGGGAGCAGCAGGGTTTGAGAAACAGTAGAACTTGCAGGTCTTGAGCATATTCTGTTGACCAAAAACAAGTTACAAGGCCAGCCCAGACGGAAGGGGAGGAGTGGAGAACTGGAGCCATTCCTCACTCAATCTATCTTACAATCATAGAGTGTGAGAGTTCCAGGGCTGGGATTGTGACATTATTTGTAACTCCCATATAGGAAGGCTTCCCCAAATTTATTTTTAGCCAAATGTTTGCTCCGCTTAACTCACAGGTCTGTTGAAAGAACCCTTTGTTTCTAACTCCACAGTAGATTAAAGGGGAGGCCTTTGGAGAGTCAAAGAAACAAACACTTCACCACACACTGAATTGCTGGTGGTATAATTAGATTTCTGCACACACACACTTGCAGGGCACGATTTTTCACTCATCATAGGGACTCTGGAAGGTGGGAAGGAAGGAAACCAATTGACAGAAGAGTTTCAGTTCCAAGTTGATGTTTGAAAGTTGAGTTAACACAGAGCAGCCCTTAACATTGCCAACTAGTAATGACCACTTATTACCAGTGGGCAGCATGTTGTACCTCAATCACATAGTTGAGAGAACACTCGTCTGCCTGCAAGGACAACTTCCCACCTGATCCATATAGGACCTTCCAGAACCATCTTAAGAAAATTTTCCCACTTAGAAAGCTTGTGAGATGTTCTTTAAAGTTTGAACTAGACCCCAGTGCGTCCACTGTTTCAAAAAATCAAAGAACCCTCTACCCCTGATGCATTGTATGTCAGAGACTGGCTAGATGCTCATTCACCAAAGAATTTCCTCTCCTTGGGCAAACAGCCAAACTACATCCCTCTGATACCTTGTACCTAGGTGGGGACATGCAACTAGTTCTTGCCAATGGAATGTGGAATGGAAAATACCCCTTTTAGTTCCATGCAGGAGTCAGCAAACTATAGTCTACCGGCCAAAGGTGGACCACCACCCATCTTTTTAAATAAAGATTTTTTTTGGAACACTGCCACCTCCATTTATTTACATGTTGTCTACAGCTGCTCTCACAGTGTAACAGCAGAACTGAGCTGTTGTAACAGGTAGTATGTGTCCTGATGAGCCTAGAATATGTCCTGTTTGATCCTTTACAGAAAAATTCTGCAAACACTTGATTTAAGGCATCTTAAGGATGAATGCCTATTCTATTCTCTCTTTTCCTTGTCTGCTAGATAGAAGATGTTAGGGCAATTTTGAAGCTATGATTGGACTTTGCATTCCCGTCATGAAAAAAATGGGTCTCTGGATGACTGTATGAAGCAGAGACCACTGTCCAAACAATCAGCGCAGTCCACTCTTTTGGGACCTAGACTGGACCATGATATGTGTAAAAATTAAAACTTTAGTATGTTGTGGCACTGAGATTTGGGTCTTATTTTTCACAGCAGCCAACACTATTTACCTAAACTAATATAAATGGGGGAAAACAGAACCCTATGCAATTAAGATATTATAAGTTTGGATTAGTGCAACACAGAAAAATAAAATCATTGGTCCAAGGTCTACTGGTATATCAAAGCTTGGAAGAAACAGGAGTGGTACTATTTCCCCAATGAGATGAGTTGAATTGGCAGAGAATCACCAATGACCAATTCCCAGTTATAACCTTAAGGTTTTTCCCAGGTACAGTGACTTGAGGAAAACTGGAGGTTCAAGCCCAAAATATAATCTCCCTGATGTATTTTCACAAATGCCTGCCTGATTCCTTTTTTTTAAAAAAATTATTTTTATTGAATTTTTACAGAGAAGAAGGGAGAAGGATAGAGAGTTAGAAACATCAATGAGAGAGAAACATCGATCAGCTGCCTCCTGCACACCCTCTACCAGGGATGTGCCTGCAACAAAGGTACATGCCCTTGATCGGAATCAAACCTGGGACCTTTCAGTCCGCAGGCCGATGATCTATCCACTGAGCCAAACCTGTTAGGGCTGATTCCTTTTTATTATTAGAGGCTGCCTGGGTCAGCCAGTGTGGCTTACTGGTTGAACATCAACCCATGAACCAGGAGGTCACCAGTTGGATTCCCAAACAGGGCACATGCCCAGGTTGTGGGTACTAGAAGGTGCAGTTAATCGATATTTCTCTCTCATTAATGTTTCTATCTCTCTCTCGCTCTCTCTTCCTTTCTCGAAAATCAATAAAGATATATTTATTTAAAAAAAGGTTGCCTCACTTTTTGTTGAAATGTGAACATCCCAGAGAAGAGCATATCAAAAATCACCAGTTACTCCATATTAAGAAGAATGTTATTATATCCATTTAAAAATAAATCTAGATATACAAGCCAGAAATACATTGTTATGATCTCAGAGAGAATTAGAATCCTCAACACTGGAAGACAAGGCTATGAAAAGAAATGTAGGTGCATCTGGGAAAATGGAAAGTTGCCTAACTTTGCCCTCTTCATGGGTAAAGCCTGGCTCTGGACTCTGATAATACTGTGAACAGGTATCAGGAACTTAGCAATGGCCTTGAACTCAGAGGCCAAGCTTCTTTCCCCACCTCCAGTGTCCTTGTTCTTCACCTGCCTTGTCACTTCCCCTTCATCAGGGGTCACTTCCAGTGGGAATTCTTCACTGGCCACTCCAGATATATCCTTATTTTGTTTTCTGCCACCCCTGCAATTAACAGATGCCTCAGGAAG
Source organism: Myotis daubentonii (assembly GCF_963259705.1). NCBI lineage: Eukaryota > Metazoa > Chordata > Mammalia > Chiroptera > Vespertilionidae > Myotis > Myotis daubentonii. Next base: position 27,706,576 of record NC_081847.1, on the reverse strand, counting down.
CATTACTTATACCACATTACATGTATCATTTAGATCTCTCTCTCTCTCTCTCTCTCTCTCTCTCTCTCTCTCCTGCTGGGTATCAGGCTGGGGGACCATTTTCTGGCATACTGTCTGGAATACAGAATATACTCAAGAAATATTTGTTGGAGTAATGAAAAACTGTTTCCTAGGAGAATGGATCTCCATATCTATTTAAGAATGGTTCAGTGGTTGAGCATCAACCTATGAAGCAGGAGATCATGGTTCAATTCCTGGTCAGGGCACATGCTCCAGTTACAGGCTCAATCCCCAGTAGGGGATGTGCAGGAGGCAGCCAATCTGTGATTTACTCTCCTCATTGATGTTTCTGTCTCTCCCTCTCCCTTCCTTTCTGAAATCAATAAAAAAATATATTTTTTAAAAATTAACATCACTTGGGCAACACATAAAAATGTGGATTCTCAAACCTATGGAATCAGAATATCCAGGGGTAAGACCACAAAACTGTATTTTCCAAAAGTGATTGTGGGACATTGATTTATATGCTCTAATCCTTCTAACCAGGGAATCTTTTAATCCCGGGAATCTAGTCAAGCTATAGAACTTTACTTGCCAGGGCTTTATATTATAGAAGTGAGCTGGAGACCAGCATTCAGTCCATCAGTCTGTCAGTCACAGTTACTGCGTGCCTACTATGCATTGAGCATTATTGTAGGCTTTAAGAATATGATAGGGTGTAAAATTGACAATACTCCCTGCCCTCAAGGAGTTTATACTCTGGGAAATTAGGGAGAATGATAAGTAAGATAAGTATAGATTATAATGTGTTTGTAATAAGTGCTGAAAGGAGACATTAAACCAGGAAAGGAATAGGTAGGGATTAGAGAAGAGCTGAGTTTTATGTAGAGCTGCCAAGGAAGGCCACAGTGAGGTGACATTGAGAAAATATCTGTAGGAAATGAGAATGAAAAAGGTGTCTGGGCAAGGAGCATTCAGGGAAAACAGAAAGTGAATCAATCCCAAGGAAGGAGCATTCCTGATAACTCTGAGAGAGAGGCAGGAGAGCACGACTGAGTGAGAGGATGAGTGACACAAAACAGAGTCCCCAAGGGCCTCATCACACATGGCTCAGCAGGCCACTGCAAGGCGTTTGCCCTTTTTCAGTGTAAGATGGAGAGCCTTTAGAGCAGTGGTTCTCAACCTTCTGGCCCTTTAAATACAGTTCCTCATGTTGTGACCCAACCATAAAATTATTTTCCTTGCTACTTCATAACTGTAATGTGGCTACTGTTATGAATCGTAATGTAAATATCTGATATGCAGGATGGTCTTAGGCGACCCCTGTGAAAGGGTCATTTGACCGCCAAAGGGGTCACGACCCACAGGTTGAGAACAGCTGCACTAGAGGGTTCTGGGCAAAGGAGTGACAAGGTCTGATGTACATTTCAACAGCTTTACTATGGCTACTTGCTGAGATTAGAAGGAAGTAGGGACAAGGGTTGAAAGGGAAATCTGTTAGAAAACTGTTTCCAAATTCATGCAAGAGACGATGGTGGTCAGACCAAGGTATTCCAAGGGAAGTGGTAAGAAGTGGTCAGCTTCTGAATATGTTTTGAAGGAAGATCCAATAGGTTTTGCTTATGGATCAGGAGATTAAGAAAGAGGGGTCAAGGACAACTCCAAAGTTTGGGAGATGAGAACTGAAAGGATGACATTGCCATCTACTGAGACAGAGGAGACAGAAAATTGAGCTAATTGGGAGGGACATCAGAAGCTCAGTTTGGAATTTGTTAAATTTAAACACCCAAGTGGAGATCTAAATGAAGCTAAAGGTCTTCATTATTCTATGTGTTTCTTCTTCACCAATCTCTGGCTTGGACCTTCAGTGCTCTAACTCAAATCTCCATTTCTAAGAAGAAGGATAATTACATATGTTTGTAAAATTGTTTCTTGAAATCACAAAATACTATAAAGTGAACATTATTACTGTTTATACATGGAAATCCCAGTATGATGTCATCAATCCCCAAAAGGGCCTTTTATTTGGTCTTTGGAAAACCAGGCTATAGGAAATACAAGAGTCCATAATCCCTCAGGGTTTGGGGACCAGAGGAGTACAGACTGGGTTATTTGCAAGCAAACATAGTGCCCTTTCTGGAAATCTTCACAGTTTGCTAAGCTTTTGGAAAATTAAACACCCACCATTAAATCATAACCTGAGGGTATGTGAAGTAACAACTAACCATGCACACCCACCTCCTCTTGCCCAGGAAGGAAAAGCATTATGTGCAACTAGAGTAAATATGAGTTCAACTGAGACCATCTCAAACCCATGGATTTCCTTTTTAAAGAAACCATAGTCCATTCTTTCAATCCATATCCCGCGTCCATCCCATCTTGCAACCACCAGCTCTGCCCTCGCTCCCACCCGTCAACTCTTGGTAGAAACAGCTGTCACCACAAAAGTCATAGCTGGGCCAGGACAGCCAGCTGGCTCTGTGATTCACAAACAAATTAACCTTGGGATTTTATTTTGAGCAAAGGGGCTTCCTATCCTATGTTCTTAGCGGCCATCCATATTTTTGCTCTTGGAGAAACAAACACCAACTCAAATGTCACACAAGGCTGAGCCATAATGTGGGTTTTTAGGGACATTACCAGCCACTGCTTTTTAAAAATGTTCCTTCTTAATCTAAAGCTTTTATCTCTTGACAACTTTTCCAGTAAAAGTGTGTAACCCGTTTCAGTGACCTGCTCCATGCCTGGGGTTTCACTTCTCAAAGGGGGAAGGGTGTGAACATCATTGCTCTATTAACAATTTAACAATCATTTTGCAAAGTATAGGCATCAGGCATAGAATTAACAGATGACATAATACATTTAAAAGTTCTAAGAAACCAGCAAATATATGTGTTGCAGCACAGCACCATCTACTGATCAGATAGAGAAAGAATGAGGGAGGGAGGAAGAAGGGAAATGGGAAGGCAGGGTGAGAGCAAGAAGGTGAGAAGAAAAAAGAAGACTAGAGAGAAAGGGAGAAAAGGAAAAGAAAGGGGGGAGAAAGGGAAGGGAAAAGGAGGGTAAAAAGGTAAGGGAAGAAAAGGAAAGAACTTTATATTTCTACTAATTCAAGTTCGCATTCTATAGATAAACTGAGCTTAGAAAGTTGCCTTGAGTTCACAAGGTACAAAAGACTTCTCAGGTCATCTACTTATAAGAAAAATCACTTCCACATATTCAAAGATTAAAAAAGAATTAACAAAGTGAAAACCATTAACAGTGATTATTACATCACCTTTATTTCCTGCTAACACGTATACATATTTATGTCCCATTTTATACTACTTTTATATTACAGTCTGCTAAGATAAAATGCCATACTTAAATCTATAATATGAAATGATTATTAAATAAATTGTGATTAGCACTCTAAAGCTATAAGAGGAGCTTACTTTTTCTAATATGAAAGCATTGCCTACTAATTAAAAACAAAAATTGCCAAAAATTTCTACCACTTTTTACTAGACATTAAAAAGCCCCTTTCCCTTATAAATAGCTTATATAAGCAGTAACAAAACAAATATATAAAAGCAAACTAAGTCTTCATATTTGTTTTAATTATCACCCCTATATTTTCCCCAAATATTTAAATGTCTCCTTCCCCCTCTCTTATCCCTCTTTTAAAGATAACCATATTTATTTCCTTAATATAAAAGGGAAAGTGAAGAACTCATCGTATTGAAGTTCTTTTGTTAACTGAGTCAGAGTAAAGGTATTTCTTAAAATAAAAAGATAAAAAAGTTTTAAAAAAATAAAACACCATGCTGTGGTATTGGAGAATGAATAGACATATCCAAAGGAATAAAATGAAGAATCCAAAAATAGAAAAACACATTAAATCTACTATTAATTGCAAAGTTAATTTATAGAGAAATTATAATCTTCTCAATAAATTATGTGGGAACAATTATACAAAACATATGCAATCTCAACCCATACCTCTCACCTTACATAAAAATTAACTAAATATGGATCATAAATCTAAATAATAATCATAAAATTATAACATTTCCAAAAAGACACATAGCAGAAAATCTTTGTGACCTTGGGTTGGGTAAAGAAATTTTAGATATAGTACCAAAAACACAATCATTAAAGAAAGAAATTATGAAATGGACACTATTAAAAATTAACAATTTCTGTTTTTTGACACTTACTAGAGAATAAAAAGACAAACCATAGACAGGAAAACATATTTTAAAATCACATGTCTGATAAAGAACTTGTACCCAGAATACATAGTGAACTTTGAAAACACATAAGAAAGCAAAGGACTACGCTTAAAACCGTTCAGAACACTTGGATAGATAAAATGCTCAACATCAGTACTCAAAAGGGAAATTAAAACCACAGTGAGATGCCACTGAGAAGAGGTATCTGAAAATGTTATAAGAATGTCTAAAATTTTTAAGTGGCTGATAATACCAAGGAATGTAAAGAGATAGGAACTTGTTTATATTACTGGTGGGAATAAAAAATGGCACGTCATCTATAATAATAAAAGCGTAATATGCTAATAAGACCGGACAGCTGAACGACCTTCTGGATGTCCTTCTGGACAAAGCCGCAGTGTGTGTGTGTGTGTGTGTGTGTGTGTGTATGTGTGTGGGCAGGGCGGGCCTGAGGCAGAGACAGTTAGGGAAATCAGACAGGCAGGCAGAGGGGTTAAGGGTGGTCAAACAGGCAGGCAGAGGCAGTTAGGGGCAATCAGGCAGGCAGGTGAGTGGTTAGGGGCAATTAGGCAGGCAGGCAGGTGAGCGGTTAGGAGATAGTGGTACCAGAATTGGGCCTAAACTGGCAGTCGGACATCCCCTGAGGGGTCCCAGATTGAGAGAGAGTACAGGCCAGGCTGAGGGACACCACCCCCCCCCCGTGCACAAATTTCATGCACTGAGCCTCTAGTCTCATATAATAAAACCCTAATATGCAAATCAACTGAATAGCAGAATGACTGGCAGAACAACTGGTCGCTATGATGCACACTGACCACCAGGGGGCAGACGCTCAATGCAGACGCTACCCCCAATTGGGGGCAGGTCCTGCGTTGAGCATCTGCCCCCTAAGAGGGAGGCAACCAGCAGCAGCGATCAGGGGGTGGGGCTGACCAGTGGGTAGCGCCAGGCCACCAGCCAAGGTAGGTACCAGTGGGGGTTCCCCGATCACCCTGCCCACCAGTCACCCCACAGAGGGAGGCCACTGGCGGTGGCAGCAGGGGGCAGGGCCAGCCAGCAGATGGCTCCAGGCTGCCAGCCAAAATGGGTGCCAGCAGGGGCCCCCTGATTGCCCCACCCACTGATCTCCCCACAGATGTCCCTGATCGCCAGCCAGGCCTAGGGACCCTACCTTATATATTGGGAACAGTCTCTTAGATTTAAAAATTAAAACCTGGCAAGGCTACTCGAACTCTGAAAACAACAGGCTGATGCAGCGATGCCATGCATGGACTCTGGCTTGCACATTTGGTGGTCAGCCCTGATTCTGACACTTATAACGGTGTGACAAAGCCAATTACTTAACTCTTCTCTGCTTCAGTTTTTCCACCTATAAGATGGGGAAAATGGTACTATTGCCTCAGAAGGATCATGTTATATACTACTTTTTATAATCAGGGCAAAAAAAGGTAGTTGCCGCCCTAACCGGTTTGGCTCAGTGGATAGAGCATCGGCCTGCAGACTCAAGGGTCCCAGATTTGATTCCAGTCAAGGGCATGTATCTTGGTTGCAGGCACATCCCCAGTAGGGGGTGTGCAGAAGGCAGCTGATCGATGTTTCTAACTGTCTATCCCTCTTCCTTCCTCTCTGTAAAAAAAAAATCAATAAAATATATTTTTTAAAAATGTAGCTACCCATACAAAAGCAAGATGCCTTTCACCTGTATGAAAAGTGTGGTCACTGGTGCATGCAGTGTCCTGGATTGTGAGAGGGATGTCCGACTGCTGGTTTAGGCCCGACATCCCCTGAGGGGTCCCAGATTGTGAGAGGACACAGGCCAGGCTGAGGGACTCTCTCCCTCCCCCACGCATGAATTCCATGCACCGGGCCTCTAGTTTTAAAAATAAGTTGACAAGTTTTTTTAAATAGCTAAATACATATTTCCCATATAACACACAATTCTATAAGGTATTACATGAAAATGTATGTTTAAAATAAAAGCTATAAAAATGTTGATAGCATCTTTATTTATGATTACCAAAACTTGAAGCAAATACAAATGTTACTCAATAGGTAAATTGATAAGCAAACTGTGATATAACAGAATGTTACCCAGCAATAAAAAGGAAAGTAACTCATAAATGAAGCAGAGACACTAAAAGGGTTATAAAACCCACCGTATGTACAATAAATACCAAGAGTGAACCTAATGTAAACTATGGACTGTGGGTAATTATGATGTGTCCGTGTAGGTTCATCAATTATAATAAACATACCACACTAGTGGGGGATGTTGATAACTGGGGAGGCTAAGCATGTTGAGACAGGGGTATATGGGATTCCTCTGTACCTTCCTTTCAATTTTGCTATGAAACTAAAACCGCTCTTTAAAAAAGATCTTTAAAAATAGTAGAAGAAAATCCCTATAGAATTATTCACAACATGCAATAGCCTGGGGGGGCAGGGGGAATGAAGAAATCACTGTTTCACCTAACAATGTGGATAAATCTCAAATTAATTGTTAAGTGAAATAAGCCAGTCTCAAAGAGCTACATACAGCATTCTGTATTCCATTTAATGACATTCTGGAAAAATTAAAACTACAGTGCCAGAAAATATATCAGTGATTGCTAGAGTGGGAGGTGAGGGTAAAGACACATAAGGGAGTTTGAGGGATGAGTAAACTGTTTTTCATCTTGATTGAAGGGTTGATTACACAACCCATTTGTCAAAACTCTCAGAACATACATTAGAAAGAGTGGATTTTACTATATGTAAATTATCTATATATATAAAGAGGTAGTATGCAAATTAGCCAGGACACCATAATGGGTCATGACCAGACCAATAGCATATTAGCTCTTTATTAGCTCCTATGTGCACCGCAAGGCATTGCTCCAGAGACGAGGCAAAAACGGGGAGGTGCCAGGAGAAGGCAGGACCAGCCCGAGGCAACTCAAGGGTGGGCGGCGCCACAGGAGAAGGCAGAAGGGAGAAGATGAGAAGTCTGGTGCCATGCAGGAGCAGGCAGAAGGGAGAAGGTGAAGAGGCCGGCACTGTGGGAGAAGGGAGAAAGTGAGAAGGCTGGGAGAAGGGAGAAGGTTAAAAGGCTGGCATCGTGCAGGAGAAGGCAGAAGGGAGAAGGCAGAAGAAAGAAGACAGAAGGGAGAAGGTGGCAGTTAGACAGGATGATCAGGCCAGGAGAGGAGAGCAGATAGGCAGTTAGGGGGATCAGGCCATGAGGTGAGAGCAGTTAGTCAGTTAGGGCAATCAGGCCGGCAGGGGAGAGAAGTTGGGACCATCAGGCCAGCAGGGGAGCAGTTAGGGGCATCAGGCAGGCAGGCAGGCAGGTGAGTGGTTAGGAGTCAGTGGTTCCAGATTATGAGAGGGATCCTGGATTGAAGTGGGTGCAGGCCGGGCTGAGGGACACCTCCTCCCATGCACGAATTTTGTGCATCGGGCCTCTAGTACCTTAATAAAAATTGTAAAATATAATTAACCTAAAGTCCAATATGTCATTTATGTGAAAAAAGAAAAGATGGAATTAAAAGTATTTTCTACCCTCACACACTATTTGCTTAAACTAATCAACTCATTCTTAAAAGAAAGCACTTGCTAAATAAAAACGAATTCTTCCCTGTTGCTCAGTGGTTAGAGTGCCAGTCCCCACACCCAAAGGGTCATGGGTTCAATTACTGGTCAAGGGCATATACCTGAGTTGCAGGTTCCATCCCCAGCCCTAGTTGGGGTGTGTGCAGGAGACAACCAATCAATGTGTCTCTCTTACATCGATGCTTCGCTCTCTGTCCCTCTCTCCCTCCTTTCTTCCCTTCTACTCTCTAAAAATCAATGAAAAAAATATCCTTAGATGAGAATTAACAAAACAAAAACAAAACAAAATCCTGGCTCCTGTCTAAAATATTCTACATTTTAAAATGGTAGAATCTGAATTGGTAAGATTATAGAGTAACATGAGCAGTTACATCATCCACACTTTAATGATCAAAGTTTATTATAAAATGGATTGTACTGACACTGGATATAATCTGTGAGTATACTTTTAACTTGAATGTTTATCTGCATGAAAGCCTTTAGACATTCTGACAGCTTACATTACACAAACACATGAATACACAATTTTGAATGTTGTCCCTTTCTTTTAAAGCTCCAAATTATATTTTATCTACATTCTATAGCCATACATCTGCTCTTATAGCCCAAGTGACTTCTCAGCCCCAATAGCCACCTATAGGCAAAGCTTTATTGTGTTGGATTTATAATTCCAGGAGTAAGCATCAACCAAAGGTGTGGGATGAAGACTATTAAAAACCCTTACAGGCCCTAACCGGTTTGGTTCAGTGGATAGAGCGTCAGCCTGTGGACTGAAGGGTCCCAGGTTTGATTCCGGTCAAGGGCATGTACCTTGGTTCTGGGCACATCCCCAGTAGGGGGTGGGCAGGATGCAGCTGATCAATGTTTCTCTCTCATCAATGTTTCTTATTCTCTATCCCTCTCCCTTCCTCTTTGTAAAAAATCAATAAAATATATTTTTTAAAAAAATAAAATAAAAACCTTTACAGGCCCAGCCAGTGTGGCTCAGGGGTTGAGCATCAACCTATGAACCAGGAAGTCACAGTTTGATTCCTGGCCAGGGCATATGCCCAGGTTGCAGGCATATAGGAGGCAGCCAATCAATGATACTCTCTCATCATTGATGTTTCTATCTCTCTCTCTCCCTCTCCTTCCTTTCTGAAATCAATAAAAATATATTTTTAATAATAAAATAAAAACCCTTACAGTATCGAAGGTCATTTACCACCTTACTATCTACCTCATTAGTGGTTTGTTACTGCTTCTCTTTTGATTCACTAATATGCTTCTTGAGTTCTAGAAAATTCATTCACTTTTAACAATTATTTTTGGTATTCTGTTATGTACGCTATAGGGCTAAAAAGAAACCCTGAATATAGTGGCAACAGAAAGACAAAGGACCTGTCCTCAGATAGCTCAGCATCTTTGGGAGGCTATAGATTCAGAAAGTTGAAAGTGATGGCACAATAGAACCAGAGTTATGATGGGATCAGAGGTCTGCAGGGAGGAAGGCAGATTTCTCAACCAGGGAGGCATGCTTAGTAAGGAAAAAAAATGAGGGTATGGGCATTACTTATTTGATGCCTACTTATCATCCATAACCAGGGTGATTGGGGAATACGGGCAGGAAAAAAACATAAACATTTGAGCAGAGCCCTAAAGCTTTAGAAGTCTGTAGCTTTATATAAGCATGCAATGAAGACTTTACCACGGGGGGAGGGGGGAGAGTTTAGGAAATATAAAGACAATACTACTTTGTAAAAATCCCATTCTATTTAACTGATTTGTAGATATATCACTGAAGTAAGCCAATTGATGCTAAGTGGAAACATAGGGAGCAAATCTAATTTGGAAAAATTCTATCCCCAAATAATATAATTAATTTGTCTTTAATTGGGGAAATATTTGGGCATCAGAGTGACTTATGCTAGACAACTAAATTCTCACAGAATGCTGCCAATTGAGTAAGAAGCAAAGTTCATTAAAAAGCCACTATAAACCTTTCATGTTCTGAAACTGTGCACTTGGAGGGAGGTTCTGGCCAGACTGGTTTGTGATAGATGTCCTTTTAGAAATGAATAATAATCTCTTACTTTTTATGCACTTTAGCAACAGAGATATCTTGCACATTTAGTCTTGCTATTTCTTTGCATAGAAGTTTAGTCTTCATAGAAAACCATTCATTCAACAAATTTTTATCTAGTGTCTAAAACGTGCCATGACCCAAAACCCTCATTTGTGTTGTGCACTTGAGTAATGGCTCTCATCAGTCATATAAAGGTCTGAAGATTCAGTCAAAATTACTTAACCAGTAGCTTAAATGCTTAGGTAAGCTCTCCCTCAAACCTCAAACCCTATAATAAAACGAGGGCTAAAATGTCACAAACCTAGCCATATTTTTTATCTGAGCCATTTTTTAAGATAGAGTTTCAATAAATATTATTCCTTTAGCATGCCATAAATTCACTTCTATAGCTTCAAAAGCTTGCTCATAGTTTTATGGTTCTCAATTTTAGTGAATTTGTCCATACTCCACCATCAGTCTTTGGCCTTCCAAAATATTCACAATAAATAATTCAGAAATAGCATCCCCTCTATTTTTCCCGGATAATGTTTTTATTTATTATTATTTTTCCTCTTCCTTATTTCAGATCTCATTCTCCCCCATCATCCAAAGAACATTCTGATGTTTAATAATGATGGTAACTTAGAAAAAAAAACTGAGGTAACATTTTTGAAAGTTTAAACTCATGACCCAACAGTAACCTGGCTGACATTTGGAAAGAGTTTAAGAATCACCAAGAACCCAGCACCTTGATTGTTTTTTCAACTAACTAAGCAATGATAGAAAAAAGATTTCTCTTTGTGTGCCTGTAACATGCTGCCCGATACTTTTATAGATATTTACTTGGAAACCATTTCTTAGAGTCCCTGTTTCTCCGAAGCAGCGATACAAGGTGGGCTGTCTAAGACATCCTCTCAGTGGATAATGCACTGCTTCGGGCAGAAGGAAGCTCCTATAATAAATCCTCCGGGTGAGCTTGGTCCATGAGGCCTTTGAATACCCGAGGGAAACAATGCAAGGACCAAGTTTGAAATTTGAGGCAATTGTCACTGCCGACACAAGGAAAAATGTCTCACTTGTATGTTTATAACCCAAGAAAGGAAAACAAGAAAAAAGGTTTATTTTACAGATTATTCATTATTTACTTTAGGCAGTTATTGTTAACTCTTAGAAGTTAAATAGAAAGGATGATGGGATTGCACCAATCCTGGGCCCTGGGGGAGAATGTGACCTATGTCTTCACCACAGATATTCCCGTGCACCTTCAGAGTTAGACCTCACAGCATCATGGAAGAGAGCAACACATTTGAGGAGACTCACTTATTTACAACCTACTCTTATGGTATCTATATATATATGAAAGCGTAAGCAACCATTACGACCAAATGACCAGAATGACCGGAGGGGCCAGTTGCTATGATGCGCACTGACCATCGGGGGCAGACGCTTAATGCAGGAGCTACCCCCTTGTGGTCAGTGCACTCCCGCAGCCAATCTCCCCCAGCCAGCCAACCTCCCGTGTTCCCCCATCCCCCCCAACCCCCCCCTCCCCCCCGCAGTTGGCAGGTCCTGATCGCCTGATCAGGGCTGGGCCCTGGACTGGGACAGGGAACTGGGGGTGGGTGGTGGTGGATGCTGCCCCTTTGCCAGGGGGGCCAAGGCCCAGCTCCCTCCTTAAGGCCAGCGACCAACCTCCCATGCCCAGTCCCTCCCCCTGGCTGGCAGGTCCCGATTGGCCCACCGCCTGCCCGCCCGCCATGGTGGCGGCACAGAGGCAAGGGAAGGAGGAGCGGGGGAGACAGGGAACCACGTGGTGGCGGCATTGGCATCAGGCGTCCGTTCCTTCTGTGCCCAGCCTGGTGACCATCGCCTCCTCTCCCGACCCTGCCAGGGCCTTCAGGCCCTGATAGGCCTGGCCCTGATCGCAGGCCAGGCCTAGGGACCCCCCACCTGTGCAAGAATTTTGTGCACCAGGCCTTTAATCTATAGATATTTTGTTCAAGGCCACTGTGTTAATTTTTAATTTATGGATTGGTACCCTATTTCCTTTAAATATTCTCTTAATAAGCCTGTTTGTAAGTATTGACTAGTGCTGAACCTACAAGCCATGTAAGTCCCACTATATATAAGAACTTTATGTATGGGGGAGATAAATAACTTACCTGAAATTCCTGCCCTCAACCCCACATCTAAAATAATCTCAACCAATACCTAGTTGTTGCTTAGAGAACTGGTTATAGGAGGTGGCTGCTGTAGGGGACATGGCTCCATCCAATACCCTTACACTCCCTGTGCCATGTCTGTGTGCCCTTTGGTGGGCCTTATTTCATGTGGCCTTCACCTGTGACTCCCATCAGAAGGCTGAACTTGGACTGCTGAAGCAACTTTGCTGCTCAGAGAAGCCAGAAGTGCCTGGGAAATTACATCCTTCAAGGCTGACCTATCGGCCCAGTTTGCATGAAAATGAAGGGTTTCTCAAGATGTGGGATTTTCAGTGCTAAAAGCAGGTGAGGCCAAGGCAAACTGAGATGGTTGTTCATCCAATGCACCCCCCAATACCACTAGTGGGCAGTCCTTAGCCAATATCAGACCCAGTTCCTTTGCCTCGAGTTGGGACCAACCTTCAGGTACAATTATGCTCCAGACCTCCTTGCAGGGTTCCGCTGAGGCGGGAACTTCTCTTACTTGGCATCTTCCCTCCTGTATCTGGTTTCCTGGAAGTGCTTCCTTCATAAACACTTCCAATCCATCCCTATCTTAGTGCCACAGTCTGACCTCCCCACTGAAGCTATCTGCCTTCCCCGAGTGTTAGAAAATCATAGGCTGTGTCTGTCATGGAGATCCACAAGGCAGTTACAGATTTCATCTTAGCCACTTCTTTTGGCTTCCTCTCCTGAACAAAACCTTGTAATAGAGATATCAGCAGGTGGAAAAGTCCTCGTGTTTCCTCTTCTTGGGTCAGCTTGGTCAGGATAAAGATGGCAGAAATGGCAGCAGAGGCTAATGGTGGCTCTGATGGGGGGAAAAAAACCCACAAAAAAAAACAAACAGTTAAAGAAGAGATGCAGAATATAAATCATGAACCCTGGGTCGTTAAGATTTGATTAATTCTTGTAGAGTGGGGCTCAAGGGGTGTTTCTCCTGAAATAAAACTAAAATCTCTAGTACATTTTAAGAAAACAATTCCTCAACTATGATATTAGTAGAGTTTCGTAATGATATTTTTATGTGCCGTTCCAGATATTTTTCTGAAACTGTAACTCAACAAAATATGAACCTGACCTGGAACTGTCTTTTTTTTATATATATGAAAAGCTCTCCATTACTGACTTGCTTTCTCTCTTTGAACCACTGACGTTACTATATGATGAGGAGCAAATTGCAATAATTTACCAAATACTACTACTACTACTAATAAGGTAGCGTTACATCTCGTGTGTTTGATTTAAGGAAAAGGGTTTCCCTTTCAGGGCCCCATGAATGTATAAGGTTCAAACAAAGTGCGGGCGCTCATGAGCAGACTGTTTTCCCGGGCAGGGCCCGAACAGAATGACTTCATTCAGGGCTACTGCTCGCGCATGGAAAGTGTGGGTAAGAAATCCCACAGAGTTCAGACGACCTTTTCCTAACTTTCGTTTTTTTTTCCCCTGTTTGTCTTTCGGGTCTAAGCCAGGGATAACATAAATATTCATCAGCTGATATTTGCAGTAGCTGTGAAGTTATGAATGAGGCCATGCGGCTCCCCTCCTGTCCCATCTACGGAACGGCAGCCTCTCCTCCCAGCTCCTGGCCAAACGACACTTTCCGAAATCCCCAAAGTGGACTAGTAGGCTTTTCAAATTCAGTATTTTTTTTTTTTCCTTTAATGCTCAAAGCAGAAATGCTGTCTGCTTAATGCTCACCCTGGGATTACAGAAGAAGAAAAAGAAAAACATTCCCCTGCTAAGCTTGAAGCCGTCAGATGCCTTGACACAGCAGGCAAATGTGTTAGTGGCTCAACATATCGGTAGCATATATCAATGTTACGATCGTTGCAGGTTTCCTTTTTATATTAAATACGAGACAGATACCTGAGGCATTTATTGTGTGAAGAACAGGGAAAATAGCCGCAGCTTGGATCAGTTCCTGCTGTTTTGTTAGTCACCTGGGCAGGTGTTGGAGAGAGATGTTGGAAAACACTTTTGAATAAGACAACTTCAAGTAGGTCCTCGATGTTGAGACATAAAAACATGAAAATTGTGCCTGTCTTAAGGCCTGGAATGGAGCTGGTCTTCCTGTAATCCAGATTTCCAACAAATCAGCACTTTAGAGTCTGGAATTTTTTTTTTTTTAAATCTTCCAGGGCCTCTCGTACGAATAAAAACTAACTACAAGGTGTGTTGTAAATGGAAACAAGAGACTGTGTGGTGACAATGTCAATCAATGAATCAGTCCACAGTAGTTGATAAACATAAATAAAACACATTTTTATAGATACAGGATAAATATTGTCAACGGGCAATATTCTCCTTTTTAAGTTTGCTCATCAGTGTGTTTTATTCAAAACCCAACATGTGGTCTGTCCTTGTCTCTGTAGAAATGTTACAAATTATCTGGGTAATTCTAGGACCCGGGGATCATTTTTTAAGAAGTGTTCCTTCAAATGCCATACTTGGAAGAATCGTCTTAGGAATGAATGTTCCGTGTTTCTGAATTTTAAATAACAATTGCAAATCAACATCTCTAATCACTGCTCTGTATTTTGGGGGGTTTTGGCCATCTTACCCACATCTGACAGTGGAAATAATTGTCTAAACCACCAAACCATAAGGAAAAACAAGCCCTCAGGTGTTCAAATAAGGACCAGATCCCAGGCCGGTGAGAAATCTGACTGGAACAGATACTCATGGCTGGATGCCTGTCTCTGTCTTCATCCCGGAGTCTAGCTCTGACAGGGCTAAAGGGAAGCCAGAGGCAAGTGTTCAACTGTATTCTCCCTGGCTCCAGCCCTCTCCAGAATAAGACCTGGTGAACTCCTGTTGGAGGGAGTCAAAGGCAATGACCTTTTGTAGGAAAAAAAACAGACATTAAGAGCAATGATGGATTGTCACACACACCCTAGAGACACTTGTGAGGCCAGATGAGTTAGAGCAGCCAGGAAAGTATTTCTTCTCCCTCTCATCCCTTCTCAATACTGAGCATTCTGTCTGATCCAGAAGTAGCAGAGAGGAGAATTATGTGTTGAGCCTTCTCTATGAAATTCTTTTTTTCAAAGCACATCAGATCACAATGTCAAAAAGAATTCCAATTAGATATTCATTACACTTATATTATCATGGAAGGTAGTAACCTGATTCAACAGTGGCTTGTAAAATCTTATGTGCAAGTGATTGTATGTTTTGATGCTGAGCACAAACAAGGAAAAATGTTTTATATTTATATATTTTAATTGATTTCAGAGAGAGAGGAAGGGAGAGAGGGAGAGAGACAGAAACATCAACGATCAGAGAGAATCATCAATGGGCTGCCTCCCACATGCCCCACCACTGTGAACAGAGCCCTCAACCCAGGCATGTGCCCTGACCAGGACTTGAACTGAGACCCCCTGGTTCACAGGTCAATGCTCAACCACCGAACCACACCAGTCAGGCCAGAAATATTGTTTTTAATTTCTTTATTTCTTTTGTACTTGAAGGACTATTTACATATTAAAGACCACTTCCTGTGGTTTAGCCTTTTTTCATTCCTCCGGCTTCTCCAGAAACACTCTATTTTCTGCATCTCATCTTTTCAAGTACACAGCTAGAATTTTCAACAGGACAAGACACTTTATTTAGATAAGTTGAGGCATGTCACAAGTGTTAGTATAATATATCATGTTCCATCAAAGTGGCCCATGTAATTTATAATTCAAATTGAGAAACTTTGGAAGTAAATGGGGCATTTACTCTGGGAGAAAGAGCATTAAATTGAGACTATTGTGGGCAAACTGAAGCATATGATCCCCTCCTCTCATTCTGAATCAGTCTTCTAGTTGATTCTTTCTACTTTCATCTTCAGTTAAAGATAAAAGTTCACTTTTGTTCTCTAGATAATGGGTTGCTTTCCTTTTTTAAAATTTTATTTTATTGTTTAAAGTATTACAGATAGTACTACATATGTCTCCTTTTTTCTCCCATTGACCTTCCCCCGGCCTCCCCTACGCCCCGGCACATGCCCTCACCCCCCCTCCAGTATCTTGTGTCCATTGGTTATGCTTATATTCATGCATACAAGTCCTTTGGTTGATCTCTTACCTCCCCCCACCCCCCGACCCAACACTCCCCAGCCTTCCCACTGTAATTTGACAGCCTGTTCCATGCTTCTCTGTCTCTGTATCTATCTTTTTGTTCATCAGGTTATAATGTTCTTTATTATCCATAAATGAGTGAGATCATGTGGTGTTTTTCTTTCACTTCCTGACTTATTTCACTTAGCATAAAGCTCTCCAGTTCCATCCATGCTGCTGCAAATGGTAAGAATTCCTTATTTTTTATAGCAGCGTAGTATTCCATTGTGTAGATGTACCATAGTTTTCTAATCCACTCATCTGTTGATGGGCATTTAGGCTGTTTCAAAATCCTGGCTATTGCAAATTGTGCTGCTATGAACATAGGGGTGCATATATCCTTTCTGATTGGTGTTTCTGTTTTCTTGGGATATATTTCTAGAAGTGGGATCACTGGGTCAAATGGAAGTTCCATTTTTAAATTTTTGAGGAAAATCTACTGTTCTCCATACTGTTCAGCCATACTATTCTCCACAATTGCTGCACCAGTCTGCATTCCCACCAGCTTTCTTTTAGGAAATTTAATACCACTTTATTTGAGTGCTATACCAAATTATCATCAATACCCATTACTCATTCTGCATCCTCCCAAGTGCTTTGGAAGATGTTATCTACCTCTTGTCTTCCCTTTGATGATGTCAATGATCTCTAAAATATAGCATGCAAACAACCATATGCTAGGCCTGTATGTAGAGCCAGTACTATCTCAAGGAAAATAGAAAATTAGATTGTTTATTTCCTTTGCTTTATAGTCTGAGATACAACTGTTGATTCTCTATACTGAAGAATGCTCAGCTCCCAATAGCAGGATCAAGATAATTAACAAGATGCAAAAGGACCTCAGACTACTTCCGTGGGGTCAGTGTCAACAGATGTGAGGGAAGAGCACCTTGATAGAATGGCAACTTCAACCCATTGGTTTTGACTGGAGGCCTCCATGATGCCAGCTGATTTCTTCCTCAGTAAATTTTCTTTGCTGTTTGGTAATTTTGAGGAGCCATTGTACCTCTCTTGCTTTGTACAGTTCCTTCAGTATTGTTATGTGGAAGATAAAGCTGCACCACTTCAAAGTTTATGATTTTTTCTTTTTTTAAATTTATCTTTATTGTTGAAAGTAATACAGATGTCCCCCTTTTTTCTTCTTTGACCCCTTCTAGCCCATACCAGTCCCCAGCCCCAGGCCTTCACCCTATTTTGTCTGTGTCCATGGGTCATGCATATATGCATATAAGTTCTTTGGTTGATCTCTTCCCACCCATCCATCCTCCCCCACCTTCCCTCTGAGATTTCTCAGTCTGTTCCATGCTTCAATGTTTCTGGACCTATTTTGTTCATCAATTTATTTTGTTAATTAGATTCCACGTATGAATGATATCAAGTGATACTTGTCTTTCTCTGGCTGGCTTATTTCACTAAGCATAATATTCCCCAGGTCCCTCCATGCTGCCTCAAGGGGAAGAGACATAAATTTTGAAGTACTAATCACCTGAAGTCTACAGATATTATTAAACTGATGAGTAACAGTCTGACAGGGATTTGTACTAAACATGGATTGTTGTTTTTTACCATTAAACTTTAATTTGTTATTTAAACTTTATCAATTATCTCCAGCTCTGCTACCATTATTTGACTGACCTGGGGTGAATCATAATCCTCTGAGAGCATTTTCTAAACTAAAGATGAAAGGGCTGTGTTTTTAGCATTTCTCATACTGCATTAAACAGAATTTTAGTTTTTATTATATTAATTATAGGCATATACAAAGTATTTATGGAAAATACCTGGCTTAACAAAGTTAATTAGATTCCTTTAATATAAGACTTGAGATCAATTAATAGGCAGATGTGTCTTATCAAACCATAAGACTTAACTTTAAACGTATGTGATTAATTTATGCACTTCAACAGTAAAGCAATCAAGAAGTTAAATTTGCAAGAGTGAACGCACAAGCTTTGAAATAATATGTAAAACTTAACATCAAACATTCTGTGGTCTTAAGCTGACAGTTTGGCCCTGGGTCACTGATGTGTGGTCAAGCAAACAAAGTAAGACACTACCCACAGTGGGATCCCAGGCAATTCTCTGGCCAGCATCAAATTTCCCAGTTGCCAAGTGATGCTGTACCCTTCAGGTGTTACAAGGTTATGATCAAAGAACTCATATGTTTTTATATGAATATATGACCAGAAGACATTAATTTGTAAAGAGACCCACAAGTTTAATACACACACACACACACACACACACACATACACACACACAAAATACAAAGTGCCAAGTTAAATCTGAATATCAGATAAACAACAAATAATATTTTAGGTTAATTATGTCCCAAACATCGCCTGGTATATACTTATACTAAAAAAGCATTTATTATTTCCACAGGGAACACATTGTTTTGTTTCCAGTAAGATGTCCTTACTCTGGAAAGAGTAGCACCCTTTGTCTTCCCTCTTCTACACACGACATTTAGGGTTCACAGTAGCCCCACATTCATAGTGTACCTTTTATCTCTGACCATGTTTGATTGGTCAAGGGGTGCAAAAGTGATTCAAGTAGAGTTCTGCTCTCTGATAATCTTGAAGTGAAGGTGGAACAAGAGCATGAATTCTTCCTGGTTGCAGAACAAGGAGATGTGAACCTAGGGACCTGTAGGTAGCCATGTAACCCACTAAGTTGAGCTTGCTGGTCTGCAGTGAGAAAGTAATAAAGTCAACATTCTGGGAGAACCAAAGGGAAGAAAAACAAAATGAGGTTTTTTTTGCTTTTACAGTCCCTAGACCCAAGTTTCTAAAGGCTCAGCTGCCTTCATGGTCTTCCTGTGGCTTGGTGGTTCAACACTTCTTATGATATAGTAATATACTAAAAAACCCTCCTTCTGTTTTATTGTTGCAAGTTATAAAATCTCAATGGGACATTGTTGAGGATGCCTAAACAAACAAAAATATTCTCAGAAGAACTGAAGGAATATTAATTACTCACCACTTTTTAGAAACTAATTATTGCATAATTAAGATGGGGCACACCCACATCACCCAACTTGTGGGGCCATGAACCCATTAATCAGAGAGCAGATCAGAGGCCTTGCAATTGAGTAACCTTCGGCTACGTCATCTAACATATTCCAAGAACTCTAAAATTCTATGACTTTGTGACATTTAATAATTTATCAATCTCAGTTTGGTAGTTATTTGTTATAAAAACATCAAATAAATGTTTAAATGATGAGACCTATTCTTAAGAACATTGTACTATTTAATATCCCTTTTTATTTTTGTCCTTAAAATCAAAGAAAATTTCCCAATAGCAATTTATGAGCATAAAATACTCATATATAAAATCAGTATTCTGAGAATTTTTTGTTAAATATTGTGATTTTAAATTTTCTTAATTGAAATCCTTAGGCATTTGCTATATTTGATGCCAACCATAGAATGTCAGAGTTGGTTCTAAAAAAAAAAAAATTCTAATATCCCTGACAAATGTTCACTGATTAGTTTATCAAGTATCTATTGAATAACTACATTTTTGTGTGTGTGCATAAGGTGCTGGTAATACAGCACAAAACAAGACAGATTCTCTGCCTTCATGAACATTAATAGACATTACAACCCAGCATTTAGTACTGTTTTCTCATACTTTTTCCTTATTTGTATCTGTTTTGTTCTTGCACATTACACACTTTTATTAATATATTTACCTAACACATGTAAGAAAGTAAAGATTGTCACAAGTCAACCCAAAGATTGTGGTGCATTCTATAAGCATCACTTGTTATCCAGTCATCTTTACCGTATTTCTTGCTTTCCCCTAATGATGGCCAAAACTGGAAACGATGCTACATGTGTAGACAGAGCACAATGAGGGACACTCTTTCTATCGTTCTTGACACTATATTTTTGTTAATATAGCAGAGGATTCCTAAGTATTACAGTTAGTGATAATAGAACCCAGTCCTCCCTGAGATAAGCAATGGAAGCACCAAAAAGAAGAGCAGAAAGCAGTGTGCCGTAACAGAACGAGATCCCTATCAGGAGCAGAAAAAAATCTGGATGGCAGCTCCTACTCAGTATTCATTGTGGCATGATCTCAATGCTCATAAATATCTAATGGCATCTAGGCATCCTCTAGAAAATTAAAGGTCATGGGCACAAAATTCTACTCCCCTACTCCTTTGTACCATCCATGTGAAACTGGGCAAAACTTGTTTAAAAATAGTATATTGTCCAGTAGCTGATATGTTATCATGTGATAGCTGGTGGCAAACGTAACCACTCATTTTACTGAACTTCTTCATTAGTGCAGACAAGGTCTGATTCTGAGCATTTTTAAACAGGGTCTGCTGTTTCTCAGTTTCATCGTAACACTTAGTTCAGTCGGAGCAAAAATATAAATGAATCTAGAGTCTAAGGAAACCATGTTGGCTCTTACATTGAATTGGACTTCTGAGAGTACCTGACTTATGCTTTGTTTCTGAATGAGAGTCAAAAACTCAGAAGGGACAGCAGTACATCAAATAAATTGAAGCTGCTGTGAAGAGTTGTGTTCTTGCACCACGTGAGCCTTATTTTGTTGTTGTTGTTCTTCTTGTTGTTGTTCTTGTTGCAGTTCTATAACCTCTCATTCCCCTCTGTTGGACAAAGTAAAAAATACTGGAGGACCTGGTGAACCTTCATCATGTGCAAAGTTTGGATAAGCCACAGGAATGTCAACATTAATGAAAATTAGTAGAGACTAAATAATTGTAATTACTTCATCATGTATCATTTTCAATTAATTCTAAAAATATGCTTTGCTACTTCTTACTTACCTAAAGCTTTGAAGACCTTTGGAAGTAAGAGTGTTAGTGCCGGGGATATTTAGTAGAGGAGGGAGAGACTCTCATTCCTGAAACCTTGGGAGGAGGTATCTCAAATGGGGCAGCAGTTTGGGCATCGACCTCCCATGCCCTTCTTACCACTTCCTTCCTGAGAAAGGGCCAATGACTGTGGTGAGTGTCTTGCTTTCCAAAGACTGTTCTTTCTGTGTTTATTTGCCTGCACTTGCATCATTTTCTCAATTGTGTACCTGCCCAATAAAGGATGGACAAGAGATGGCAAAAGAGTTGAAAGCCATCAAATCATTCTGGATAAATTGTTAGCAGACCTGGAAGAAGATTAGCCAAGAAACATAAGCAAAAAAAAAAAAAAAAGATTTTTAGGAGAAATCTGTGGATTTCATTTAGATTGTGTTTCCATGACAATAAAGCACCTGGTCGATTTAATGGAAAGTAAGCAAACTGCAGTTGTGTAGATAAAATCATCAGTTGATCCAATAATTGCATTTTCAAATTAAGGGGTTCTAGCTTTCATTTACACTGCCTTGTCCATAATCATGAATATTTAATAGTTGCACAAATTCAATTTTTTTTTGGTAGATTAACAGTTTACTATTGTCTAAATCTTCAAATATTTTTGTTGGCCTGTCAGGTGTTCTTCTCATAGATATGTATATGTGTGGTTGGGAGTATTGCAAACAGAGATTTTTGAGACAGATTATTGAGAAGTCTTTTTAAAAGAGTTTCTTCCTGACTGCTTTTTTAGTGACTTTAAAAAATGCACTACTTGTCCTAGCTAGTTTGGCTCAGTGGATAAAGCATCAGCTGTGGACCAGTGGGTCCTGGGTTCGATTCCAGTCAAGGGCATGTACCTTGGTTGCAGGCTCCTCCCTGGCCCGGGCCCTGGTCAGGGCTCGTACAGGAGGCAACCAATTGATGTGTTTCTCTCACATTGATGTTTCTCTCTGTCTTTCCCTCTCTCTTCTGCTCTCCCTAAAAATCAATGGAAAAATATCCTCAGGTGAGGAATAACAACAACAACAAAAAATGCACTACTTAAAACAGGGATGTTCATATCATGACACATATTATATTAAATTACTATAATTCAGAAAGTCTCAAAAAATCAGAGTAATAGTGTTCATTAATATTTGAACTAAATAGCATGGTTATAATATCAACTAATATTTGAATACAAAAATACACTTTTACTAAGGCAAAACTATTTTCTACTTTATTGCGAATTTTTTCAAAAAATATTAGAGATTAGCATGTTAATATTAAAACCAGATAATATGGTATCATGCATAAAGGAAAGTCAGAACCAAAAGTGTATTCTTGACTCAAGCTCTTAGTTCAAAGAGGTGCCAAAGTTCCAGAGAGAAAGACCCTATTGGTAACAACTTGCTATTTAGGATACAGGGTTCAGGGTTCTGTCTAATTCTACATGACATGTTTCACTATGTTTAACAAACTTTGCTTCTGCTTCTACACTACATGCCATATGGTCTTTTTTTTTTAATCCTCACCCAAGGATATGTTTTTATTGATTTTAGAGAGAGGAAGGAGAGGGAGAGAGAGAGAGAGAGAGAGAGAAAGAGAGAGAGAGAGAGAGAAAGAGAGATAAAACATTGATGTGAGAGAGAAAGATCAATTGATTGCCACCCACACCTGCCCCAACTGGGGATCATACCCACAACTTAGGTATGTTCCCTTACTTGAAATCGAACCCGCAACCTTTCAGTGCATGGGACAATATTCCAACCCACTGAGCCATCCCACCAGGGCCAGATATCCTTACTACTGTCATTTTTAGAATAGCTTACACATATCATTTCTTATAGTTTAAAAGGGCATTACTATTCATTATTACATACATTAGTGATACACCATTCCACCTAAAGGATAAAAATTTATATTCACAATTATTTTTTCAAGATGATGTGCTCACCAAGTAGCTGGACTGGGCCATAAACTCGAGTTTAGACAAAAATTTTTGGAATCTTCTCCATAAACCATAACTGAAAAGATTAATAACTAAAAATCAAAGCTAGTATCAATATAGTATTTATCTTCCAAATAATTTAAAACATTATTTCATTTATTACTTCAATTGATGTTCCTGCTATACAGATAAGAGCTACTACAACATTTTATGTTTTAAGTTGGAAAGCGACATTGAAAAGACTTTATGTGACTTGCCCATGGTAACCATTTAGCAAGGTTAGTCTTGAGTCTATTCAATAAAGTTTACTCAGTGCCTAAGGTTGTTCTGAACATCTAGATCTGTCCTATTCATACAGTACGCATGAGACTAAATAAATTTAAATTAATTAATAACATGAAACATTCAAAGTAGGCACATTTCAACTGCACATTTCAAAGTAGCCACATATAGCTAGTGGCTATGATCTTGGAGAGCACAGATATAAAACATTTTCATCATCACAAAAAATTTATGGGGCAGCATTGATCTGGATAATGGGAATCTTTAAATGTTTGTTTTAATAGAAAAAAATGTCCCAAAATTTATAATAACCACTGATATTACTATTGTTATAGCATTGCTGGTAAGGCTAACAAAGAAAAATAGAGGACAATGTAAAAGCATATGTTAATGATTGATATGAGACATATGCTGATAAAGCTTTTTTTCTCTTATATTTAAATTAAAAATAAAATAATGTGGTAGGCATCGTTTTGTTTTAAAATTGTGAATCAAGTGATATTTGGATTTCAACTAAGGATATTGAAATTAAAAGATAAATAATTTTTCATGAATTCAAAGATAAAGAAATAATTTTCAAACATTATGGTAGATAGGAATCAGTTAACAGCAGGAGATGAAAGCAGGCAGGTCTCAATTTCTCCACATCCAAGGCAATGCCAGGTGACAATCCAAAACATCTGCAAAAAGTGTGACCCAAAAATATCACATTCATCTAACCTATCATTCCAATACAAAGCATCAGGCAGATTTTAAACACACATAAACTCAAGGAATACAACTATTCTTGAAAATACAATTTGCGGAATGTGTCCGGGGGCGGGGGGAGGGGAAGCAATGGGAAAAAAAAAAATATAATTTGCAATGAAATCCAGGGACCAAGAAGAAGGGAATAAAAGTTCACTGGGGAATGGAGAAGCTTATAGTAAGTAGTGAACCCATTTCAATGGAAATTAATAATAAATGATTTTAGAAGTTATTGTTACAGAAGAGAATGTTTTATACTTTGATGATATTAAAATCAAACATATTAACAAAATTTGGACAGAAGAGGAGGAAAGAGGAAGGAAGAGGAAGTGTAAGGCTAGTTTATTTATTTTTATAACAATGAGTGATGCTGTCTAACATTGAAACATGTATATGCCAGAAACAAAAAATTACTCTAACCACTGATCTGTAATACTTTCAACAATAAAGATAAATTTAAAATATATATAAAATAAATAAACTCAACTACTTGTTAAAGAAAAAAATAATAAGTAAATACAATGTGCAGGTACTTTTAAGCTATATTTCTTTTTCAAAGAAGCATTTACCTTAATTTTAAGAATTTTTTCAATTTTACTTTATCTTCTACTAAATTCAAGTAAAACTAAATTGCATATTTTACTTAAATGTACCATTTATTGTATAGTTTATTTCAGTAAAGCCATTTCTATCTATATATACAACTGCTATTTATTACACACATGTAGCAATATCTGAAATCATATTCACCTGATACAAATAACAATGATCTCTATGTAGTAAAATCTGTGGTGATTTTTGTTTTTATTCTGTGAATTGCTTGAATTTTTTAAAATCTTTATTGCTGAAAGTATTACACATGGCCCCCTTTTTCTCCCTTTGACCCCTTATAGCCTGCCCCTGTCCCCCACTGCAGGCCTCCACCACCCTGTTATCTGAGTCCATGGGTTATGCATATCCTATCTAATAAAAGAGAAACATGGTAATTGGCATACGACTGCTACCCTTCCCATTGGCTAATCAGGGCAATATGCAAATTAACTGCCAGCCAAGATGGCGGCCGGCAGCCAGGCAGCTTGAAACTAACATGAGGCTTGCTTGCTTCAGTGACGGAGGACTCCAACATTCCCCGCCTGCCGCTGCAGGCCTCTGAGCTGCAACTCTAAGCAACTATGTAACAAATATAGAAGCTAAACAAAACCCCAGAAACCTGCTTTAGGCCGCCGGGCTTCAGCCAGCAGGATCTCAACATTGTAAGCAAAGGCCAGAAACCTACTTTCAGCAGCAGAGGCCTAAGAGCTGGAGCCAAGCCTCAAAGCTAAAGCTGGCCCAGAATTAAAAAAAAAGAAAGAAAAAAAGGAGCGTGTGTGACCAGCTGCACCCCCAGCCTGAAAACAGCCCTCAGCCCCTCACCCAGACTGGCCAGGCACCCCAGCGGGGACCCCCACCCACAAGAGTGTGTGACCAGCTGCAAACAGCCATCATCCCCTCACCCAGGCTGGCCAGGCACCCCAGTGGGGACCCCCACCCTAAAGGATGTGTGCCCAGCTGCAAACAGCCATCATCCCCTCACCCAGGCTGGCCAGGCACCCCAGTGGGGACCCCCACCCTGACCCAGGACACTCTTCAGGGCAAACCAGCCGGCACCCACCCGTGCACCAGGCCTCTACCCTATATAGTAAAAGGGTAATATGCCTCCCAGCACCGGGATTAGAGTGACAGGGGGCAGCGCCCAAACCCCCTGATCGCCCTGTGGCTCTGTGTGTGACAGGACGGCGGGGCCACAACTTCCCTATCTACTCTGCTCTGTTTGTGACAGGGGAAGGTGCCCCAACCCCCTGATCGCCCTGCGGCTCTGTGTGTGACAGGGTGTGGTGCCCCAACCCCCCCCCCCCGCCGCCCACGGGCCCTGCTCTGTGTGTGACGGGGTAAAGCCATAACCTCCCCATCGGCCCTGCCCTGAGTGTGAGAGTGGTGGCGCCCCAACCCCCTGATGGGCCCTGCTCTGTGCGTGACAGGGGGCAGCGCCCCAACCGATTGGCCCTGCTCTGTGCGTGACAGGGTACAGAGCCCCAACCCCCCTGATGGGCCCTACTCTGTGAGTGACAGGGGGCAGCGCCCCAACCCCCTGATTGGCCCTGCTCTGTGTGTGACAGGGGGTGGCGCCACAACCTCCCCATCGACCCTGCATTGAGTGTGACAGGGGGCGGTGCCCCAACCCCCCAATCGGCCCTACCCCGAGCGTGACTGAGGGTGGCATCACAACCTCCTGATCGCCCTGCTCTGTGCATGACAGGGGGCGGTGCCCCAACTCCCCAATTGGCCCTGCTCTGAGCCCGACCAGGGGCTGCACCTAGGGATTGGGCCTGCCCTCTGCCACCCAGGAGCAGGCCTAAGCCAGCAGGTCGTTATCTCCCGAGGGGTCCCAGACTGCGAGAGGGCACAGGCCGGGCTGAGGGACCTCCCTCCCCCACGAGTGCACAAATTTTTGTGCACCGGGCCTCTAGTATGCATATAAGTTCTTTGGTTGATCTCTTCCCACCCACCACCCTCCTCCACCTTCCCTCTGAGATTCCTCATTCTGTTCCATGCTTCTATGTCTCTGGATCTATTTTGTTCATCAGTTTATTTTCTTAAATAAGTACTGTAAAAAAAAAATACATAGTGGAACTTGTTGTACTATCTCTCCTGATACTAATTCTTATGAATAAGACTTTAAATGTTGATGTATAATTCACGATATATTCTTACATATTTCACTATGCTATGTCTTCATTTCATAGCTGAGAATCTGAGGGTCATAAGGGGAAATAATGGTTCACCCAGCTAGTCACTCAGATCTTCAGAAACCTAACCCAATGCTTTCAGGAAGATTGGCCTTCGCTTCTCTTTAGTGAGGTAGTAAGGGAGGACATTATCATAAATGACTCAATAAGAAGTTCCCACTGTTAGAAACAGACTAAAGACTGTGACCATAATGGGGGGTGGGGGGGTGGGAGGTAGGGTTAAACAGCTTTAAAGGTAGATGATCTAACCAGAAAATAAAGGCAGGAAACCAAGCCAGAATCTTTTCCCCAATGATGCTGGATCAAAGGAACAAACAAAATCAAATTTATTGCTCACTTGAATTCCAGCCCTTGTTTTGGCATTATTCAGGGTAACACAACTCTTCGTGCTCAGAAGATCCTGGAAAATTTCCAACTGAACCTATGCTCATTACCTAAAATAATCTTCAGAAAAATTTCAGTAGAGAAACTGAAAACTGAATAAAAAGAAGCATTCTTTATTTCTCCAACCAACTCTGGGCAACTACATTAGGGAGGAAAGAAGATAAGTGTTGCTCAAGTTAGATTTGAATAAGGGCAGGAAATTGCATCTTTTAAAACAGATAAGAGCTTCCATCCGATAAGTATATAATAATAGCTTCTATCATTTGAGTTAACATTTATATTATTTAAAATAAGTTCTCATCCTGGTGCCGTTCTATAATTGGCGTGTGACAGAGTACACTTTGAAGCAAATGGGAGTTCAGAAAGCATCTTCTATCTTTATGTTATAAGCAACCTTCAGACTTGCCTAAACAGACAAACTTTCTTCTGTTGCTATGCAACTGATATGCAATACAGTCAATCAGACAGTAAATAAATTATACATTTGACAATGAAAAGTCTTTTCTCCCTGTTTGAGAGTAAGCCACAACTTCCTTTCATGTTATACTAACCACCACAGCCCTCTAAAGCTATGTCACAATCGCCAATATTTTGACACGATAAACAAATGAATGACTAAAACAGCAATGACACAGATGCAGCCAATACCATTTAATTCACTCCTGCAGGCCTGGGAACATGGGCACCCCAAACCTGGTGGAAAGAAGCAAGTTTGTCTCACACCCACATTCTTCCTGGTAGCAGAATATAAGCAAATTTAAACAAAAGAGATTCTGGCCAATGCCGTTGGCAGTCACCCATCACTGCGATGTCTCAGGCATGCTGCTCTGTAAGTGCCTAAGAGTGATTTTAGCCCTGAGAGAAACACCTCTGAGGGTAAGATGTTACAAGCCTGGGGAACTTATGACTCATGGGGCAGACGTGGACAACAACCATGTGTAACATGACCTGCTCAATATTGACAACATTATTCTCCAACATTGAAAATCTTTATTTCTATTTTGTTTGTTTATTTTGTTCATTAGATTCCACATGTGAGTGAAATCACATGGTATTTGTCTGTCCTTACTGGCTTACTTCACGTAGCATAACACTCTCCACATCTCTCCATGCTGTCACAAAAGGTAAGATTTTCTTCTCTTTTACAGCTGAGCAGTATTCCATTGGGTCAATGGACCGCAGCTTTTTATACTTTCAGGGTTCATTTCTATAGCTCAAAACTAGCAAACCTGATGTGATGCCCCTTACTCTAGGCTAGACCAGTGGTTCTCAAAGTATGATGCCCAGACAAGCAGCATGAGCCTCACCTGGGACCATGTCAGGCCCCACTCCATACCTGCTCAATCAGAATCTTTGGAGGGGCCCAGAACTCTGCTTCAACATGCCCCTCAGTGACTATAATGCGTCCACAGGCTGAGAAACACTACTCTGGAGCACTACACATGTTGAACGACGTACAAGAAAAGCAGACTTGGCCTGCATTACCTGTCCTGGCCCTACAACCCCTCCCTCAACATATTTCAACAAACTAAAACACAGAAAAATCGATTGGCTTCCTCAAAGCATTTCTATCAACTTCAAGTAAAAAAATCCCCAGAAATGATGCGCAACTCACACATGCCACCCCTGTTTTAGCTACCAGATAGTTTCAGATTTAGTATTGCTACAACTGGATGGGAAACACTCCCCAAAATGGTAAAGACAACTTTACATCAGTTTGACTATGGAAACAATATAGATCACAAAGTATTCAGTTATATTGCAACTCTGAAGGAAAAAAAAAAAAGGAAATCTACATTCCAGGAGGGAGCATGGCTCTCAGAGGGTTATAAAAGCATCTAGAAATTCACAAATTAAGACCATTAATCCTATTTTCATGTAACTTGCATAAAATTTACTTAAAAGACTATGTGTAGAGCTCCATTTGCTGGGAAGTTACCAGCTTTTTAGCACGTCACCATCCAGCCACATACTCCAGTGTAACTAGAGTGAGTGTTCTTTGCCAACAGAAAAGTCGTTTCTAAATCACTTGGGGAAATCAGAGGTGCTTATTACATACCTATTAATTTATTAATATTACTTCAAAAAGCATGAAATAGTTACATGATATGACAGTAATATTCCTTCTTTCTGCTTGAACAAAACACAAAGAGGTAACTATTTCTTTTTAGAAGATTAAACAATTCTATTTTATCAGATTTAAATATAATTTCAGAACAAAAGATCAATGTTTGTGTCCATCATACTATTTATGAAATTTCTAGCATTTAAAGAAAGAGAGACAAAGAAAATAAGATCCTTAATAATCCTATATAATAAAAGCCCAGCGACCGAATGGCGGAATGACCAGAACGACCAGTCGACTAGTCGCTATGATGTGCACTGACCACCAAGAGGCAGATACTCAATGCAGGAACTGCCCCCTGGTGGTCAGTGTGCTCCCACAGTGGGAGCACTGCTGGGCTGACCGGGATGAGCAGTGCTCCCACAGCGGGCCAATCCCCACAGGCCACGCCCCACACCAGTGCACAAATCCCATGCACCAGGCCTCTAGTAAAACAATAAGACATAAAATAATGATCTCATTTTAAGGCAGTGTTTTTCTCATTTGTTTCACTCAATACTTAACAGTGGTTAAACAATCAGGGAGATGGTGAAAAATCAATCTCAAAATTACACTGACTACCAAGTCCACCTATAATCCATCATATGACTGGTTTGGGGATAAATCTAAAAGTCACGTGACCAGGCCTCTGTGGGCAACCAGTGAAGCTGCACAGGACTCCACACTAAAAAAGGGGCCTCATGCCTGGGTTTAATGTTCTATGGCTGTTGGCTTAAAATTCTTAATAATTTCATCTTTGAGTTCATTTTTTATAATGAACCAAAGAGATAAGCTGGGGACCTGGAGCCTAGGTTCACACATTATCTCATCTCCCACCATCTCCTCACCTCCCCTGAATGAGTCCTTGGCTTCTATCTCACCCAGTGACAAGGCCACCCTCCACCTCAAGGGTCCTGGACTTGGACTGAGAAGAGTTGGGGCAGGTCACAGGATGGTGTCCCAGGCACCTGTGAGGGTCTGCACTTGCCCTGTGCATATCCCCTTGCCCAAGGGAATGTGGCATTAAATGGCAAATAAAAGATACCATGACAGATTAAGAGAAAAACTGTAGAAGAAAGGAAAAGCTTTTTCTAACTTTTTGAACAAGGGACTGACATTTTCATTGGGCATGATCCTCACAAATAATGTAGCTGGGTTTGCACACAGTTGTGATGGAAAGAAGCAAGAGAATAAAGAAGAGGAACTAGACGGTATGAGAAATAATGCAGCATACATGGAGAAATAGGGAACCAATTAGCATTAAGAAAGCAAAATGGTTAAATTCCATATTGTTGCAAATGGACCAGATATACTCTTTTCAAAATAATGTTTTATTTCTTTGTGGTTAGAAAGCAATGTATATCACAAAATATTCAGATATATTCAGACACTGAGGATGGGAATGAAAATCTACATTCAAAGAAGTAGCACAGCTCAGGGTATTAAAAAAGTATCTAGAAAATCACAAATTACCACCCACTCATCCCAATTCTATCAAGTGCTACCTCGTCAGTGTTGTGAATCCAAGTCTCCCAGGCATGTTGAGCCTTTGGAACCTGAGCTTATAATTTAAGAACAGTGTTTTATGGGTATCTAAACACAATGCAGGCTAATAAACAGTGTGATCATTAAAATTTTCACCTCCGCATTAGCTACCTTCAAGTTTACCAAAGGATATCTTTTGTTTTTCAGCACGTTAGCATGCCAAGGGATGACGGTGTCTAAACACATTTTCAATGTTTTCTTTTTAACAGTTAATATATTTCCAGGATGCAGGTCCATTTCTTTCTAAAAGGTTCCTAGGACACCCATTGAAAAGTCAAAAGCAATGAACTAAAAGGGATTGCTATTTTGTTGGAGAAGAACGACACCCTTTGTATCGAAGTGGGGAATTACAGGCTGTGGTCACCCTCTGCACAGTGTCTCTTTGTCAAGTAATACATGCTGGAAAAAAAATAATACAGATGGGAAAATATTGTGCACTGTCAGATCTTGGAAAGGGCCAAAGGATTTTTCCTCACCAATGTCTTGTCGATGGCTTTCACATTCTGGCACCCTGAAAAAATAATGCATACATTTAATATGAAATGAATGCAATAATAATCAGGCAGGTAATCGTTTTCCCAAGGAATGTAAAACTTGACAAATGTAAGGTTTATGATTCAAGGTAGCCTTGCCAAATCTTATGTGGCATGAGACCATTTTTATTACCTAAACAGTCCTTAACACAAAATGACTGGCACATATTTTTATTAACACAAAGAGTATATTCTTTCTGCCACATTTAATAAAGAGCCAGTGGCTGAAAGCTCTCTTTTAGGATGTGTCTGTAGCAAATTAAAATGCAGAGTGAGGATTCACAGAATGGCATTCTTCTCACTGAGGCTGTGTCCACACAGGCTCAGCACAGTAGTGAGTAGACCATTGATCTTGGGGAGTCTATCTACATAGACAATCAGGGTGATATGGATCACAGAAAAGGAAGCCCTCGTTATCTTCAAAAGTTGGGGAGTTGATAATTAACTCAAGGTCATTCTTTGCATGTAGAGGTCCATCTGAGTCAAATCCAAAACAGTTCCTAGTAATAATGCTGCTTATTTATTTATCCGTTCATTGTGCAAATATTGTTTACGTGCCAGGCACTGCTCTACACGCTAGAAATACTGCAGTGAAGACTATAGACAGAGATCGCTGCCTTGTGCTTCTTACATTCTAGAGAGGAAAGAAATGCTACATAATGCATATAACTTAAAAAATAAATCATAAGATAGATGATCTATAGAAGGTGATAGGTGCTATGATAAAATAATGAAAGAATGATAGGGAAAGAAAACTGGAAGCTGAGTGGGTGGGCAGAGAGCAAGTTGCCATTTTAAATAGGGTGGTCAGGATGGGGCCCTTTGAGAAAGCGCAGTGTAAGTGTGACCTGAAGGGTGTGAAGGAATCAACCATGTAAATATCTGGGGGAAGAGCCCTAAGGCTGAAACATGTCTGCCATAGCCAAGGAACAGCCGGGAGATAAACGAACCCTGGGCAGAATAAGCAATGGTGACAGTAGCAGGAGTTGAGGTCAGAGAGGTGAGAGAGGTCACAGTTCGATTTCTGGTCAGGGCACATGCCCAGGTTGCGGGCTCGATCCCCAATGTGGGATGTGAAGGAGGCAGCCAATCAATGATTCTCTCTCATCACTGATGTTTCTATCTCCCTCTCCCCCTCCCTTTCTCTCTGAAATCAATAAAAAGATACTTATTAAAAAAAAAAAAAAGTTGTAAATTGCAAATCCAGATCTTACCGCTCAGAGCCATGGCCAACCGGAATTCCTCCTTCAGTATCTCAAGGACGTCTTGAACGCCTTTCTCCCCCTAAACAAGGAAGAGACACAGATCTTTTGGGAAAGTCATTCTGGCTCGTTTCATGTACTTATTTCACTGTTGAGTTATCCTGTTTTACGTATTTATTTATTTGTCCTCCGATTACCTGGGAAGCCAAACCCCAAATGATTGGTCTCCCCACAAACACAGCCTTGGCTCCCAGGGCCAGAGCTTTCAGAACATCAGTGCCTTTCCGGACACCCCCGTCCAGGAAGACTTCCACCTTCCCTTCAACGGCCTCCACGATTTCGGGCAGAGCATCAATCTGTGGAAAGAAGAGGTCAATTATGAGACAATACTCTGCATGATGCACTGTTACCCCCCTCAACACCCACAGCCCACTGACCATCTGACTAGGACTCAGAGTAAAAGAAGCTAAGTAGATTTGGAATCAATAGTAAAGTCCCCCTGAAATAAAAGTGGTGCAAATGCTAGTAACTAAAACAAATAAACAGCAAACAAAAACACAACAACAACAAACTACATTTGGAATTGGGTGGCTTCTTTTCTGTCAGAAACCACAATATTTTTTCTGTTCCTGATATTCAAATTCAAAGATCACGATTCTATTTTATTTTTGTATTGATTTTTATAGAGAGAAAAGAAGGGAGAGAGAAATCAATTTTTGCTGTTCCACCTATTTATGCATGCATCAGTATATTCTTGTATGTGCCCTGACTGGGGATCAAACCCAAAATGTTGGAGTATTGGAATGATGCTCTAACCAACTGAGCTACTTGTTCAGGGCCAAAAATCATGATTTTTAAAAATATAAACCTAATTTTATTTTATTATTATTTTAAAATATATTTTTATTGATTTCAGAGAGGAAGGGAAAGGGAGAGAGATATAGAAACATCAATGATGAGAGAGAACCACTGACCAGCCACCCCCACCCCCACCCTCCTGCACACCCCACACTGGGGCCTGAGCCCCACAACTCTGGTATGTGCCCCGACTGGGCACCAAACTGTGACCTCCCAGTTCATAGGTCTCCATGAAAAAATAAATAAGTAGATAAATAAATTATATATATATATATATTAGAGGCCCAGTGCACAAATCCCTCAGCCTGGCCTGCACCCTTCAATCCAGGACCCCTCAGGGGATGTCAGAAACCGGCAGTCCGACATCCCCCAAGGGATGTAGTAGTGCATGAAGTGGCAGGCAGTTGGGGAGGACCCCGACCCCGGGCCAGGCGATCCTGGCCCTGCTGCACCTGCTGCTGCTGCTCGGTAGTGCTGTCATGGAGGTGGGAGAGGCTTGTGCCATCGCAGCTGTGCTTTCCAGCCGTGAGCCTGGCATCTGACACCTGGCGGTCAGCTGAGCAGCACTCCCGCTGTGGGAGCGCACTGACCACCAGGGGGAAGCTCCTGCATAGAGTGTCTGCCTCCGGTGGTCAGTGTGTGTCATAGTGACCAGTCTTTTGGTCATTTGGTTGTTCAGTTGCTTAGGCTTTTACATATACTAGAGGCCCGGTGCACGAAATTTGTGCACAGGTAGGGTCCCTAGGCCTGGCCTGCAATCAGGACCCATCAGGTTCTCCGCCTCCCCACCTCCCCACCTCCCTGCCTCCCCGCCCCCTCCTTCCCTTGCTCCCTCAGCACCCTGCTGCCGCTGATCGCCCGCCATGTTCTGCGCCACCCCCTGATGGTCAGCACATGTTATAGCAAGAGATCAAACTCCCATTCTCCCAGTCGAACTCCCTAGGGGACACTTTGCATATTAGCCTTTTATATATATATAGAAGATAGATGTATATGTATATGTGTGTGTGTGCGTGTGTGTATTTAATTCTCACCCTAGGATATTTTTCCATTGATTTTTAGAAAGAGTAGAAGGGAGAGGGAGAGACAGAGAGAGAAGCATTGATGTGTCAGAGACACATCATTGGTTGCCTCCCACATGTGCCCTGACCAGGGCCTGGGATTGAACCTGCAACTGAGGTATGTGCCCTTGATGGGAATTAAATCTGGAATCCTTCAGTTCGTAGGCGGACGCTTTATCCACTGAGCTAATTGGCTTGGGTGAAAATATCTTTCTTGCTTTTAAAGGGATATGACCACATGTACCTTGAAGGTCCTCATCTTGATTGGCAATTGATAATGAGCTTATATCATCACTAGAGAACACAAGATCCTCATAGAGGTTGATCTGGTAAATTGCATCATTGTTCCCGATCTTTCACACCACTCTGAACCCACTCATTTTTCAAGGCAACTTTGCAGTTTCCCACTAAAAAGAAAAAACTAGCCAAACCAATTTGGCTCAGTGGATAGAGCGTCGGCCTGTGGACTGAAGGGTCCCGGGTTCGATTCCGGTCAAGGGCAGGTACCTTGGTTGTGGGCACACCCCCAGTAGGAGGTGTGCAAGAGGCAGCTGGTCGATGATACTCTCTCATCGATGTTTCTAACTCTATCCCTCTCCCTTCCTCTCTGTAAAAAAATCAATAAAATATATTAAAAAAAGAAAAAAGAAAAAACTAATTCAGTGCACTTGCCCACTCCTTGATGTTGGCCTTGGGCTTGTAACCTTCTTTGACAAATAGCATGTAAGGTGGAGAGTGTCATTTCTGGGCATAGGCCTTAAACACCCTCATGGGTCTCAACTTTCTCTTGCACCTGTGCCATTTGCCATGAGAGGAGAATCCCCTGGTCACTCCTTCCCCCTTAGGCCCCAGGATAAATATTCAGGAAGCAGAGCTAGCCCAGCCAAACTCAACTGGACCTGAAACTGGGAGCACAGTCACCTAACCAGTACCAAGTCCATATCAGCAGGCCTGCAGTTCACACAGAGTTTCATGGGAATAAATTACTGTTGGTTTAAAACACTGAATTTGGAATCTTGTTTTATAGCATCACCTGCCAATAGTGACTATAGTTGGCTAATCGCCAATATAGTTCATAGCTTATAGCTGACACTGTCAGCTACTTTGATCTAAATCTTTGCACTTGGGAATGGAAACAATTCCCAAGGTGACCTGCAGGTCAAAATCTATAGAAATTATTCACATTCATACCAACATATTTAAATCTAAAGTTAAATCCAATCCCTACTTAAAATGCATGCTGAAAAGGCTACCATGCATTCAAGTGCAGTTTTTTCTCAAAATAATTGTGCTGAAATCACTCAGAAGTTTTTCCCACTTCACCCCTAAAATTTTAGAGGCAAAACTTAAAAAGAGTTTTATGTAAAAGGCTGAAGACCAAACCCGGCAACAGATTTGGAGGAAGTGAAGGCAACATTTGGCGCGCAGCCCCTAAATGTTTGGCAAGCACTGTGATTTTCCTCTTTTCCCTTTTGGCTTCTCTGCCTTGCCAAACATGCTTTGGATCCATTTACATATGCCCCTTTACCTATACATAGTCCTCCTTTTACAGTCAGGCAAGTTACATCAACATAGAAATGCTACAATTTCCAAGGGATGATGCAAGCTATAATTAAGCATATTTCCCCATTTGAAACCAGAACCAAAGAATAATATTAGCTAGCTCGGGTTCAATACACATTTTCAAAGTCACGCAACTTAAGTCTCTTTAGGTTATTTCCAATGCCCGGCCTGGCCTAAAAGGAAACTGTTACGGATAATTTAAATGTGAATCCTGGGTTATAAAAAAGGAACCCAAATTGGTGTTGCATGTGTCTGTAGGCAAGCCTGTTCTATTCGTTTCCTGAGGATTTCTGTCCTCCTCCTCCCTTTTTCCCCCTTTATTGCAATTTTACTGAGTATTTCAGAGAATAATTCTGATCAGGGGAGATTAAATAAATAAATATCGTAGACAAATCCACTATTTTATGACTCTGTTGTTTCCTTCTTTTCAGCTTGCTACACATCTAAGAGACCATTCATTTCAGCTTTTCTTTCCTTAGTGATTCTTTAGACAACTAGTTGTGGCCTTAATTCCAGTGGGTTTAATATACAGAAAAAAAATATGGTAAATCCCAATGTACTATTGCTCATTCACCCACCCATTCATCGACTTATCAAACACTTTATTGAGGACCTGGTATATTCAAGTCACTATGCCAGGTGGCTTAAAGAGTCTGAAAAGAAAATCTCAGAGATGCAAGAAGAATCCCACATGGATCCAAAGGACAGGGACACCTCTTTGCCGTTCCCACTCAAGCCACATTCTCCCAAGGATGCTCCTGGTCCTCCAGAACTCCCACTCCCAGGGAGCTCTCGCCTTTCTCCCTTCCTGTTGTCTTCATTATTATATCCCTAATTTCTGAGATTTTAGGGTTGGGACCCTTTAAAGGTTTCAAACCAAAGCAATTGAACATAAACAAAAGCAAGCAAAACCAGAGTTGAAAAACAAAGGAGTCCAGGCCACTGCCCACAAATTCTTCCCTGCCTCTCTGGCTTGCCCATCACACTGTGCCAGGCATCCCTGGGGAGTTTCTATTAAGCCCACTTAGAAAATCATTGGCCCACACAGGCAAGCCCTGCTTACTTGCAATTGCAAAAATGTCTTTGTTTCCTTCCAATGTGACATTTCAGCTCCTCCCATCACAGGGGAAAATATGACCAGAAGAGTTTATTTCCTCACCCCTTGAGTTTAAACTAGCTTTTGTGACCAACAGAATAGGAGAGAAGCAACAATATGTCTGTTCTAAGCCTAGGCCTTGCCTGCTTGCACTTACTCTCAGAAGTCTGCCACCTCATGAGAACCGGCTCAGCTAATGTGCTAGATGTTAGACAATTAAAAGCTGTTCCTGCTGATGTCAGCCTACACCAGCCTGTCCAAGTAGACCCAGCAGCTGACCACAGATGCATAGGAGTGAGCCCAGCCAACACCAGAATAACCTCCCAGACCAGCGGTTCTCAACCTGTGGGTCGCGACCCCTTTGGCGGTCGAATGACCCTTTCACAGGGGTCGCCTAAGATCATCCTGCATATCAGATATTTACATTACGATTCATAACAGTAGCAACATTACAGTTATGAAGTAGCAACGAAAATAATTTTATGGTTGGGTCACAACATGAGGAACTGTATTTAAAGGGCCAGAAGGTTGAGAACCACTGTCCCAGACAATCTCAGATTGAATTGCCAACTCACAAAATTGTGACATAAGTAAATGGCTATTGAATTTTGGCCAGTAAGTTACACAGCAAAAGCTAACTAATACATTAAGTGTTTCTCAAAGATAGAATTGCATGAATATCTTTTAAAAGGAAAATAAAATATTTTAGATCTCATAGAAGAGCCCAAGGAATCAAGAAACATTTGACTTAACAACCCAAATACTTATTTTAAAAAAATCTTCTGCAGTTTAAAATTTTCACTAGAAAAGAATGGCATATTCATAAGTTTAAATTTGGGTCCCATTAGCATCAAAACAAAAATTGAAAAGAAATATTGCTGCTATGGTTCAATGACTCGAGAGAATCGACCTTTAAACCCCAATTTGCGATGTTCAGTACTATAGATTTTGGAAATTGATTTGATTCTGTCATATTGTTCTCTAATTACTTCAAGATCAGTCATGGTCACATTATTACCTTGCAGGTAAGGACCTTGACATGAGCTTAATTTTTAATGCCTTTTGGGTATAGCAGAGGTCTGGCAGGGGTTCTCAATAGTGTGATATTAAGCTGAATGAAGTAAGATTCTTAGTGATAAGAATTTCCCATCCAAGGGAACTTGGTGATTTATAGAAATGTAGAAATCAGATAGTCCAGCTGCTTCCTTTTCGCAGTCAACACAAAACGACGAAGAAGCTCCAGCTGAAAAGTTTAAGCCACTTGCTCACCCAGATCACACCCCTGAGAAAAGGCAAGACAAGGACTTGAAACTATGACTCTAGACTCCTATTTCGGTGCTTCCCCCCATGACGTCACTCTGCGTTTTTAGCTCTGACTTATGATGTCACATAATCTGCAGGACAGCAAGCCCTTCTGTGTATCTACTGAAAAGTCTTACACCACAGCCTCCTCTAAGCCTTTTGCCACTTACCTCAAAACCCACATTCGGAGGGAAAAACATCTTCCTGTAAACCGAATCCTTTCTCATATTTCTCTCACCATCATGGGCCTTCAGTTTACTCTATGAGGCAAAACTCAAGCAAGCACTCCTCTCTCATGCACAGCATGCAAAGGGGAGGGTCACTGTTTTTCTTAGAAGTCTCTGAGACCACAGCTCAAAAAGCCCTTTTAGATAAGTTTCCATATCCCCTCAGCCAGAGGGAAATAAACCACACCATTTAGATATTTTCCCCTTAAAATCTAGTTAGATTTGATTTCAGCAGATTTAGATTTTATTTTTAGAAAACAAACTTAATTTGGCCCGCACACTAAGTCAGTGTCTTCATACATAAGAGAGGCATAAATCTGCAAAAAAGCCAGGAGCTGTGACCAACTTTTCCTCCCTGCCCAGAGGAGGCTCTCCGCCTTTATTTACCTGCAGGCAACATTTAAAATCGCCTAAAAATACAGCCCCCTGATAAGTAAGGCTGAATCAGAAAGAGCTGAAAACCAGGTGGCGGGTGGGGTGGGGTGGGGGTGAGGAGAGATTAACCAAAGAATTTACATGCATATATGCATAACCTATGGACACAGACAATAGTGAGGTGAAGGCCTAGGGGCGGAGAGGTGGGGGTGGAGCGGAGGGGGGTCAATGGGGAACAAAAAGGGGACATCTGTAATACTTTCAACAATAAAAATAAATTTAAATAAATAAATAATAACATAAAGTGATGAACAAAATAGAACCAGAGGCATGGATACATGTCACAGACTGTCAGCTGTCAGAGGGGAGGGGAGTGGAGGAGACTAGAGATAAAAGGTGAAGAGATTAGCCAAAGGACATATATGCATAATCCATAGACACAGACAGTAGTGAGATGAGGGCCAGAGGGAAGGGGGTGGAGGGCTGGAGCTGGGTGGAATTGGCTAAGGGGCAGGGGGAGAATGGGAACATCTGTAACAGTGTCAACAATAAAAATAAAGTTAAAAGAAAAGCAAGTCTTGACAGTGTAATCCTACAGTGTGCAAAGACTTGGTTTGTTTCTATCACTAGTGTTTGAGGGAAAACTGTGAGTACAGATATGTGTACCCAATATCCCTTCTAGTCATTTAGTCTGCTCTAAGACCTATACAACTGTCTATGGATTTAATTAAATCAAACATGCTAGCTCAATAAAACAATAACCCACTACCACTTGACTAAATTACTTGTTCTATTCTACTTCTAGTTGTTTGAATCAACTGGTCATCTCAATGAAAGGCATTCATTATAGCAACTATGACTGAATGATTCTGACAAAAGGGGGGAAATACATATGGTGGTCCAAATCAGAGATGGTGGTCTGGAAAGTCCATCCACATGGTTTGGTAAACATATTTTTTTGTTTTGTTTTGTTACATAATCTTAGCTTACTTTGCCTATAATAAATCAGATTTTAGGATAAAAGGTGAAGAGATTAGCCAAAGAAGTATAGTCACAAAAGAAATAATGTAATGATGTTTAAACTTTAACAAATGAGAAAAACTAAGGTTTAGAATAGAAATTGATGCCCTCTGCCCTGTCGTAATTCGGGCCCTACTCTCTTCCCTTAGCCACCTAACTGATCTTCCTGCCTCCTGTCCTGCCAAAATCCAATTTCTAAGATTCATTGCTGCTAAATCAAGGCGCTTCTATTGTATATCCAATGACTCATCATATGGAAGAAAATCCTCCTCCCTGACCTGTCCATGCCAACCAGACACTGAAAACAAAATGGATTACTTGAAATTCCCCAAACATAGCCCACTCCACATTTAGGCTCACACCTCTAAAAGCAGGGGTCCACACGGAGACAGAGCAGAGGTGCAAGGCAAC
Organism: Myotis daubentonii; assembly: GCF_963259705.1. Taxonomy (NCBI): domain Eukaryota; kingdom Metazoa; phylum Chordata; class Mammalia; order Chiroptera; family Vespertilionidae; genus Myotis; species Myotis daubentonii. The sequence goes on along the minus strand of NC_081847.1, from coordinate 27,666,163 downwards.
AGCAAAGCCGTTGCCTCATCTAAAAGAATTGTGGCCGAGTTCCCACAAGTGAACAACATGGAAGATAACTACTTTTAAATACCACACCCACTCTAGCTCCTGACCCTATTCTGGATATGGATCCATGAAATTCACTCCAGGATATGTGTCTCTCTTCATGACTTTTTACCTATTTCTGGGCCCCTAATTCTTGATCTCAAAATCTGCCCAAGTGCCTCTATTGATCTTGGGGTTAACTGCTCTCCTTTATAGTTTTAACTCAGTACCACACTTTTCCAGCCAATTTGGTTTACTTTTATATCTAGACTAGAGGTCCGGTGCACAAAATTCATGCACAGAGGGGGGCTGTCCCTCAGCCCAGCCTGTACCATCTCCAATCTGGGATCCCTCGGGGGATGTCCTACTGCCGGTTTAGGCCCGAACCGGCAGTAGGACATCCCCCTCACAATCTGGGATCTCTGGCTCCTAACCGCTCGCCTGCTGCCAGGCCTGATTGCCCCTAATCACTTGTGCCAGCCTGCCTGATCACCCTGATCACCACCTAACTGCCCTCCCTTGCCGGCCTGATTGCCCCCAACTGCCCTCCCTGCCAGGCTGGTCGCCTCCAACTGCCCTCCCCTGGCAGCCTAATCACCCCCTAACTACTTGCTCCCCTGCACCAGCCTGATCTCACCCCTAACTACTTGCTCCCCTGTGCCAGCCTGATCTCACCTCTAGCTGCTTGCTCCTCTGCCAGCCTGATCGCCCCTAACCACCTCTGCCTCAGCCCCCACCGCCGTGGCTTTGTCTGGAAGGAATTCGGACGTCTGGGAGATGTCCGGTCGACCCAGTTTAATTAGCATATTACCCTTTTATTAGTATACATTTTGGACTCTAATTTGCCTAGCACAGAATATACAGTGTATAGAAACCACAGATGCACATTGGAATCTCCTGGGTAGCTTTAAATATTACTGGTGCCTCTGCTCCCCATCCCTAGAGATTCTGATGATTGATCTGGGTTGCAGCCTACCTCCCCTCATCTGGGCCATAGGATTTCATCTCCTTTCCCATCCACCTACCATTTCTCTACAGCTTTCAACCCCTATATCCACAGGAAAATGCAGTCTTTCCCTACTTCTGACTTCTTGTCATAGTTGTACCAATGATCTCGAACTCCACCAAAGCCTTTTGCAAATACTGCAACTATCTGTTAGCTCCTCTTCATTGGACTTTTATGTTATAACTAGAGGCCCAATACATGAAATTTGTGTATGGGGGGGGGGGGTCCTCTCAGCCCAGCCTGCACCCTCTCCACTCCAGGACCCTTTGGGGGATGTTCAACTGCTGGTTTAGGCCTGATCCCTCTCACAATCCTGGACTGCTGGCTCCTAATTGCTCACCTGCCTGCCAGCCTGATAACCCCTCACTGCCTCTGCATGCCAGCCTGATCGCCCCCAACTGCCCCCTCCCTGCCTGCCTAGCCACTCCTAACTGACCCCCCTGCTGACCTGGTTGCCCCTCATGGACCCCCTGCTGGTCTGGTTGCCCCACACAGCCTGCTGTTCAGTCATTTGGTCGTCTCTCACTAATCTCCCTGCTGTCCTGATTGCCCCATGCAGCCTGCTTGTTCTGTCGTTTGGTCGTCCCTCACTAACACCCTTGCCAGCCTGGTCGTAGGCAGCCATCTTGTGAGGGCATGAATGTTAATTTGCATATTACCTCTTTATTATATAGGATAATTTCTTTTGCACTTTCATTTATATTATACCTATTGGTATACCTATGAATATAAGAGTAATCCCTGACCACAAATGATTTATAATTTAACTTTTTTTAGTTTGCAAATAAGCATATTGGACTAATTATCTAATTTAGGTAATTATGTACCCCAACTTAAAATCTGAGATCTCCTATATTTACATATATTTTAATCTTGACTGTTCAAAAACATACACAGTGAGGAGGCAGACACAGAGATGATCAAAATTTTGATGGAAATGAGAAACCCAAAAATAAATCTCAGCATTTGCTCTAACTCACAGTGGCTGGCACCCCATCAAGTTGTCGAGCTCCATGATTCGACACCAAGATCCCATCCAAACCATGTTTAACTGCCTCCCTGGCATCATCTCCTAGAAAGAGCAAGACAATCATCATAAGAAAAGACTACTTAACAGAAGGCTTAGGTTTAGGGGTCAAAGCATCAAAATCAAAGGGAACCTGATCTCACACATATATACCTTGCTAGGAACTCTTAGCACAGACATACTAAGGGTTAGATCTAGAATAGCAGATCTATCTTGGTCAAAAAAAGTTAGTAGTCATAACAATTTAATTATAAAATAAAATTATCAATAGACTGTAAATTGACATGCACCTAAATTTATTTATCCTCATAAGGAAGTATTCCTGCTAATTATGTTTTATTATTAATAAGATCATACCATTTAGCAGTTAGCAGAATTACTCCTCTACAATTTGTGTGTTTTTTTTAACCTTTATTGTTGAAAGTATTACATATGTCCCCTTTTTCCCCCTACAATTTGGATAGCATAAAAGAATATATAGCCTGTTTGGCTCAGTGGATAGAGCATCAGCCTGCAGACTGAAGGGTCCTGGGTTTGATTCCAACAAGGGTACATGCCCAGGTTGCAGGCTCAATCCCCAGTAGGGGTCAAGCAGGCGGTAGCCAATCAATGATTCTCTCTTATCACTGATGTTTCTATCTCTTTCTCCCTTTACCTTCCTCTCTGAAATCAATAAAAGTTAAAAAAATTTAAAAAAGAATATGTAATTGGCAAGCACTTTAACAGGTAATGAACAACTCTAATTCAAAAACATTATTTAATACAAAGTTATAACTTCAATACTTATTTTAATTTATAACTTCAATCCTTATTTTAATTTATAACTTCAATAATTATTTTAATTCTATAATTAAGTGTATTATACCCATTGAATTACGTAAGAATCTAATATTAAAATTAGGTTTCTTCTCTAATTATGCTTCAAAATAGATTGACTTCTAAAAATACAATTTTAAAAGAAATTAACATTCTCTTAAATCAACTTCCAAAATATATTTTATATTTCATATTTTTTATTTTTTTACAGTTTTGCACCTTATTTTATACATTAGAATTAAAGGAGATGACATAAGGGGGTTACATGAAATCCATTCGTGGTAGATTTGGGAGGAAGGAGAAAGCAAAGTGAGCAAATTTCTGGGAGTGAATAAAAAGTAAAACAAATAAACACATAATTATATATTGGTGGGCACAGAATAGTTAACAGTTAACAATTAACATCAATAATAATAAAAGCGTAATATGCTAATTAGACCGGACATCCTTCCAGACATCCTTCTAGAAGACCTTCCGGATAAAGCCGGGGCTGCGAGGGAAGCCAGTGCCAGCAGCTGGGGGAAGGAAGGCCTACTCTTGCATGAATTTTGTGCATCGGGCCTCTAGTGATAACAATAACAATGAGGGGTTCTGTGGTCTCCTGCTCTGGTAGGTCTGGAAAAAGCAAATTACCCTGACATTACAAAGATATGTTATCATAGATGCAAAAAGTTAATAGACAGGCCCTAGACAGTTTGGCTCAGTGGACAGACCCTTGACCTGCAGACCGAAGGTCCCAGGTTTCTATTCTGGTCAAGGGCACTACATACCTAGGTTCAGGTTCCTTCCCGGCGGGGGGCCCTGGTCAGGGGGTGTGCAGCAGGCAACCAATTGATGTGTTTCTCTCACACTGATATTTCTCTCTGTTTTCCCTCTCTCTTCTACTCTCTAAAAATCAATGAAAAAATATCGTTAGGTGAGGATTAAAAAAAAGAAAAGACAACAGGCAGGCTCAATTAAGGTAAAGATGGACCTTTGTAAAGGAAGATACTGGCCTAGGACATGACTACCCGCCATGACTTGCTTTTAGTTCGGAAGTTTAATTTCAGCCCATCCTATGTGGTTACCTTAGGTCTCCGAATTTGTAAGGCCCAGCATGCAGGCCTCCTCTGAGCTTGTCAATTTTAGCATGTAGCTCCTTTTCCTCCACACATTTCCCTTTTGGTAATAAATTAATCCAAAAGATGCACTGATGACCAACCATTGATTTGGATAGCGTGGTCCACTGTGCTAGGAAGGCTCATTTCTGGGAAGTTATCATTTGTCTTGCTGAACAATAGACGACTGAAAATCGGGCAAGACCATAACCTTTGATGGAAGTCAAGGCCAAATTTTTCTCCAAAGTGAAAAGCAGGTAAATGGGAGGCCATCAGGTCTTAATGTGCCTTCACTAGGAAAAACACTCTGCATCACTTCTAACCAATATTTTGCTGTTTGTCTCACTTCTCGGTATGTTGCCTCTAGTGTAACATTGACTTATAGCTTGAGGGAACACCATATGCCTCTTCAGTTTTCATAATCTGACCAACTATATTTTATATTTTAAACTATTATTCTCAGCACGTTCCCAATAACAAACCATTTGCTAACAGAATAATGAAAGTAATGCTAGTTCTCAAGTTTACAAAAATAGTTGGTTCAAGGTTGTAATGAAAATCATAATTTGGGAACTTAAACAGATGGGTACAGAAAATTGTACATATTTATTAATTCCCAATGGAGATCAAGGGGAGACCTGATTAAGAATAATAAGAAAGATTCACAGGAGAACCTGGAATTCTGATTGTTTTCAAATGTTATGCTTAAACACCATTTCCACACTGTTTCACAGAATACTAGATTTTAAATATTTCCATATTTTAAAGTGATGCTAGTATTATTTTTCTTCTAAAGTTATAGGTATATGAAAATGTTAAGCCCATGTTTTATGGACTGAATGTGTGCAGCCCCCCAAAAGCCTTGGGTTGCAGCCCTAACTTCCAAAGTGATAGTCTTTGGGGAATATTTAAGGTTAGATGGAGTCATGAAGGTGGGGCTCTCTTGATGGTATTAGTACCCTTATAAGAAGAAACCAGAGAGCTTGCTCCCCAACCCTTCTATGTCCCCACAAAGAAGAGGTCATGTGAGCACACAGTGAAAAGGGGGCCTCTGAACCCAAGGAGATAGCCTGCACCAGAGAATAAGCCTGGTGGAACCCTAATCTCAGAATTCCAGACTCCTACATTGTAAGAAAATAAATTTCTGTTGTTTAAGCCATCCGGTCTGTAGCATTTTGTTATGGCAGCCAAGCTGACGAAGACATCATGTCATCATGTCCTTGTTGCTCTTATCAGACCCAACTTTAATGCTGTTGTCAGATCCTTTAATGCTATGACAAACCCTAAAAGGCAATGAAATAGGATGAAAGGTGTTCTGATATATAAGTATCAGTGTTTAGTAACTATCTATGTTATCTATTTGCCTTTAAGCCCGAGTTACTATGCATTTATTATACACTAATAAATCATTGATATTCTACATTTTTTCATATTAAATATGAAACCTAATATTTCTAAGAGACTGTTTTGGCTCTTTTATTCCAAGCATGCATTTCATCTTGTGAGACCTTACTGGCATTTTTAGAGTCACTCATAAGAAAAAGGCCCTAGCTTCAAGATTGAAAGATGATGGTTTTCCCAACCCTAATGACTAATTCATATTTTACACTTTACTGTTGCTTTATATTTGGACCATATGTGTTTTATTACAGCTCTTTCTTTTCCTAGATTTCTAATTGCCTTTCTTCCCTTTTTTCTCCATTTATCATGAGACTTAAAAAAATATTGTTGAAAGTATTACAGATGCCCCCTTTCTCCCCATTGACCCCTTCACCCTGCACACACCCCCAGACCTTCACCAAACTATTGTCTGTGTCCATGGGTTATGCATATATGCATATAATTTCTTTGGTTAATCTCTCCTTACCCCTGACCCATCTTCCCTCTGAGATTCATCAGACTTTAGAACAGTAGTTCTCAACCTGTGGGTCACGACACCTTTGCGGGTCGAACGACCCTTTCACAGGGGTCGTCTAAGACCATCGGAAAACACATATATAATTACATATTGTTTTTGTGATGAATCACTATGCTTTAATTATGTTCAATTTGCAGCAATGAAATTGGGGGTCACCACAACATGAGGAACTGTATTAAAAGGTCATGGCATTAGGAAGGTTGAGAACCACTGCTTTAAAGTATCCTCAAGTCCTTCAAACCTTTAACTTACTCTAACCTACTTAAAGCACCTTATTTTTCCTCTGAAGACACCTCCCCTCCCCTCTGGCCTTCCTACTCTATCCTGTTCTGATTACTCTGCCTACTGCCACCTCATCCTGTAGATTGCTCCTACTCTTTCGGAGTTGCATCTCTTGTAGCCAAGTTTATGCATTCATTTGGTTTATGGTCTCCCTTGTTACAGTACATTCCTTTGTAACTTTCTAAACAGAAGAAGCTAAATGTACAGGTCACTTAAATGGCTTCTCTTGTGTCTAAATAATTGGATTAGATCCAATATTCTACACTGAAAAATCCTTTACTTAGGCTCCTAAAGACATTACACCTTTGTCTTCAAGTGCCCATTGTTGTTGACAAGCAGATTGAGGCCAGTTTGACTCCCATTCCTCTGTAAGTAACCCGTTTTATGTTTCTTCTCTCTCTTTACACACATTTCCCCCTTGAAATTTCACGAGATGTAATAAGCAGTGTTTGTTCTTTCATTGTAGTGGCCTATGTCTCTAGCATTCACGCATGTGTGTCTTTACTAATTTCCTCCGTCTCCTTCTTTTACTTTTTTATCTGAAGACCTAGTCAATTGAACACTGGACATTTAAAGGGTTTTCAAGCCTCTCCTTCATTTAATCATATTTTGTTTCTATTTGTCTTGTTGCTCTTTGACATTTTGGGAAATGTCATTAACCCTATTATTCAATTCATAATTTCATTTTTAATTCAAGTAATTATATTTTTAAAATATTTGGTAGATTCTTTTTATATTCTGGTTTTCTTTTCATGGCAGGCTTTTCTTCATTAGGTATATTTTCAGCTTCTTTTAGTCTATCATTTGGAACTTTTAAATTTATTTTTCTTGTTTTTACAGTGGTTCTCAACCTTCCTAATGCCGAGACCCTTTAATACAGCTCCTCATGTTGTGGTGACCCCCAACCATAAAATTATTTTTGTTGCTACTTCATAACTGTAATTTTGCTACTGTTATGAATCGTAATGTAAATATCTTATATGCAGGATGTATGTTCATTGTTACAAATTGAACATAATTAAAGCACAGTGATTAATCACAAAAACAATATGTAATTACATATGTGTTTTCTGATGGTCTTAGGCGACCCCTATGAAAGGGTCGTTCGACCCCCAAAGGGATCGCGACCCACAGGTTGAGAACCGCTGCTCTAGAGTCAACTTTTCTATAGACTTACCTTGGTCTTTTATGTTTTGACTTTTCTGATATGCTTTATAATGCTAAATCCTCCATTTTTATTTAAGGGAGAAAGGTTGGGGAGTTACTATAGCCTCCTGGGCTATTTTGAAAATCACATTAATTTTTGCCAAGTCTTTGCCTAGAGTAGAAATTCTTTCTTGGAGAATCATGTGGGACAAGACAAGGAATATTAACTAAGGGACCATTGGACTATGAATTCTTTAAGTGTCAGAATGAGGATAACATCCTGTCATACTGTAAATGTTATCCACCCATAGGGTATCCCAGAACCCCAGTACATGAACATTTGAAAAATGGTGCTCTAAAGATAAAGCCATACTACAGTGCTATCCAGTAGAACTTTCTCTGATGTCAATTTTCCAGCTCTGCCCAGTTCCACACAGTAGCTACTAGCCACATGCAGCTCTTAAGTAATTGGAATGGTGCAGTGTGACTGAGGAACTGGAACTTTACTTTTATTTAACTTTAATTAACTTAGCCACATTTGGCAAGTGGCTGCCATATTGGACAGATCAGCTTTAATGTGTGCCTGGTTTTGCATAGTCTAATAAAGAGGATTTAAAAAGACTAGGTGTATACATAAATCACCTTAACAAACAATATAAAATATACTTAGAATTGTTGTGGTTTGCTCTGGTTATCTGGTTTTGTGTATGAGTCTCAAGCATCAAAAGTAAAAACAAAAAGTAAAAATATATGAACTATAATATGTTATGAACCCCATCATTGAGGATGTATGCAGTCCTCCAATTTATACTCAGATGTCTGCCACCATGTAGTTGCAACCTGTGTTCTGAAAAAATTAATATTATCAATAAACAGATCCTCTACAGTATAAAGAAGTGACTAACTGCTTGGGCTTAGTTGTCAGGCCACATGGATTTAAAATCCCATACCTGCTTGTTATGTAAGTGGCAAGTTATTTCACTTCTCTGCACATCAGTGTTCTGACCCGTAAAATGGGGATAATAATCCACATAAGATTGGTTTGTGGATTAGGTTAATTGAATGATTATTTAGAGTAACATCAGGTAAATATTAACTATTATTATCTTCATCCTCTGGTATGGGAAGCATAAATTTAAATGACAAATAGGTAGAGGAAGATTTATTTGCTAGATGCTTTGGCAAGCCTGAGTTTTATTTATAGCAACAAAATTTTCATTTTAGTAAGGATTAAGATTACAAACAGCCTTTCATTTAAAGAAAGTGCTATTTAAGTAACAGTTTGTTATCTTCTATCATTTCAAGTAACGCCCCATGTTTTTCTAGGCAGTGCTGGGAATGTAGGAAATGGCTTGCTGAGAAGATAGGATCATGAATATCTAGGAAAGAAAGAAGAGAGAGAGAGGGGGGGGGAGGGAGGGGGGGAGGGGGGGAGGGAGGGAGGGAGGGAGGGAGGGAGGGAGGGAGGGAGGGAGGGAGGGAGGGAAAGGAAGGAAGATTTCAGTGGACATGAGCCTCTTTTGTTAGCAAATTAAACACTGTCCACAGTTTTACATTTTATGTTAACCTAGAGAGAAAACAATGTTGCCTTAATGAGAGGGTCAAAATGTTCTGATTCAGGGAAATATTCCTGAGGCTTTGATATTTCCATTAATCCTTAGAGCTTACTACTATGGCATTCCATATTTGTTCATTTGTCAGTCACTACCTTAATTGAGTGCGAATACAGTGGTCAATAGGGAATAGCAGTGTTTGCTATCTTATTAGTGCATTCTTTCTATATGGAATCTAAAATACCAAAGTGAAATGTAAATATTCAAGATTTACCCTCAAGCCCTTGGAGCTTTGGGCGCAGGCCTCTGCGCTACCTTACAGGAGCTTAGTAAGTAAATTCTAGACACAAGGCAGCGTCTGAAACACAATCAGAAGCATGTGAGTGAATGTTCTTTGAGGCTGTCTGTAAAAACTGCATGTAGAAAAAAAGCTGGTTAGAGCACAGTTTCTGCAAAACAAAAAGCCATTCTGGAAGTGAGGCAACCTAGTTTTAAAAAGATTTTTAATTAAAAAAAACAAACCCTCTAAAAGGCATTATGTTTTTGCTCATAAAGGCCTTTGCTCATTAGCATGCGTTCTGGCGAGGACCAAGGCCTGTCTCAAATACATGTTTGGAGTTCGTGTTGAAGTTTTCCAAGGGCAGAGTTTAACCACAGCGAGAGATTACATCTTCTTCTCCAAGTTGCTTTCGTTAGAAATGCCATTCTTAAAATGGTGGCCAGGGGAATGTTTCATTGATGCCTTTCCAGTGGCCTGTGATTTCATGTGCCTGCAAACATGACCTGTGTCTTTCTGGTAAAAGGTCAATCCCTGGGACTTCTGGATGAAAATCTGTGGAAGAATGAACGCTAGATTTCCCAGAGCCTGCACTGCTGCGCCTGGGTCCCTTCCCCCACACCAAACTGAGCATATGCAGTGTTGTCATAGAAACGATTCTTGTTTGTTAATTAAATGAAATAAGTAGCTACAGAGAAACCAGACAATGTAAACCATACATGCATGAATAAGTTATTTCCTTTCAAATGCCAAATGTCCCAAATCTCTCTTGCTTTTGAGCTCTCTCTAAAGCAATAGGCTCATAGAGTTTTCATAGATTACTCATATAGTTTTTTGTTTGTTTTTAATTTTATTTTATTGTTTAAAGTATTACAGATAGTAGTACATATGTCTCTCTTTTTTTCCCCCCCATTGACCTTACCCCGGCCTCCCCTACCCCCCTTGCACATGCCCTCATCCCCCCGCCCCCAGTGTCTTGTGTCCATTGGTTATGCTTATAAGCATGCATACAAGTCCTTCAGTTGATCTCTTACCTCCCCCGCTCAACACTCCCCAGCCTTCCCGCTGTAATTTGACAGTCTGTTCAATGCTTCTCTGCCTCTGTATCTATATAGTTTTCACTGAAGATTTTATTAAATCAACATTTGAGCTATCTACTATGTGCAAAACATTATGAAAATGTGTGGAAGCAAATCACATGATCCATGTGGAAGAGAAATAATGGTGGTGGTAGTTCTAGGTAAGATGACTGCAGAATGAAGTTCTAGAAGCCAAAATATTTTTTAACATGACACATGATAGAAAGTCTAAGTCAATAGATTCCCATCATCTCCTAGAGGGCAAAGTTGTAGAAAATGAAATATTTGGGACCTTAAGTTGAAAAGTTAGTTAAAAAATTAAATAGCCTCATTCATCTCATTCTTATTTTTGTTCCCTATTTTGCATGACAAATGTGGGACTATACTAAATTTTATTCTTTCTTTTTTTAAAAAAATATATTTTATTGATTTTTTACAGAGAGGAAAGGAGAGGGATAGAGAGTTAGAAACATCAATGAGAGAGAAACATCAATCAGCTGCCTCCTGCACACCCCTACTGGGGATGTGCCCGCAACCAAGGTACATGCCCTTGACCGGAATCAAACCTGGGACCTTTCAGTCCGCAGGCCGACGCTCTATCCACTGAGCCAAACCAGTTAGGGCAATTTTATTCTTTCTTGGTGTTTTCAAGCCAGTTACCCTAGGCCATCTCTGTGATGAGAGTAAATTAAATGCTGGAAACTACACCAATTTTCTAATGCAATTATACCCTCTTACTTATTTCAGGTCAGCCACAGTTATCTCCTGCCTGAGCAACGACAGTTTCTCAAATGTGCTCTGTGATTCCCAATTTTGCCACATCTATCCACTAGATCCATTACACAAAATGTGATTTTTCTAAAATGCTAATCTGATGAGGTTGCTTCCCTGATCAACACCCTTAGCAGTTCTCAAACTCGTAAAGTCTACATTCTCCAATACAGCTTACATGTTTTGAAATTAGTACTCATAGCTGCTTTTTTTTGCCATTATTTTAGTCTAAGAGTCATTTGACCTGATATCATAGCAAAACTCAAGCATCATCTTTCATTCTGAAATGAAACCTTCCTTAGCCCACTCTTATAATTGTTTACACTGTATTTTAAACTCAACCTTATACTGCATAGATTTCTACCTCTGCACTTCTTATTGCACCCAAATTCTGTCTCTCCTACAAGAATAGGGTCAAGGACCTCAGATGATTATTATTTTTTTAATTTTAGCATAATAAACATTTATGTAATGAATGACCTAGTGAATAAATAAGTGAATGGATGAATGAATGAATGAATGAATGAATGAATGAATGAGGCAGAATCTTCAGAGTAATGTTCTTAGGACCTAGACTTGAATGTAGTTACAGGAAGCAGCATTAATAATCGTGGATGACAATATGAATGGGAGTAAGTAAGTGAAGCTTGTTTAAAAGTGTCGGTAACACCAGGATAAACTCACTGAAGTTTAATTCTCAGAAACTGAACTAGAACAAAGATCAACAGGAAAGAGTATAACAATATTTTTTAAAGCACAGATTAAGACAGATCTGGATTTAAACATATTCCCTCTTTGAAAGTTTCATTAGGCCCATTCTTTTACTTTTATTAGCTTCATTTCTGCAAACCTAAGATCAAAAAGATAAAGTCAGTGGTGTGCCTGGAGCTTTATAAATAGGGTCCATGTGACTCACACTTATTCAAATAAAACCTGTAAAAAGTTTTGATTCTAAGTCATTGTTAAGCCTGAGGTAAGTTAATAGAATCTCTCATCCCAGAGCCACTTCCTTAAACATTTCCTTTTAAAATAATATGTTTTTGTAAGTTATCTATTTAGCCATACTGAAAGAAATGTTTTCAAAGGCAAGAAAACATTTTTGCGGGTGAACACATTTACACTCCAAATTATTACAGTCACTGTATCTCCCTGTGGGATTGAATACATGTGGATACAGGGGAAGTAGCCAACTTCCTTAATACTCAAGGCTTGATAATTAAGGATTTTAATATCTTAGTCAATCATTCTTTTTTTAAAAAAAAATATATATATATATATTTTTTATTTCAGAGAGGAAGGGAGAAGGAGAGAGAGATAGACACTTCAATGATGAGAGAGAGTCATTGATTGGCTGTCTCTTGCACGTCCCTTACTGGGGATCGAGCCCACAACCAGGGCATGTGCCCTGACCAGGAATCGAACTGGTGGCCTCTTGGTTTCTGGGTCAACACTCAACTGCTGAGCCACACCAGCCAGGCTTAGTCAATCATCCTTTATAGGGAGGTGACATGGGATTCACCACACTCTGAAATCAGTTCTCGTCATTGTTACTTGGAAGGAACAAGAGAAAAATATTAAGAAGCTCTTAAAACAGGTCTGGTTATTAGACTATCATCCTTGGGGCCTGGCCAGTGTACGCAGTGGTTGAGCATGGACCTATGAACCAGGAGGTCATGGTTCAATTCCCAGTCAGGGCACATGTCCAGGAGGGGGCGTGCAGGAGGCAGCTGTCAGTGATCCTCTCTCATTATTGGTGTTCCTATCTCTCTTTCCCTCTTGCTTCCTCTCTGAAATCAATTATATATATATATATATATATATATATATTTTAATGTCCTCCTTGGGGCTTCTCATTGGCCTAAGAGCAACTGTTGCAGCTTCCAGCCAAAGCAAGACCTTCTATCTAGAGCTTGTCAAGCTCCATGACTTGATGACAGCTCCAAAAAATAAAAAGGCAACAGTATCCTAATGCTTTGAAATGGGTAACTTCTTGCTTCATGGGAGTCCTGCTCTCTTTCAGTGCATTACCTAAGAATTTGGACATTATTTACTCACTAACATCAAAAGGGAGAATTGAGAGATGGAATATCTCTTTTGTTGCCCATGTTAATTTTTCCTGATTTTTTTCCCTTAAAAATGTCATGATCATATCCACAAAGGATCATAAAATCAGTGTGACATCAAGTAGAGAAATAAACAAACCTCTCAAAATTCCTTTGGCAACAATTGGCAGCGATGTCAGCCCCCTCAGCCATTTAATGTCCTCCCAGCTGATGGATGGGTCTATAGCTTTTGCCACGTATGCAGCAAGTCCACTGTTGTCGCCAAAGTTTTCCTTTGGAGAAAATGCTAAATCATTGCTTTCAAAATTTTTCATCCTGAAATAAAGAGATATATAAAGTGAGAAACTCCTCAAAGATATCTTTACAATGACTCACTCAAAAGAAAAAGAAAAGTTACCCTTTTCACACCCATTGTTGTTCACTCCTCAACCAACCAGAGCAGTGATTTTCAACCTTTTTCATTTCGTGGCACACATAAGCTAATTACTGACATTCTGTGGCACACCAAACATATTTTTATTGATCTGACAAAAGAAAATTGGTGTAATTTTGATTCATTCATACTGAACAGCTACTGTTGTATTGGCTGTTGTCATTTTTTTTAGTTTGAAAATCTAAGGGGAAAATGGTCAGTGCCTCTGACTAAATAAATAGTCAGGTATTTCATGTTTTAAAAATTGCCCACTGGTTGAAAAATCGCTCATCTATAGGTTGGTTGCAATCATATTTTCCTTTTTTTAAATATAGTTTTATTGATTTCAGAGAGGAAGGGAAAGGGAGAGAGAGAGAGAATCATTGATGGCTGCCTCCTGCAAGCCCCCCACTGGAGATCGAGCACACAACCCTGCTAGCCAAACTTTTCTTTGGGTAAAAATATAGCTGTGCATTGACCTCCGACTTAGTCATAACTCTTTCTTCCCTTGCGCTAGCTCTGCCATTGAATATAGAAAGGATCTTGGGGCCATAACTATAACAATTTTCTATAAACCTAGAATTACATAGGCACACTATTTTAAAATTATTTTTAAGAGGATCATAAGATTTCCTTTAATATAAAACTAAGCTTAGTGCTTTTTACATTTTAGTGTACTTTCAGCTAAAATAACTGGTTGAGTAGCTTGGGTGGCATATATTATCAAAGAATATGAACATTCACATCCCACATAACTCTACTCGAGCCATTGGCAAAGTTTTCACGGTAAGTATTAAACAGTAAGCTCTATAGTTTCATGGACTTAGGAGGCCATTGAAAATTCTAGCTCCTTGAGAGTCAGACTGGTACCCATCTATTTGTTGAGCCTTGGTATGGATTTTAATACTCAGACATCTCTTTTGTAATCAAACCACTAAACTTGGTGATACTCGAACATCTCTTTTGTAATCAAACCACTAAAGGTCGTACATTTTATCATAGACTTTGGTCTTCCATTGTCATTCTAACTTGAATTAAGCCAACCTTCTGGTCAAGAAATATATCCATATTATGGAGAGCTATTCCATTACTTAGAAATGATATTAAGTGATATTAAATCCCAAACTTTTAAGTAACATTGGTAGTAAGTGAAAGGTCTGGTCTGTCACTCCCATAGCAAGACCAGAGGGGGAAAAAAAGAAAAACATCTGTATGTGTATATACTCTGCACAGCACCCACACCCCTCCCAAACAGGCTACAGTGTTTCAGCAGAGGCGGGGTGAAAGGGTGAAATGGATAGGAAAAAACAGAAACATGGATAAAATTATATAAATAACTGTTGTTATTCTTGGACGGTGCAATGCAGATCAACACTTGAATGAATGTTGCCTTACAGAAATTTCAGTGCACAATGAAGCCTTGTTGTTACTCTCAAACGTTGTTCAAAGCCAGAAGCCAAGAAAAAGTTTTCAGATATCTTGACAGGGACCCGCGATGGAGTGTTTTACCAATGGCTCTGAAGAAAACCTCCGTGAATGCTATTTTTATTTGAATTATGACATATACACAAGAAACACTTAAAGCGGCTTCTGATAACCAAAGTATTCCATTTCGTAAGGAAGGAAGGGGGCAACATCCAAATAATAACATGATTACTTATGACTTAATTCTCGAATCCCAATCTATTTAATGACCCAAAGGCAAGGGGTAGAATTTCTTCTTTGTAAGGAACTCGTTGTGCCTTGAATGTTCCTCAAATACACTTTTTAATCTAATATTGAAATTATTTTAGCTTTTAGTAAGTTAGCATCATAAAAACAGTAACAACTACTAAAAGAAAGTTAAACATTATTAAATCACCAATGGTAACACCAGCAATAAATATTGTGGAGAAATATGTGATATTATTTTATTATAGTTATTGATAATATGCCATTAAAGATAAAGCTACATGTCTCCATAGTGGGAAATAAAATAAAAAATAACAATCAGTAGAGCCTATGATATCAACTCAATATGAGAGAGACAGAGATTCATAATACATACAGGAATTGGTACATGGACCCCTAGCCTTTAATTCTGTGGTTAGGGAAACACTATATTGAGAATATAGCCCTGATAATCTCTTCCTCAATGTGGCTGGGCAGTTAAAAGAAAGTTTGAAGGAATGGGTTTTAAGTTTGAGTGCAAACCTTTGCTCAACTTCTTATTAGTCTTGTTTTATTGGGTAAATATCACATGATCGAATACAGTTCTATTTATTGATTTGGCATTACTTATTGAGCACCTACTGTGTGCTAGTGTTTTAGATGTTTAGGGTAGACCAATAAATAAAACAGTCAAAAATCCCTGGCCACATTGAGTTGATATTCTAGCAAGAAGAGACAGAAAATAAAAAAAATAAATATAATCAATAAGTAATTTATGGAGCAAGTTAGATTATAAGTGTTATAAAAAAATAAATGAAAAGGCCCTAGCAGGGTGGCTCCATTGGAGAGTTGGAGCATTGTCTCGTACACTAAAAGGTTATGGGTTTGATCTCCTGTCAGGGTGTGCAACTGATCAATGTCTCTCTCTCTCTCTCTCTCTCTCTCTCTCTCTCTCTCTCTCTCTCTCTCTCTTCCTCTCTCTCTCTCTCTCTCTCTCTCTCTCTCTCTCTCTCTCTCATTTCTCCCTCTCTTAAAACTCAATTTAAAAATATCTCTCCTGAAGATTTAAATAAATGAATAAATACATTTTTAAAAGTACTGCAAAATAAGAGGTAAGTGAGCTGGTAGAGAGTTGACTTGAAAATAAAATATTGTAATCAAATTTAGCTTCATTGAGAAGCTACCTTGTAGAGGAAATGAGCAGATCGGTGTTATTGGCTATGCTACTTGTTGCTGCTATACCAAAAGATCACAAACCTAGAGGCTTTAAAATGACACAAACTTATTATATTACAGGTGTGGAGGCCAGACGTCCAGAATGATTCCCACTAGACTCCACTCAAGGTGTGGATAGGGCCGTTCTCCTTCCAGCGGCTCTGAGGGAGAATCCCTTTCCTTGCCTGTTCCAGCTTCTAGAGACCACCTATGTTCCCTGACTCCAGATGACATCACTCCAACCTCTGTTTCCATCATCACCTCGCCTTCTCTGACTCGGACACTCCTGCCTCCCTCTCATGAAGACCCCTTAGCTGCATTAAGTCTGTGAGAGAACTCAGGATAATCTTCCCACCTCAGAGTCCATTTTGCCATGTAAATAACATCTTCACAGGTTCCAAGGATTAGGACATGGACATCTTTGGGAGGTCCTCATTCTGTGTAACACAGTTATATTGTGAATGTTTTCCTAACCAAAGAATTCAGAGGCTATTGAGCCATATACCTAGTCCACCTTCACAAATATTTCTCTTCCCCAAATCCTCTCCAAGATCCCCACACATACTGTGTCTCTATTCTGATCTCTACTGTTTATTTTTATTTTGCTTTCCCAATATAAAGACACGTAGACCCATCCCTGATATAAAAACACAGGACAAGTGAAGAAGTGAGCGGTGCGTTGATTTGGGGGAAGGCTATCACAGGCAGATGGAAGAATCAATTCTGAGGCCCTAAGGCACTAGCACGCCTGGTGTGTTGAAGGAAGAGTAGGGTTGCCAATGTGGCTCAGTGAGTAGGGATGAGGATGTTAGGAGATGAGGTCCAGGAAGCAGTGGGGAGCCTGCTCATGTTGGCCTCGTAGGCTACTTTTATGGTGAGAGACCTGGGAAGACAATGGCAGTCTGATCCTTTTGTGTGTGTGAGCTATTCTGGTTGCTATAATCAATAAATCATGCTGGGGCTTAAGGAAGCATGTCCCCAGGCAAATCACCGGAAGGGTAGGTGTCATGATTTATCTTGAACATAGTCAATGATTGGAAGTTCCTTTTCTTCTCTTTCATCTGCCCTGGCGTTACACCAAAGAGCCAGATCTTTACCCAGAAAAAATGAACTGTCCCCTGGGGTGTGGAGACAGAAAAGGCCCTGCCTCAGAGCCTCTGGCACCAGCCTAGGGAACTGGCATCATTCCTGGGTTCTTCCAAGAGCAGATGAGTATTCTCCTAACCGCCCCTCACTTTCAGGAACCTCCATGCCATGCAGAATGTACACACATGCATGTGTTTTGCATATAGACCAAGCAGAGATTACCAAACTGCTGAACTCTGGCTGGTCCCAGATGCCAAGAGTCAGAACCCTCCCCCACCGTGGCAGAGGAAGTAGCAAGGGCTGGAAGGAGCCACTGCTTTACAGACTCATTCTCCTCTGGATTTCCTGCCTCCCTCGCCTGCCAAACCTCACTCTGCAAAGCCCGGCTTCACCTTCTATGAGTCAGGTCAGCTGCGGAAAGAAACCTGATTTCATATCAGGCTGGAACAGAGGAGCTTTTCGGTTGTATGTGGCCTCAGGCGGAAGCCTGGGCCTCCCATTAGTGGGCTCTGCCTTCGACTGCTGAGTGTGGGCCGCGGGGAAGCCAACCAGGGGAGCTGGCCCGCCGGCAGTCCACCAGGACCAGCAAGGCCAGAGGGCGCTCTGGGGGTGCGACACCAGCCCTGGGGTGTTTCCTGCGTTCTCAGTGATCTGGGCGTATTGCTCATTATTTGATCATCTGTAGACGGGAGGTGTGACAAGCCACTCCTGTGCACATGGACAGCTGAAAAGAGCCTCTGTCTCATGGTCTGATGGGTCATCTGGGTGGGAGCCCGGGAGCAAAGGAAAAGGGGGGAAAGCAAATCCCACTCCTGCCTGAGTGGCGTGGCACCGAAGGAGCAAGACATAGCAGCCAGAAGCAGCAACTGCGTCATCTCCCACGTCTAAGTACCTGCCACTGTGAACACCTTTTGTCACCCAGAGCGAGAAAGTGCTTTCGAAGCTGCAGAAATAACCCTACTGCTGTTGTTATTATTGTTGTCGTTGTTGTTAGTCATATTAACAGGAGGAGGGAAAAATAGCAAACTCCTTTAGAAATGGCAAAAGGAAAATAATGAGGAATATTTCCTGTAAGAAGCCTTGAGTGACATACTAATTTTAGAAAGTCTAAAAAAATAAGGTAATCAAAACAGAGAAATAATGTGAATATAGATCTCATCGTAGGGAAATTTGAAGCCATCTACTTTCTGATGAATTTGGCAAAACGTAGGAATATATATGTCAGGGGCCTTTTACTTTTATTTTCTTAGAAAGACAGGGTTTCTGGGTAACCCTGGTCTGGGAAACAGGAGGCAGGTCTGATGGGAGAGCACTTTCTCCTTCTGTCATTGGCCACTGAAGGTACCACATGCAGAAATAATATCCTAAACCCGCTGGAGGTTGAGAACATCACACAGCTACTTTACATAGGGCTCAGCAGCAAGATTGATGCACATAGTTTATACAAAGTTAGGTACGTACTCAGCAGAGCTATAGGACAGTTGTGTGACACCCAGGACTGTATAAGGACTCCCTCTCTCTCTCTCTCTCTGGTTGCGATACATCCTATTCTATAACATATGTGGAATTCCTGGCTTCCAACAGTCTTTGCGACCTTCTATGGAATGCTGATTTGATTTTGAATCTTCCAGATTTTAGAAGGATTAACGTTACATGTAGCCAGAGTAAGCAACAGCCTATGTAAATGAGGTCTAGGATCCAAAGAAGGCATCCCTCATTGTTTCCTATCCTCCCATGGCCAAATGCGTTTAGCCCTGAAGGTTGTCAGTCACACAATGCTATGAACAATCCTTAGAGCAGATTTTGGTGGGAACTGGGGAAGGATAGAATAAAAGGGAAAAGAGGTCTGTAGTTTAGGGAGGTTGGGGTCTTTCTTAGTAAACTCCACTGAAGTCCCAGCTTTAATAAAGATTATCCTAATTCTAAATTATTACAGGAAAAAGGACAATTCCCTGCTACTGCGCAAGCTGACTGACCTAATGAAAACATCGTTGTTCAGCCATAGATTATTAGACACATTGTTTATGCTAATATGAGTGAGTGGATGAATGAATGAAGCTGGGAATATAGGAATTAATGTTCACCTATGATTATGTAGGGATATTGCAGCCCTGGCCAGGTAGGCTCAGTTGGTTAGAGCATCATCCCGATACACCAAGGTTGCAGGTTCAGTCCCCAGTCAAGGCATCTACAAGAGTCAGCCAATGAATGCATAAATGGGTGGAACAACAATTAATCTCTCTCTCTCATTCAAATCAATAAATAAATTTAAAAAGAGGGCTATTGCTCAAAAGAAGTAGTTGATGAGGGGTCAAGCATGTGGCTCCTTTTGTCTCCACTCTTTAAGTTTTCTTCAATCTTCCTAGCCCAGATACAATGAAAAATAAAAGTTACTAGGTGGCTCTGTGATTTCAACAAGACCTAGGATATTGGGATCACAATAAAATTGTATCCTGGGCTATATTAAGTATCTTCTACCTATATGGCAATTCATACTTCTCCAAGCCCTTAATGTATTCTGATACATAACTGTATTTGACTTTTATAAATATATGGGCAATTTCTATCCCTCTTTTATAGCTCAAGCATATGACACCCACTAAATGGGTGTGATTTGATGGAAATTATGGGGATATTTGGCAAGTACACTATCCCTAGAATCCAGACCCTGTCAGCCCTAGACAAGATCCCTTTTAACCATACTTAGGGTGCAACATTCTATGAAGAACCAATTCCCTAAGCCACTCACTTGGAAACTAGAGAAAATGTTTGGAACTAGCTCATGACAAGAGCAAAGAGAATTAGATGAATAATATCTCAGGGGCCTAGGAGACCAGAGACTGATGGTTACCTGAGTTGTGGTGGCAGCTTGAACCTGTTTCGCACGTCGTCAAAGCGGTTGCCCAGATAAGGGGTGTCCACTGTCACAAATATGGCCTTGTAGCCCATCCGCTCGGCCCGCCGCACGAGCTGCTTGGTGACTTCACGGTCCTTGTAGATGTACAGCTGCAGCCAGCGAAGCGCCTCGCCACCGGCCTCTGCCACCTCTTCAATGGAGGAGGTGGCCCAGGAACTCAGCATCATGCCGGTCCCCAGGGACCTGCAAGCTGAGAAAGAAAGAAAGGAGAACATCAAGGCAAGCCTGGTATTTTCCCACTCCGAATACTTCAGTTGTAGTTTAAGGGGTAAAGAATCTACAAGGGCAATTTGGCAAAAAGAAGTAAAATCTTTTAAAATTTAGAAATATCCATTTTTTCCCACACACTGTGAATTTATCTTGAAGACAAAAATGAGTCACTTAGCCAAAGGTGTGCCAAATGTAAGATAAAAAGGTTGGGAAAAATCTGACATCTAACCTTAGGGGGTTGGCTATAATAGAGTTCATATTTAAAATGAAATGTATACTCCATTAAAGGTAATATTTTTGTGATCATTAATTTGGTGTCAACTTGGCTAGGCCATGGTATCCAGATATTGGCTTAAGCATGTCTGGATGCTGCTGTGAAGTTATTTTTTTAGATGAGATTCACATTTAAACCAGCATACTTTGAGTGAGGCAAATTACTCTCCATGTGTGGATGGGCCCCATCTAATCAGTCGAAGGAAAGGACTGACCTTCCCTGAGGAAGAGGGAGTTCTGTCAGCAGTCTTTCTTCAGACTCAAATTGCAACATCAACTTGTCTCTGAATCTGCATCCTGCCAGCTTACCTTAAAGATTTTGGACTTGCCAGCCTTCACAAGTATTTGAGGCAATTCCTTAAATAGTCAGATAGATAGATGATAGATAGATAGACAGACAGATAGATAGATAGATAGATATTCCTCTCTCTCTCTCTCTCTCTCTCTCTCTCTCTCTCTATATATATATATATATATATATATATATATATATATATATATATGTATATATATATATGTCATAATATTTTTAAATTTTAAACTTTTTAAAATTTATCTTTAAGTATTTTGTTAAAGGTATACTCTACCATTTATGTTGCCTTTTAAAACTTTATAAAATACATATACTAGACACTCCAAGTAGAAACAGTTTCCTCGCATCCCTTTGAGCAAGATATCAAAACATGAGCAAATAAATGAAATATTAGATAGATTACTCTACTTATCTCAGAGAACTTGAAAGAACATAGGTAATAATCCTTGCTCCAAAAATAGGTAGTAAAATTGGGGTCAACTTTAATGGAGGAGAAACTGACATAATGTTTATATGTCATATACCAAACATGCCAAGAGACAAATAATAAACATATAAAACTGACTATATAACCCTAAGTCATTCAACTTCTCTGTGTGCCCACCACAGACGAAATGAGAATAAAAGTAGTTGTGCAAGTGACACAGAGGGTGATGATGAGAATCAAGTGATCTGCTGCTTATAAAGAAATTTTAAGAGGTTATAAAGTCTCCATGCTTCTCAAACTTTATAGGACAATTCCCCCGGAGTGTTTGCAAAAACACAGATTGTAAAACCTGCCCCCAGCGATTCTGATTCAGTAGGTCTGAAGTGGGGCCCAAGTACCTGCCTTTGTAACCAGCACCAGTGATGCTGGTGTTGCTGGTCCCGGACCACATTTTGATACTGAAGTAGCTGCATTATCATTTGGTGGTAAAATGCTAAGTTCAAATAATAATAAAATGGATTTTGTTTTCAATACATGTTACTTTTTCTGTGCCTTTCATGGTGTTTCTTATCCCTGTTCTCCAGATCATAGGCCAGATAATGAAGACCTGAGCTGCAGATTATATTGTCTATGTATCACTAATCTGTTCGCTCCAAGTGTTGCTTTGATAATTTCTCTCAGAAGGACTCATGGCTGCAAAATGTTGTCCAACAGCCCACATCTTATTGAGTAATAAAATATATGCCAGCGGTTCTCAACCTGTGGGTCGCGACCCCTTTGGTGGTTGAATGACCCTTTCACTGGGGTCGCCTAAGACCATCCTGCATATCAGATATTTACATTACGATTCATAACAGTAGCAACATCACAGTTATGAAGTAGCAACGAAAATAATTTTATGGTTGGGTCACAACATGAGGAACTGTATTTAAAGGGCCAGAAGGTTGAGAACCACTGATAGACCATTGTCTGATCTTTACTAAGATTTATAAATATGGAGAAGCTCAGACCATCACTGCTATTTCGAAGGAACACCAGGGGACACTGATTGCTTGGGTCAGAATCCCCTAACCATCAATTTCCCATAAAGAAATTATGTCCTGAAGAGGATGTGACCTAACAAAGGTCACACAGACATGGGCAGCAGAGCGGGAGAAGAACACAGAATGTCTGGCCACTCCCCAAAGGGATCTTCCTAGAACTCCCAAGTGCCCAAAAGACTCCCCTGGAATCAAGCATAGATCAATGCGCCTCCAATCCTTCAGGGCCATGGACAACCAAGAAAGCAGGTTTGCCACATGCCTGAGAGACACTACCAAACTGCTAACTCTGGGAAAGCATGGAGACTCGGGAAACAGTAGGTAAGGCCTACTACACTGTAAGAGCAGAGTGTGGCCACACAAACGGTCCAGCTAATGGACCATCAAATGTTAGGGCACCACTTTGTAGTTTACACAAAGGCATCAGCAGCTCAGCCAATAAAGATCAAAAACACTCAAAAGGAGCCTGACCAGCGTGGCTCAGTGTTTGCACATCGACCTATGAACGAGGAGGTCCTGGTTTGATTCCCGGTCAGGGCACAGGCCTGGGTTGTGGACTCGAACCCCAGTGTGGGGCGTGCAGGAGGCAGCTGATTGATGATTCTCTCTCATCATTGTTGTTTCTATCTCTCTCTCCCTCTCCCTTCCTCTCTGAAATCAATAAAAAAAAATTTTTAAAACTCTCTCTCTATATATATATATATATTCCATATAGACCATTAAAATCCTACAAACCAATGCATCAAAGATATTTACATCCCCTAAAGTTTAGGGAAACCATCACACTTGCATGTCAGCGCTCACAAACATTTTGCCCAACATCCTTTGGCGTACATGTCCAGAGAAAAGCAAGGCTGGTCCATGCCATCTATTTCCCAAGTCTCTCGGCTCCAATACTAATGGCTCCTGATATTACTGGTGCTAAGTATTTATTTTCCAATGACTAAATCATAGGAGCTGAACCTTTGAGTCAGGGTTCCCTAAAATTCTAAGTTACCTTGTTTCCAGTTGTAGGCAGTCAGTAAATATTTGGTGACTTGATGAATTTAGTGAGACCTCTTCCTGGATGCCAGGGGAACATCAGAGTCTGTGCTGACATATTAGGAGCTGAAGTTAAGATATTACTCCCAGGGGAGAATAGCAACAAAACTTAGAAGGATCCATGCTCCCTGAAGCATGTATTACTGAGCACTATGATCCCATTCACTTGTGATTATTTGCTGTGATAAAGTAAAATTACTGATGAATTACATCTATTGTTTTCAACAGCTTTATGTTAGAATGAGATCAGGGATCTTGAAATTTGGCAAGAACCATTCAGAGAAAATATCATAAATTTGCCTGGTTCCACTAAGGACAGATCTCAGATTAAGTTGGTATGTACCAGAATAACAATTCTGCTTATTAAAATACTGAAATACTTCCATTCCAATTGGTAAATAACCATGGCTCTAAAGTAAATAGTCCCTCCTCCAGCGTCTCTTCAATGTGCCTGCACTCCAGTCTCTTCCCAAGGAATCCCTGGCATCCTATCCCCAACCCAGCAATTTAAAGGTTAACACCTGGCAAAGCTGGGGGCATCCAGAGCCCTGTGAGAGCACTAAAGAAGCATCTGATGTTCTCTTCTTTTTCTTTTTCTTTTTTTTTTAATATATGTTTATTGATTTCAGAGAGGAAGGGAGAGGGAGAGAGATAGAAACAACAATGATGAGAGAGAATCATTGATCCGCTGCCTCCTGCATGCTCCACACTGGGGATTGAGCCCACAACCCAGGCATGTGCACTGACCTGGAATCGAACCATGACCTCCTGGTTCATAGGTTAATGCTCAACCACTGAGCTACACTGGCTGAGCCTGAGGTTATTTTCTTATTGGTCAGAGTTCTTTGCTGTACTAGTTGCTAAATACTTCAAATGATCACCTCTGCCTGAGACATACAGATATACCCTTCTAGCTTACACTACTCTTTGGGGGCCAAAACTTACAAGCTTTTCAATTTTAAGAATGACCTAGCATAGTCAGACTTTGTTAAGAAATTCTTATTAGAGCTTGAAAGCACACATGATTTTGAAGTCTGTTTTCTCTCCCTATTCATTTCCACAATGAAACTCTGACCTGCTGCTCTGAAAAGCAGCCACTGTCAGATTTTATTTGACAAAAACAGGGGTCAGCTTGCATTGAGTCCTGTTCCCAATGTGAGGGGCACCCTGCTGCAAGTGGCACTTTGGCACATCCTGGCAAAACAGAGACCACATCTGAGGTGACGTTACTAGAAAGGCAAGGCCTGGCTCTTGGGCATGATGAGGTCTCTAATGTTGACCCAAGTCTAAAAATCTTGGCTAACACATCCCAGAGGCTACACCATCAAGTAAACATTGATCCCATATGACACAACTCTATTTCCTTATTTTCCTTACTTCCACTCACCCCTCTTTTATCATCCCTAACATGTATCTTTAAGGGTAGACACCTACATTTTTAATGCTTTAGGTCAGCAACTTTCAAACTTTTTCATCTCATGGCATGCATACACTAATTGCTAAAATTCTGTGGCACACCAAAAAAACAAGTTATATTTTTTGCCAATCTGACCAAAAAAAAAAGGTATAATTTTGATTCGTTTGTACAGGGCGGCTATTGTTCTGCTGGCTGTTGTCATTTTTTATTTGACAATCTAAGGGAAAAGAGGTCAGTGCCCCTGACTAAATAATCAGGTATTATACATTTAAACATTTTTGTGGCATACCGGTTAAAAATCGCTGCTTTTGATGATATATTCAAATGGTTCATATTTGACATTTCTTTCTCTTCTTTATTTAGAGGTAACAGTAATACATTATGCCATTGCTATAGGATAATGCTTCAACACACTCACTAAAAGAGACACTAGTAAGTTATCAGGCATTGAAGCATCAAAGACAAGAACAAAAGCATTGAAGATTTTTTATATATACAACCTAGGAAATAACATCTATATTTTAACATCTATAGAGAGACAACAGGACATAATGGGTTGAGAGTCAGAGGCCTGGGTTACAGTCCCAGCCTTGCCATCCACAAGACACATGTCATCTGCAAAATAGCTATGACCGTAGTTGCTGTCCTGTTCTCTCATAGGATTGCTGGAGAGTCCACTGAGACAATGTCTACGGACATTTTCTGTGTAAACTCTGAGCCGTGCATTGTTAAGGGTTACCGAGAAAATGCTTAACACTGTTTGGGAAAAGAATTCCTACATAACTTTTAAATTTTTCCTCATTTTGCCAAGGACCTGGATTTCTCAACATCATTATTCAACTTCTCCACACTCAGCTTTCCTCTGCGATGGTTTTCATGCTCAAGACACCCAATCCTCTTGTCTCTTGCACATATGGTGTCAAAGGCTCACCACCCTAAGGAAGAACACTCTTAAAAGACAGGAATCTTCTCCAGGCCAAGGGGCTACCTCCTAGGTCAGCCGTGGGCAAACTATGGCCCGCGGGCCGGATCCGGCCTGTTTGAAATGAATAAAACTAAAAAAAAAATAATAAAAAAAGACCGTACCCTTTTATGTAATGATGTTTACTTTGAATTTATATTAGTTCACACAAACACTCCATCCATGCTTTTGTTCCGGCCCTCCGGTCCAGTTTAAGAACCCATTGTGGCCCTTGAGTCAAATAGTTTGCCCACCCCTGTTAGGTCCTATGTAGGGAGAGAATGTCTAAGGAGATAATTCCTGCATTCCCAGGGTGCACATCACTTCAAAAAGCCAGGGACAAAACAACCGCAAACAATACTGAGGGGCAGCAGAATCAGGCTTCCCTCCACCCCACCCCTACCTCTTATCTGCCTACGGACTTCTATGGTGGGCACTGCAGAGTAGAGCTAAAGGGTTATAGTGTTTGCATAGTCCAGCCATCAAACAATAATACCTGGAAGAAATTTTTTTAAAATTTTCACTACATTCTTCTGTTTCTCTGCTCTTTCATTTCCCTGTCGGGGCACTTACATTCTGCAGGTGTTTGGTGATGGTGACACTGGGGAGCCTGCAACCAAAGTACGTGCCCTTGACCAGAATTGAAACCATGACCCTTCAGTCCGCAGGCCAAGGCTCTAACCACTGAGAAAACCCAGCTAGGGCTGTACTCTCTTTTCTTATTCATTCATTTTCCTTTCATTTTCCTTTGAAAACCAAACCCTATGAGGAGAGCCCAAAATTAAGAGAGAGAGAGAGAGAGAATAAAAATGAGAACCCCAGGTCAGAAAGCACTCAGATGGTTACTGGGGAAGAGCAGAGAATAAGTTAGCCATAGGCACGAGTCTACAGGGCTGTGTAGGCTGCTGAGGACAGGAGATTATGGACATCACTCATTCATAGGGTTGCCAGGAGTCAGAGTCCACTCAATAGCACATAACACACACTCTTTCATTTGCAATGCAATTGTAAGTATAATTATATGGAAATAAATGTGGTTAATGTCATTATTATATATAATGTCATTGGAAAATATTGGTGCATTCTGTTTAACGAAATAAAAGTTACCCTCAGACCTGCTCACAGTCAAGCTTCTTGTTAGAGTTACGTTACATGCCCTAGGGTGGGGAAATGCTGTAAGGGTCTACAATGAGTTGGCATAAGACTGAGTGCAGCTCAGCATCCCCAAACCACGGGTGAATGGAGTTAACGCAATTTCCTATGTTATGGAACCTGTAATTCACTACAGAGGTTTAGATCAACTCATATTAGATATAAATGCAGTCACCTCTGGGTTGGTACAAATCCTAAACTCCAATGTACTGTGATTTTAATGGGCTAGAGGTTTGCAAAACATCATGAACTGGCAGAATCCTCCCTATGGCTATGAAGCAATGTGCTTCTAGATTTTGGCAGGGTTTTGCTTTACCTCAGGCCTTAATGAAAATGTTTATTTCTGATCCCAGTCATCTGGATGTGGAGGTGAGAAGATAAGACCTTAAGTTTTGGGGGCTGGACACTAAGCCTGCCTTCCCTGGTTCTTTATTGAAAACCACTTTTTACGCATCTCCCTCATTTCTCTAGAGTCTGCTTCTGACTTCCTGCTGTATTTCGGGCAGTTCTCCTGAAATCAGCTGCCTCTCAGAAGAAGATCTTAGAAGGTCTTTAATGAGAATGCTATTCATGCCACATCTAACACTGTTTCATCTTGAGGATTTGAACTATGCCTTTGGTTGGGATGCAACAGGAACTTCCATTCTAGACTTTCCAGTGCTTCTCAAGCTTTGATGGGCATAGGAATCATGTGGGAATGTTGATAAAATTCAGATTCTCACCCTGTAGGTCTTGGATGGAACTTGAGATTCTGCATTTCTAACAAGCTCGCCACTGATACCAATGCTTTTGTTCATGAAGGATACTTTGAAAACAAGGTAGACATTTTCGTTCACAAGGACTCATCCAAGTTAATGGGAGATATCCAATGGCTCAAGTGAAGATAGACCTTATAGGAAATGGTAGTGCATGGTTTCCAATTGCCAGTCACATTCTGCTGATGAATCTGTCTTTCCCCTCCACAGGTGTCCCTCTGGAGAGAAGCACAGGTATATTTGCCACATTTTCTCATGCATTCATCTCTTACTAGTTTTAAAGTCAAGGTATTAAATTGCATTTTAGTAACACCCTTCAGCACACTTCACCCTCATCAGATGTATTTTATAAGCTTGCTGATCTAGGATTTGCCCAGTTTCCTAGATTTTAGATTAGAAGCAAAAACAAATGCCAAACTAAAAGTAAAATGGCAGAAGATGACGAAGAAGAGAGAGAGGTTACTCAAAGCTGAGAAGGCACAATTTACCAATTGTAGAATCGCTTCCAAATGTTTAATGTCAGGTCCAACAGTCTTACACATATACACTGAGTGGCCAGATTACTATGACCACCTGACGTTTGTAGGCAAATTAGCTATAATTTTGCGCTGAAGTTGCTAGAGGGCCAGACCATTATAAATAGGGAAGCAAGTTGTTTACCACGACAGTAGAAGTACTTTTTTTCTGAGGATATGGGTAAACAACGTGATTTAACAGCCTTTGAATGTGGGATATATAGATATAGATATAGATATAGATATAGATATAGATATAGATATAGATATAGATATAGATATAGATATAGATATAGATATAGATAGTGACCAGATTATTTATTATGACCACCCCATCAATACTTTGTTGTGCCACCTTTTGCCTTCAGTAATGCAGCGATTCTTCTTGGCATTGACTGCACCAGATGTTGAAAGGTGATGGGAGGAATCTGACACCATGCCTGATGAATAGTACTGTCCAGTTCTGTGAGATTTGATGGTTGTGGAACCAGCTGCCTGATGGCTCTTTTAACTTCATCCCACAAATGCTCAATTGGATTGAGATCTGGTGATTGTGGGGGCCACCTAAGCAAGGTAAAGTCTCCCTCATGTTCTTGAAACCACTCCTGCACAATACTAGCACCATGGCATGGCGCATTGTCTTGTTGGAAGAAGCCATCTCCATTGGGATACGCCATCAACATGATAGGATGAACTTGATCAGCAACAATACTTAGGTATGTTGTGCTATTCAGACATTGTTCCACACGAATTAAAGGGCCGAAATCATGCCAGGAAAACATGCCCCAAACCATAACACTGCCACCACCAGCTTGAAGAGTTGCACTCATGCATGTGGGGTGCATGCTTTCATGCTGTTTCCACCAAATTCTCACTCTGCCATCTGCATGATGTAACTGGAAACATGATTCATCAAACCACATGACTTTTTTTCCAATGCTCGACTATCCAATCCTTGTGTTCCTGTGCGAATTAGAGACGTTTTATATTGGTAACTGCAGACAGCAAAGGTGTTCGAACAGGCCTTCGGCTTCCATATCCCATACAATGCAGTGTACGGCTAATTTGCCTACAAATGTCAGGTGGTCATAATAATCTGGCCACTCAGTGTAAGTAAGATGCTGAATCATCAGGTAAAACTAAAGTTCATTATGCTAGGATTGACAAGGAAGGGGGTTATAATACATTTGAGAATGATGTTCATTCACAACCACTATCACAATAAACAGAGGAAAATATAAGATACAAGAGTAAATGTCTGTAATGTGGAATATAGACTCATGTGGGACAATCACATGCCCAGGTTAGAGCAGAACAATGAAGCAATGTGCTACTTTGGGTCCAAATGATTCCTTTGAAAATAGCTCTGCTTTATGGGAAAGATGAGTTGGTTTCCAAAATTATGTGTTTGAAGGAAAAGGGGTAATATGTTCAAAGAGACTAAAGTGCTTTTTTTAGGTACCTTTGATTAAAAACCTCCTGCAAAACTTAGTCATCAAAACAGCTGTGCTGAAATTTTGTTAAGAAAATGTGTTTTGTCATCTGCACCGGAAGTCATTACCGAATGGGGAAAATATGCAATGACAAAGTACCAAGCAGTTGTGTGGTTCTGACACACAGAAATGTTTGCATAAATGTGCACCCTCACATCCAGTGAGTGTCTCAGCCTTTCTTTGCACAGGAACTACCAGTACACGGGTTTGTTCGAGACACAATTGACAATGTTCTATGACTGCCTAAAATTACCATTGCGATTACTCAGAAAAGGAATGTTCTAAAGTCAGTAATCCAAGAGAAGAACAAAACTTTCACTACAATTATACTGGAAATACTTAGAAGTGGTCAAACAAATCTTAATTTACTATTTAGGGAACATAATCAATTTAAACACTGCCAAGAAAGGCCAGGAAACCAGACTTCATCTTTCCTGTGATTTCATGATGGTCCATTGTCTGAATTTGTGCAGTAAAAGAATGAGTGATCACCCTGCCACTACACCCTGAGAACTGTTGTTCGCGGTATGGAAATATTATTGAGGAACAGTTAGTCCCAATGACATCTTAGCCCTCCCTTCCTTGCTTCCACTTTATCTCTGGGGCAGAACTCTGCAACAGACTAAAACATTAGCTATACTGTAATGATTCCTAGGTTCTTATTCTGTCATTTTACTGAGTTGTGAGGTCTGGGCATAACTGGCAGATTGTATGCGGTCCATACCACAGTAAGATGCCTTTTAAAACAGTTTCAAAGAATATCAAGTTTAGACATGACGATTTCTATCAGCCTCCCTCAGTTTAACAACCTCAGGGTTGGTTATACACGTGTGGGCCTCTGACTTTGCACTGTTACACTTCACCATCAGACACACTAATAACTCGAGAAGAAGAAATTTTATCCTCTCAAGAAAGCTACCCAATAGCTTAATTTATGGTGCCAAAGTCCTAGAAATTATACCATTTGACATTGGTCTTGAACATAGCTAAACTTTAATTTTTAATAGCTATTTAAACATGGAATATCAGTTTTGAAAAATTTTAGATATTAATTATACACTTTACATATATAATATGTATTTATGCCTATGTATATAAAAGAGGTCCATAATTTTTCATCTATATGCATGTATATGGAGATGTACAGTACATATATGTGTTTATGTAATGTGTTTATGCAGAAAGACCATGTCCCACTGACTTTGGATTGTTGGCAACAAAGGTTCAAAACATAAATCAGTTGAAGTAGATTAAAAATAAAGATGGTAAAATATAATTTGATTTTTTTTTTTTTACTACAATGATGCAAAGAAAGTATTTCTTTCCAAATGTTTAATTGATGTACTTTGGACAAAGTTAAAGTGAACTCTCCTCTCTCCATTAGTCTTTCCTACTTTTGTTTCTTCCTAGTAAAACTGATAAAAGTCATGAACAATGACAAATAACTGGGTCAGACTGGAGTGGAACAGATCAAACCCCATCCTAACCACTGACCAGCTCTAACCTTGGTCAAGGGCATGATTTTCTTCCACGTCAGTGAGGAGAATGACAAATGATAATCACCTCACAGGTCTACTTTGAGGATTAATGATAGGAATGTAAGGTCCAAACTTCTGGTGCATAAATGACACTCACTTCAGAAAGAGTCAAAGTTTCCTTTAAAGCCAATCTGGTGCTTTTCCTGGATTTAGGTAAATTGAGAATAACGGGGACATTTTCCTCGTAGTTATGCTGAAATGTATATCTACTCGGTCACCTAGTACAACACATAAATATATAAATCAATAAAGCTTTCAAAAATACATCGTTTGGGTCTGGAGCAAAGGAAATGACAATTTTTCTTGCTGAATGGTCTTTCACTCACTGTTAGGGTTGATCACTTAATCTCGGAAAAATCCAGAAAATTCAACAGCTAAAGCTCTCACCTACACCCTAATTCAGTTCGCTGGGATCTGTATGGCTCTTTGTGTCCCTCTGCAATCTGTTCCACCTGCACCTTAATAGGTGGTCAAGTCATAGCTGGTCCCAAAACTTCACTCTGGAATGTTCTGGCCTTTTAGGCTCAAAAAGAAAGTGTTTCGATTTAATGGTTTTATGGCCCATCAAATCCTGTGTGGTAGCCTCTAATTGCATCCAGGGGCAGACATTTCTTTTAAAATCTTTTTTTTCTTCTTCTTTTGACAGTTTAATAAGAATTTGCTAATATGCTGAGCATTCCTGGAACACATTAGGTGGGGCTGCATGGTTCTCCATTTGAGGTGCCAGCACTCCCTCATGTGGCACCTGTCCATATGACAAGTCAGAAGCAAAGGGATACATGGCTGCTGAATCCCCTTTTTTCTCTTTGTGACTTCCATGTTTAAACGGAGCAAAAAGAGCTCATGTAAAGGGTGATCTGAAATTTATTGCAGCCACTGCACATAAAAGCAGAGAGATTTCCATGATAATGTCCCAAAAGCCGCAGTGACTAGTAAGCATTTTATTAATGGGCTCTTTGAAAATCAGAGATGCTCTGCTTATCTTGCAAGATGGAAAGGTAACCTAATGAGACCACCCCTTTTATAGGCTACTAGCATTTATGTTGATTATTGCTATTTCCTTCACTATGTTAATTATTTGTAGAAATCATTTGATAATCATCCCTGAAGTTTATATGAATGATAAAACTTTAAACATCAAAATCCAGTCTTATAAGTTTCAGATGAATGTGCCTTGATGAGTAGAAGCCTTTCTATGACTGCCTACATGTAACAATTGTCAGTTATAAAAATGCTGACTAAGTCACCTGCTGCAGCAAATCTCTGAATCATCGCACAATGCATGGCAACTGCTCTCCACTCAGGGTTTCCCAGCTGCTTTCCTTCTATCTTAAGAGTTTAAATTTTTGTTTGTTTAAGGTTCAAGGCCCTTTATTTTATGTTCCTGAATTTTGTACAAGTTCATACTTTCTAATGAGTTTCATAGTCTTTGGCTTGTTCCATGCTTTCAAAACTAAAGGGATAAATCTATGAAAACAGGATGTTTGCAGTTCATATTTCAAGACTATGGCAGAGAGCTTGCCTTAGGCTTCTTGCTGCAGTTAACGACATTTGGAAATATCAGTAACTGACCAGGATATTATCGACAGCATTGCCCATGTGATCAATAAGCTTGAGCAAAGTATTGAACCTTTGCAAGCCTCAGTTCCCACATCCACAGACTGTTGGAGAAACATCCTGGCAGTTTGGGGCTCACACATTTTCAGATGGTGGTCAGGGAGAGACGAGTTCAAAAATTCACCTTGCCTGGCACACAGTCATTGCTATCATCTTTGGCCACAGCCTTTAAAGTACAGCTTTTAAAATGTGCGTAGCATTTACTAAACACCTATCTGAGTTTTCAGGAAGATCCAGAGATAAATGCCTATCCGCTTGCTCTCCTCTAGCCCAAGAATGCAGCTGTGAGAACTGAAAACCAGAGGCACACAGTGCCGTCTCCACGACCTGTGTTCTCTGGGCTGGCATGGGAGATAGAAGACAGAGGACAGCGGTGGGACGTCAGAAATGTAAGGAAGGCCAGTTCTCTAATTTGAATGGCCTCTCCTTTTGCATTTGATAAAATTTTAAATGAGCACAAAACTATTACATACTAAAAAAAATTAGAAAGATCACCCACTGTTGGGAATTTTCTGATTTTGTTTTTGAGTTTTCTCTTTGTGGAGGTTTTTTTTCCTTTGTATTAGTCTTAGCAGCAGAACTTCTTTAAAGCACGGTTCTTTTGAACTGCAACATGCAACGTAAGTGGCCTAGCTTCTCTGAGATCCTTGGGGACAAGCCCCGCCTCCTTCAGACGCCATGTGCAAACCCCTGATCTTGCTTAAGCAGCTCACTCTATCACTGAGGTAACATAATCCTAGAGAGTGAAAAGGACCTGCCACAAGAAGTGAAACTGGTTAGCGGTGAATTTCCACATAAATCAGATGTCCCAGCCGGGCAGCCCATGGGACAGTTATAGCCCACAAAAGTATTTGCTTTGGCCCACACATTGTTGCCCCAAACAGTGTTTTAGAGAGTTTTGATTTATCTGCCAACATAAAAAAAAAACCAGGAGATTGCACATAAAAGTCAAGGCTTCTCTTAAAATTTTTGAAGATTGGTAACTCCACATCCTCATTCCCTGGGGCAACAGTTGGCTAGCACCAGGCTAGGGCTGCCTGCTTCTGATAGAACCTGCAGTCTCAGGCTTGCTGGTCTCCACCCCGGAGCTTACATTGTTGTTTTCTTACCCTCGCCCCGCTTCGGATATTTACATGATCGGGTTGGCCCTTAAAGCCATTTTTTGAGGTTCCTGCATAAAGCTTAACAAACAAAAATATCTTTAGCTAAGTAAAAAGAGCTACTTTCATTCCCACTAAGGTGTCAATGGGGTGTACTTTTCTGAAAGTGTTTTTCATGTGCAGAAGAGAAAGATTTGGGAGACTCTGGACTCTGAGGGGCAAATAAAAAGTGTACCACTTTTTGGGAAACTTTCCCTAGCATTTATCTTATGTAATCCTCACAAGAACCCCTAAAGCAGTGGTTCTCAACCTTCTGGCCCTTTAAATACAGTTCCTCATGTTGTGACCCAACCATAAAATTATTTTCGTTGCTACTTCATAACTGTAGTGTTGCTACTGTTATGAATCGTAATGTAAAGATCTGATATACAGGATGGTCTTAGCCGACCCCTGTGAAAGGGTCGTTTGACCACCAAAGGGGTCGCGACTCACAGGTTGAGAACCGCTGCAAAAGGTAAGAACTGTTATTCAACGAGGGCTGCCAGATACAGCAAATAAACATACAGGACACCCGATCATAAATGATTTGTTGTTTATCTGAAATTTACATAGTCATTGCCATTTTGAAAATGACAAAAAGAGTAGCTTCTTCATTGGTCACTCTACACCCACACAGCCAGGTAAGAAAGTAGAGCTCTATTCTCAGGCCCAGCTTCTACTGGGCAAGGGCCCTACAGTGGTGAGCAGAAAGGCCGAAAGCCCATAAGCAGGGCTCTGTGAAGAAGTCTGAAGAGCCAGCTGGGGAGATGAGACTGTAGTACCACGGCTACTTCCAGAGCTTTCTGGAAGCCCATTTTAATTATTCAGGCCGGGCCATTTTCTGGGGATTTGAATGAACCTCGCCTACACTTACTGATCAGGCTGTAGGGGATCCTTTCTCCAGAGAGAGTTGCTCACTAACCCATGTCCCTTGAACTTGGCCCCAACTTCTTCTAGCGAGAGGGGCCAAGGCCTTGGAAACAGGAAAACCTGATTTGGAGCCAG
This sequence comes from Myotis daubentonii, assembly GCF_963259705.1. Taxonomy (NCBI): domain Eukaryota; kingdom Metazoa; phylum Chordata; class Mammalia; order Chiroptera; family Vespertilionidae; genus Myotis; species Myotis daubentonii. The sequence goes on along the minus strand of NC_081847.1, from coordinate 27,630,916 downwards.
ATCATGAAGAGGGCGGGGGAAAAAGAAGTCCTCTAAACAATGTCCACAGGTTCCACACTCTCCCCAAGGATCGGGCTTGCTCGAGAAGATTTCCATATTTTGAAACAATTGAGTAAATCAAATATCAGCTGAATCAATTTTCAGAGTTTTGAGAAAAGAAAGTAATTTCTACCAAATATGCATGCTCTTACACTCTTACTTAACTTTGCTTGAGGCTATATATAATCTCCAGTTAGCCTCTGTCTTGGTTTGCATCCTTCCAGAAGCCAACAATGAGACAAATATGTGAGCACAGAGTCTTTTTCCTGGGAATAACCCCAAGTGAGTTGATGGAGTAGGAAAACAGAGAGGGACCAGAAGATAGTAAATGAATGGGATATTAGTGAGCAGGTAACTTCTGAGGGCAACTGGGGCTCAATTCCATAGGGAGCCCTGGGCAACAATATTAGAAAATGTGTCAGGTGCTCTAATCAAAGAAAGATGGGGTATTTCTGTAACTCCTCTGCATCATGCGCTGAGGGGTCCCTCCCACTCACCCACCCATGCTGACATTTCTCATTTTGCTGCCAGAGAAAATGGCAGGCGAAAAGTTGCAGGTTCTGATACAAACAGTAACTAACAAGGAAATAGATCCCAGGCACCAAGGGCATCTGCTCCAGGTGCACATCCCTTCCTCCCAAGGCACCTATCCGTCCCACAACCCAAACATACCAACCAAGGAACACTCTTCGTTATGAGCTGATCTCTATTGGCTTCCAGGATTAAACTAAACATTAAAGAGACCGTCAGCCCATAGGTGGTAATTGGAATATAGAAGAAAACTGTGCAAATGTTTAAATACTCAAGGGAGGGTTCTACTACAAATCTGGAAGATAAACCATGATATCACTGCGCAGACAAGAACCTGATCCAGGGTCTTAGATTCTCCAGGGCACCGTGTGTAACTTTCATGGCCAATTCTGAGTTCTCATGTCAGCACACCTTTGTTCTGCCTGCTCCACCTTATCCTGATGTCTATCAAGTATCTCACTCTCTAGGCAGGGGTGTGGGGGATGCTTAGCATGTGCTCAAAGTTTAGGAGGCTATAATTGACAAATAAGTGGGCTTCCCCTCATGACATTTTATGGGTTTTTTTTCTGGAAATTCAAGGTAGCACATGTAGTCAGGAGCCCAGACTCGAACCAAGCTGCCTGGGTCTGAGTCCATCTTTATCATTTATTAGTTGTGTGTGAGCCTGGGCAAGTTATTCATCTGCTGTGTAAAATGGGCTTAATAATAGCACTACCACGTTGGGCTGCTCCAAGGGTTCGATGCTTTAATACTTGTACTTAGAATAGTGCCTGGAATGTGCTCATTGCTTGATAGGTGTCTGATAAAGAAATATAAAGGAATCCTACAATAGATATTTAATAATGCCTCATGATTAGTGCCAGGAGGAAATAGTGTTGGATAAAATAGTCCTACCTACACTATCAAATTATAGTTCCAAAGTAAGCTTTTTTCTCATTTTTCTTTCCACACCACCAAAAATAAGAAGCACGAATCTTGAACCCATCAGAAATGAGGTGGAGGGTAAGTCTTGTCATGGACTAGCTATGAAAACCTGCTTTCTCTGGGACTCTAGCTGTTCGCCCACACCTTGGGGACAGTGACCCTGTCAAGTATCAAATAAAGTAACCCATCGATAAAACTCTAATATGTAAATAGACCAAACGGCGGAACAACTGGTCGCTATGGCGTGCACTGACCACCAAGGGGCGCATGCAGAACATGGCAGGCGTTAGCAGCAGGCAGCAAAGTGTGGAACATGGTGGGTGTTGGCCATCGGGGGATGGTGGAGCAGGTGAGCGGGGACGCCAGACCAAGGCGGGGCACTGGTCACTGTCATCGGGGCAAGCCTCTGGTGGTTACTAAAAATTCTTGCTCCCACGCACTGTAGTCCTGCCCAGCGCTCACACTTACTGCAGGTGCCAGCCCCTCTCACACCCACTACCAAAACCGGAGCCACTACTCACACCCGCTGCTGGCGACTGGTGCTGGCCTTGATCGCTCAGCGCCAGCCCCTATTGCTCCTTAGGCTTCTCCACCTCCACCTGCTCCTGAGGGGCGATCGGGGCTGGAAGCTGTTGCTCACACCACTGCCGGTGCTGTCCCCAATTGCTCTGTGCCATCAGTGTGTGTGAACAGGGCTGGCTCTATCAGCTCATGGGAGCGGCGGTGAGAGTGGGGCTGCCAGCAGACAAGGGACCAGGGGCCACAGAGGGAAGGGCCAGGAGGGGGCGCAGAGGATGGGCTGAGACCTGCCCCTGTGCCCACTGCAGCCTCACAGCCCACAGTTCCTTTCAAGATGCACATATTCATGCACTGGGACCCTAGTAGATAAATAACTTGCAGGCTCTTAGGTGTTTTACGAAGTGAGCTCTGTTTACTGCTTTCTTTTACTTCTCTTGCTTCTTTTCTATTTTTTTCATGATCCCTTCTCCATTTTTCTTTCATTTTTATCATTCCCCTCTTACAAAATAATCCAAAGGAAATTTTTTAGACCAAAACTAAGGACTATAAAGTCAGGAGTAATCTTATCAGCCATAGGTAAACTCTTGTAAAGAGTAGTCAACCTTCTTAGTCTTTAAATATAAATGTATTTTAGGTCCTTACTATTGTTTGTAGCTGCATTTTAAAATTTCTTATAGTGTCACATTTTTTATTCCACTACACTCTATAATATGACTTAAAAAAATAATCCTATTTTTAATGCACCCTCTTTTTTGCAACCTATTTCCAATTATGGGACATTTGGGTGTTTTTCTCCAAATTTCCTCCTATTAAAAATAATAGGGGCATGAACATCCTTGGAGAAATGTCTTTTCTCAAAATCATTACTATTTCCTTGGAATTCTTAGAAGAGAATTGACAACATCACATATAATTTATATTTCTTAAATTCTGATATACTGTGCCAAATTATTTTCTAGAATGATGATTTCACTTTAACCTCTTTTCAACAGTATTTGCAAATGCATATTTTCCTTCTAATCTCATAAAAAATTATAATCTTAAAATAATTCGATATTCAGAAAATAAGATAAGTGGTTATAATTTACATTTATTTGTGAAATTAAAAAATTTTCATGTTTATTGGCCATTTTTATGTCTCTGTTTGTGAATTTCCTATTTATTTTTTTCTATTTATATCATTTCACCTATTTTGTGCTAGATATTATTTTACTTTTTCAAATATAAGGGCCCTTTACACAGAAAGGACATTAACTCTTTGCAGTGTCAGATATCTTTTTTTAAGTTTGCCATTTGTTTTCATTTTTATAGAAATTTTAGAGCATGGGAGTTTTTTTATGTGGCTTTGTTTGCTTTGATTTTAATGATTGGTGTCTATAGCATGCTTGGGAAGGCCTCTGCTATCCCAACTTTAAATAGACAGATATCCACTTAGTATTTACCATTCCTACCCACATCCCTTTTTTTCTTCTCCCTGCCCATATTTCAGAATTGCCATAGACAAATGGTTGGGCCCCAAAGCCACTTATCTGCGTGTGGTCCTAGCTCCAGGCTCAGATCTAAGTGTGTCCGGTACAACCTCACTGTGTCATGCTGATATCCCTGGCAGAATTCTGTGGAAGACATTCCAAGGAGGGAAATGAATCCACAAGATCTTTGATTCTTAGAACTAAAATGCTTTAAAACAGCATTTTGTTCCTACTCTTCAGACCTGAATTACCTGCCCTGCTTAACATAAAAAAAAAAGTCAGATAGAATTCATTACCAACTTTATATGAGTTTCTGAAGCACAATGTGGGGAGATTAATCGTTGTGCATACCTTCTCAAATGTTCATAGTTGTTGTAAAACTGGGAAGTTAATAAATTAGCCCTAATAAGAAATGTCTTTACATCATACTTGAATCTCTCATTACTCCCTCCTCCTAAGGCAGTTGGAAATACTCTATTGAGAATATAACCCATTGACAAAAAACAACCATGGTCCAAAATCATAGCAGAAAACAACCAATCAGGTCACTGCATTTGCTCTTTCATTGTGAGAATCTCATGGGTTTGGGAAAAGCAGTAAGGGCTTTGAAAAAAAGGTAGCCAGGAAGTTGAATCTCATCTCTGCCACTACCTAACTGTATGACCCAGGGTGAGTTTATTTCTCAGACCTCCATTTTCTGGTATGTTGATATTAATACTCATAATACTAGTAACTAAGAGAAATTGAGCCACTACTCTATGCCAGGCATTTTAATCACTTTACATGTGTAACCCAGGGAGGCAGGTACTATTTTCATCCCCATGTTACACCTGATAAAACCAAAGCACAAAGAGCATGTTGCCCAGAGTCATACAGTTAGCCAGTAGAGGAGCACGATGTGCAAGGTCAGGCATTTGATGGCAGAGTGGATGAGCTCAATGTTTGTGACTGTAAAAGTATTCAAGGAAGTGTTTGCCCGGTGCATACAGAGACGAGAGTCACTAAAGGTTAGTCTTCTTCTGGCCCTTCAGTGGGACCTTGTTCCTACCTCGCACAGTTGCAAGCTCCCCATCCACGTGAGCCATGCACTGCATGGCCGTAGCCCCCACGCATATTGGCATGCTGACCCGTTGTCCTAAAACAGAAGTCGACAGGTCTATCTCAGCAACATTCCGGAGCATCCGTGGATACAGCTTCCATCTAGAGTTAAGAGAAAAAAAGTTTTAGAATTTCAAAAGCATAACTAGAGCTTTGACATTACATGTTAGTTAAAAAGAACATTTTCTTCTATTGAAGCAAATTACAGAGCTAAAGGAAAAGGGACAATTGAAATGTCTATTAAGATGGAAAGTTAGCAATAAAATAATAACAAATACCTCAAGCCATTGTTCCCAGTGAGGTATATTTGACACACGGTAGAATTTGCCCATTTGAGTGTAAAGTTTTGTGAGCTTTGAAAAATGCATAGTCATATAACTGCAAAAACAATTAAGATTTACAACAGTTTACCATTCTGAAAAATGTCCCCATTTCCTTTTGTAGCGAAATCCTCCCCTTACCCATCCCTTAACAACCACCAATCTTTTTTTTGTCCTTATAGTTTTACTTTGCAAGAATCTACACTAATAAAAGAGAAACATGCAAATTGGTGTCACTCTGCTACGCCCACCAGCCAATCAGAGTGACTATGCAAATTAACCCAACAAAGATGGCGGTTAATTTGCATACGCAGGCGCAGAGCGAAGACTGAAGGCTCCGGTCAGAGTGAAGACTGAAGACTGAAGAGGCTTCGCTTCTCTGCTGTGGCCGCAGTGGAGAAGCCAAGCCTCACTGTGGCTGGACCGAAGGCCTGGGTCCTAAGTGCCGGAAGAAAACCAGTGCCAGCAGCCAAGGGAAGGAAGACCTATTGTGCGAATCTTCATGCAATGGGCTTCTAGTCTAATCTAATAAAAGAGAAACATGCAAATTGACTGTACCTCTGCTATGCCCCAAGCCACTCCCACCAGCTGATCAGAGCGACTATATGCAAATTAACCCAACCAAGATGGCAGCCGGCAGCCACAGAGCTGGAGCATGCAGGAGGCTTGGTTGCCCCAGCGATGGAGGAAGCCAAGCTTCCCGCCTGCCCTGGCTGGCTGTGGCCTCCACTCAAGGCAACAAAGTTTCAATTATAGAAGATAAATAAATCCCAGATTCCTACTTCCAGCCAGCCTCCACTAGGAGCTTGGGTGGCTGGGGGCCGTAGCCAGCCTGCAAACAGCCATCAGCCCCTCACCCAGGATGTCCACACCCTCATGGGGTAAGGGTCCCCGCTGGGGGGCTTGGCCAACCTGCAAACAGTCATCAGCCACTTACCCAGGATGGCCACACCCTCATGGGGTGAGGGTCCCTGCTGGGGGGCTTGGCCAGCCTGCAAACAGTCATCAGCCACTCACCCAGGATGGCCACACCCTCATGGGGTGAGGGTCCCCGCTGGGGGGCTTGGCTAGCCTGCAAACAGCCACCAGTCCCACACCCAGGCTGGCCAGGCACCCCAGCAGAAACCCCCTCCCTGAAGGGGGTGTGGCCAGACTGAAAACGGCCCTCAGCCCCTCACTCAGGCTGGCCAGGCACCCCAGCAGGACCCCCACCCTGATCCGGGACAACTTTCAGGGCAAACCAGCCAGCCCCCACCCATGCACCAGGCCTCTATCCTATATAATAAAAGGGTAATATGCAAATTGACCCTAACAGCAGAACGAATGGGAATGACTGGTCACTATGACACACACTGACCACCAGGGGGCAGATGCTCAATGCAGGAGCTTCCCCCTGGTGGTCAGTGTGCTCCCACAGGGGTAGCTCTGCTCAGCCACAAGCCAGGCTAACAGCTGCCAGTACAGCAGTGGTGATGGGAGCCTCTCCCACCTCCTCAGCAGCGCTAAGGATGTCCGACTGCAGTTTAGGCCTGCTCCCCGCTGGCAAGTGGACATCCCCCGAGAGCTCCTGGGCTGCCAGAGGGATGTCTGACTGCCAGCTTATGCCCAATCCCCCAGGGAGCGGGCCTAAGCCAGCAGGTGGTCATCCCCCGAGGGGTCCCAGACTGCAAGAGGGCACAGGCCGGGCTGAGGGACCTACCCCCCCCCCGCCAAGTGCACAAATTTTTGTGCACCGGGCCTCTAGTAGTATATAAATAGAATCATACAGCATGCAGGCTGTGAGCCTGGCTTCTGTGACTTAGCACAATGCATTTGAGATTCCGCCATGTTGCTATAGGCATCAGTAGATCGTTCCTTTTGGTTGGTGAATATACTGTGGTAAGAAGGTTGCACAGTGTACCCATTCTCTTGATAAAAGACATTTAGGATGTTTCAAATTTGGTGCAATTATAAATAAAGTCACAATGAACATTCACTTAAATTTTTTGGGTGAACATAGCTTTCATGTCACTTCCTCCAAGTCATCTGAAGATGGTACAGGAAGGCATGGAAGTCAGATTATAGTTTAAGAAGATGTGCTGTGCCTACTCTGTCATACACAATGTGTAGAGGTTTTTCCAAAATCTTTTTTTAAAAAACATATGTGTTTGTTTTTGTTTTTTTAAAACATATTTTATTGATTTTTTACAGAGAGGAAGGGAGAGAGATAGAGAGTTAGAAACATCAATGAGAGAGAAACATCGATCAGCTGCCTCCTGCACATTCCCTACTGGGGATGTGCCCGCAACCAAGGTACATGCCCTTGACCGGAATCGAACCTGGGACCCTTGAGTCCGCAGGCGGATGCTCTATCCACTGAGCCAAACCGGTTAGGGCAACATATGTGTTTATTGATATCAGAGAGAGCTAGGGAGAGGGGGAGAGAGATAGAAACATCAATGATGACAGAGAATCATTGATTGGCTGCCTCCTGCATACCCCCTACTGGGGATCAAGCTGGCAACCCAGGCACATGCCCTGACCAGGAATTGAACCGAGACCTCCTGGTTCATAGGTCGAGGCTCAGCCACTGAGCCACACCAGCCAGGCTTTTTTCAAAATCTTTAAACTAAATTCTGTATCCATTGAAGTATGCTGATGAGGGAAAATTGGAAAAATTTTTTCAGTTTAAAATTGAGTATTTTCTTCAAAAATGTCATGTGGCAGAGACTGTAGTTTTTGACTTAAAGAAATTTTGACTGTCGAACATTATGTTAAATGCCTTTTTCTGTGATTGTTTTGTGTTGCAATAAAAATACTAACAACCAAGAGCCAAAACTTCACTAGTGAAATTTACAGGCAGGTACTTGTCTTTCCTCTTGGCAAAATTTATATCTCGCATTTGTTCAAGATTATTTTATTCCTCATTAGTAACTGATTTCAAAGGAAGAGAACACAGCCCTATACTAATGAGCTCTAAGACAATAGTGTGAATGCACAGGCATCCATACCTACCAGCGCTTACCTTTCATTACCTAGATCTACCTCTGCTCCCAGGGAGATCAAGGTTTTTAGTCAATAGAGTGAAGTGTGATTTAGTAATGGGGTAACCAAAATAAATCGAACCTCCATGGTCTTAAGTGAAGCCTACTTCCTATAGCGGAAGGAGAAATTCCGCCTTCATGTTGCTTTGAAAAATAGCTAACGGTCTGTAATCCAACCCTCCAACCCCCCCTCACCTAATGAAGCAAAAACATCCAGCCCCTGCAAAGCATAATAAAGAAGTTTTACTGTGCGATTTCTCTGCAATCCCTTTGAACATCGTTATTTTCCATCACAACCACATGCACGGCTGCTGGAAGCCTTTTCTTCTCCACTGACCCTCTCAGCACGATTCTTTGATCTCGGTTTTGAAGGGGTGGGGGAGACAGAAGCCTTGAAGAGAGTTTTTATTACCCATCATCTCTATGTGTATTATTAGAAGGAGAGAAAAGGATTTTAATAGCAGCCACTGCAGTGCAGGCCTTGGGAGGCATTAATATTTACTTAGAGCTAAGGGAACAATGGGAGCTTTTATGAAGTGCACACATAGAGCTACGGGGCATCAGGTGTGTGTGTGTGTGTGTGTGTGTGTGTGTGTGTGTGTGCATGCGTGTGCGTGTGTGTGTCTGCCTGTCTATAGGCAGAGGGGCATTTTCAACTGTCCAATTCTCCCTTGTAAGGCAAAGTTCAATTCTATCTCAGGCAGCAGCTTTACCCTTGTCCACATGGTGGCGCAGTCACGTTAATAACTGTGTGTTCCCGCTTCCCTCCACATTATTTTTCTTTTCTGAGGATGACATTAGAGAAACTTGTCAACCAAGGCACCAAATGCAATTCTTAGACAAAATGAGATTAAAAGGCAATGGAGTGGGAAAACGTATGCTCTCAAAATAGTCCTCCAAATTTTGATATTTCCCAAAGAGCAATTTCAATTAACTTTGTCAGTTTCAGTAACTTTGCAAGCCACCAACCCCCACCCCCAATTGAAGTGATTCCCCACCCCCACCCCCAAATCTTACATAAAATAGGAGTTGACTTTAACCTTGGACTGTGCTCTTCTGAGACCTTCACTTTGGAAAAAGGATATGAATATTGACAAAACAATTGAACAAACTGAATAATAAACCTTTTTTATTAAGGATGAAAAAAAGATGCCTGAGTAAACGAAGTAAGGTAAAGGTGAGGGATCCTTTAACAGGGCTTTTCATCCACATTTCACATCCAACAAGGGCCTCAAATTTATCAAAAAATCAGCTGACATACACACAACCCAAAGGGGTGACTCTATTGAAGGAAGACAGCTGTGTGCTGTTACTGAATCCCACCAACTGAATGGAGTGAATTAATCTTTTATAAATCCTGTAAGATGATCCTATTGCATTCTAATTTCTACTCTAAGCATTTAAAACATAATATTCGATATAGTAAAAGCCTAATATGCAAATTGACCCTAACTGTGGAATGACCGGGAATGACTGATCACTATAATGCTCACTGACCATCAGGGGGCAGAAACTCAATGCAAGAGCTGCCCCCTAGTGGTCAGTGTGCTCCCACAGGGGAGCTCTGCTCAGCCACAAGCTGGGTTGACGGCTGCGAGTGCAGCGGCAGTGGCAGGAGCCTCTCCTGCCTCCTCAGAAGCACTAAGGATGTCTGACTGTGGGCTCCTGGGCTGCCAGAGGGATGTCTGCTCCTTGGGGAGCAGGCCTAAGATGGCAGTTGGACACCCCCCGAGGGGTCCCGGACTGCAAGAGGGCGCAGGCCGGGCTGAGGGACCCCCCAAGTCATGAATTTTCATGCAGTGGGCCTCTAGTCCTATCTAATAATAGACAAACATGGTAATTGACCATACCTTCACTACACCTCCCATTGGCTGATCAGCACGATATGCAAATTAACCGCCATCTAAGATGGCGGCTAATTTGCATACTGCAGGCAGGGCGGGACAGTGTGAACTGCCAGCGCACTGCCATCCAGGGCAGGCCAGCCACCTGGGACCAAATCAGCAGGTCCCAGGGCAGCAAGGCACACCCACCCCAGAAGCCCCAGAAGCCGCCTCATATGGTAGTAACTCTATCAGTAAGCACTCTGAAAGTCAGTGGCATAAATGTACCAATTAAAAGACAGATTGTGAGGGTGAATCAAAAACAAAACTCATGCCGAAACCGGTTTGGCTCAGTGGATAGAGCGTCGGCCTATGGACTGAAAGGTCCCAGGTTCGATTCCGGTTAAGGGCATGTACCTGGGTTGTGGGCATATCCCCAGTAGGAGATGTGCAGGAGGCAGCTGATCGATGTTTCTCTCTCATCGATGTTTCTAACTCTCTATCTCTCTCCCTTCTTCCTCTCTGTAAAAAGTCAATAAAATATATTAAAAAAAAAAAAGCTCACTTTAAATATAAAGACACATATAGATTAAAAGTAAATGAATTAAGCTTCAGCCTGTTTTGCTCAGTGGATAGAGCATTATCCCATGGACTGAAGGGTACCAGGTTCAATTCTAGTCAAGGGCATGTACCTCAGTTGTTGGCTTGATCCGCAGTCCCTATCAGAGTATGTGCAGGAGGCAACCAATCAATGTGTCTCTCCCTTTCCCTTCACTCTCTCTAAAATTCAATGGAAAAATATCCTTGGGTGAAGATTAACAAAAACAAAGTCAATGGATTAAGTAACATTAAAGAGATTATAAGAAAAATATATTTCAAATTTTGTTAGTTGTATAATGGTTATGTTTAAATTATTAACACCTAAGAAATTGGATGAAGGGTACATATAATATGCTGTAGTATTTTATAGTTTTTTTACATGTATGAGATTATTTCAAATTAAAATATTAAAAAATTAAAAATTAATAAAATATTAATTGAAATGTGTACGCATTACATGAAAAATCTCCTAATTGCTTCTAGCATAATTTATTAAATTGTGCTAAAATTTACAAGGGTTCAATTAAAAAGTATCTTAATTCTAAATGATATAATAGAAAATATATAATAGCGCAGTTATAAGCACTTATCTGAAAATAAAAATTTAAAGAAGTGAATTTAAAGAAGGGATTAGCCAAAGAAAATATATGCACAACCCATGGACACAGACAACAATATGGTGATGGCCAGAGAGAAGTGGGGAGCAAGAGCTGGGTAGAGGGGGCAAAAGGGGGGAAATAGGGACATCCTATATAATAATAATAAAAGGCTAATATGCACATTGACTGAACGGCAGAATGACCGGTTGCTATGATGTGCAGTGGCCACCAGAGGGCAGATGCTCAACGCAGGAGCACTGCTCAGCCAGAAGCCAGGCTCACGGCTTTGAGCACAGCGATGGTGGCAGAAGCCTCTCCTGCCTTCATGGCAGCACTAAGGATGTCCGACTAATGGCTTAAGCCGGCAGTCAGACATCTCCTGAGGGCTCCCGGACTACGAGAGGATGCAGGCGGGGCTGAGCGACCAGGGGCCTCTAGTCCTATCTAATAAAGAGGGAATATGCTAATTTACCCTCATGCCATTGCAAAGATAGGGGCGCCCACAGCCAATAAGGAGCGAATATGCTACTTGACTGCCCCGCCCTCAAAGATGGCAGCGCCCACAGCCAATAAGGAGGGAATATGCTAATTGACTGCCCCACCCTCAAAGATGGCAGCGCCCACAGCCACAACATGGCAGCATCCAGTCCCCTTAGCCCCGCCAGGGCAGCAGGCATGCGCCAAGGCTGGGCCTGCCCCCAGGTGGCCCAGCTGCTCTGCATGCCTGCCTCTGGAGTCCCCCAGTCCTCTCAGCCCCCCAGCCGCCCAGGGCCAACCCGAGGTGCAGGAAAGCCTCAGATGTTGGCTGCCCAGCCACCCAGGGTCAGCCCGAAGCACAGGCAAGCCTCGGATGGCAGCTGCCTAGCTGCCCGGGGCTGTCTGAGGCTCAGGTAACCAGGGCTGGCTGAGGTTTGCACTGCTGGCAGTGGCAGCAGCAGAGGTGTGATGGGGCGTCACCTTACCTAGATTGCCAGGTCACCTCCCACCCCTGAGAGCTCCTGGACTGTGAGGGGGCAGGCCGGGCTGAGGGACCCCCCTTCCAGTGCATGAATTTTCAAATTATCACAATTTTTATAATCTTATTGTATACCATTCATTCTTTTTAATAGTTTCTGAAGTTCCTGAACCTCCTGCAATTGGTGCATGGTGTACGTGTGTGTGTGTGTGTGTGTGTGTGTGTGTGTGCATGTGCTTGTCAACACTTATCTGGATAAAAAACCCACAGCTTTGGGGTAGAGGGGGGAAGTAGAAGGGAGGCGGGAGGAGGAAGGAGGAAAGGGGGGAGAAAATAGAGTTGGGATATGAAATCTTGCCATGTGAATCCTCAAAAACAAGAGACAATTAGCTGCTTTTCATCATGCAAGAGCAAAAAGCAACATACCCAATTTTACAAGCTAGCTAAATGATTCTGTGACATTTATGCCTTATGAAAAAATATTGAAAATGCCACTGGTAAGTTTATGTTGCTGTTCCAGTATTAAAGAGAGAATGATACCACTTTTACCATCTGTTATTTTAAAGTGTCAATAAGTGATGCAAAAAGAATGAGAATAGTTTCCTTCTCTAACATCATCAAACTTCTAAATGCCCAAATTGTAGAATTATTTTCCACCCGTGTTAATTTCACAAGAAGACACAAAATATGTGCAGATCATGGTTAAGAAGGATACACTCTCAGTAAAAGAATCAAATTACCGTCCTTTTTAACATTAACTCCAATGGGGTCAGACCATGTAGGATGTAGCAAGCTGACATCTACTCTGGTCTTGTCATGTTTGCAAAAGCAAACACTGTTTTGAGTGGTTCTATCTATTTGACTTTATTTGTCCTTTTGTTGGCGGTAGAGAGGCACAATAATATTAGAGTCACAAGTCTTACCCAGAAATTTCTCCAAGCAACTGCTGGGTCACATAAGTGGTACATCCCCAGAACTCCAAAATGTGGTTGTCAGAGCTAAGATCAGAGGGATAAAAGCTGTCGCTGAGAATGACCCTTTATTGTACTTGTGGGAGAGGGAGGTGTATAAATGCCTTTAAAATACCCTGATATTGTGTCACACAGGCTATGTGAGGTCTGTTTGTTTTGTAGTCTTCATTTAAATGAGAATGAGAGATTTCAAATTGATTCCCTTCATCCCATGAACCCAAAGCCACCACAACCCCGGCAGAAAATCTATTAATTTCACGTGATCAGCTCAATACAGCGTGAGGGATGAAGGGTCAGCCATTCAGTTACACAGCAAAAGAGGAACTGAGATGTTAGATAGGCAATGGTCTCTAACGTTCGTTGCTGTAAAAACTCCTCAAGTGGTTGATAATAAAACAGCATGTGCCACCCTCCACAGAAAGTGGAATATATATATATATATATATATATATATATATATATATATATATATATATAAATATTTTCCATGTTTTCCCTTTTAAAGCTGAACAGAAGAGAATGGTCCAGGTTTGTGGGAAAGGTAGCAGAGCAAACGAATTCCCAGTATCTGTGTCCTGTCCCTAAACCACTCAGCCCACACACAGGCTGGGAAGACTCACGGGACCAGAGCACCACGTGGCTCACACAAGCTGTGAGGTCCAGTTCACAGCTTGGAAGCACCACACACAGCCTTCTATGGTTCGCACAGTTTCTGGAACTCCTAGGATTGCAGAGGTGGTCCCGTCTGCTTTGCTGCACACACCTTGGCTCCCTCTCAGGGGCCTCCATGGCACGAACTGTTTTGGGTCCATTTTGACCACTGCAACCCACTAGCATTATGGAAGCCAGGCCTATGTGTGTCCATTGGAATGTAAGCTCTCCTGGACAGGAACTTTCTCTGTCTGGCTCATCGCTCTGTCTCCAGCATGTAATACAGTCTAGCCCAGGGGTGGGCAAACTTTTTGACTCGAGGGCCACAATGGGTTCTTAAACTGGACCGGAGGGCCGGAACAAAAGCATGGATGGAGTGTTTGTGTGAACTAATATAAATTCAAAGTAAACATCATTACATAAAAGGGTACGGTCTTTTTTTTTTTTTTTTTTTAGTTTTATTCATTTTAAACGGGCCGGATCCTGCCCGCGGGGCCGTAGTTTGCCCACGGCTGGAGCCCATCGAGGTCCCTAATAAGTGTTGGTAGTTTAATTAACTAGCATGGGTTGAGGGGAAATAAAGGGAGAGGAAGGCTGTACATAAATGGAATAGGTGGTCACCTGAGCATTGTGCCTTAAGAAATGCTAATAGGCACCACCTCCATAAGCCTAACAAGGGCCTGACATTTCCTTGGTTAAGGTGACCTATTTGGGTTAAGGTGCTGTCTTCAGGAGACTACCAATAAGCAAACCACATTACCTGGTGAACAGAGTTGGCATGGGCCCAGGAAGGGGCATCTTCCAAGAGCAGAAAACTGAAAGGGCCAAAGTATTAATGACTGAAAGACATGCAGAATTGTAAGCCCCTCCTCTACTCTTAGCCAACTTTTCCCTTCCCTCAGCTCTTCCACCATTTTCTTTTTCAGCTCATTTGGTTTCCAGAGAAGATCTGAGACAAAACCAAGGCTGCCAGAGGTTTGGGGGAGGCCCCAATGTTCACCCCATTCTCAGGCCCCTGCATTGATTTGCAGGTGAATCTGTGCTGCTTGCTAGGGAACACCTTGGTTAGAATGGTGTCATTTCTCCTAATTTATACACGGAAAAGTGATTCTGAGTGATTTTGCTCTAGACTAAAGAAAAAAAAAATCAAGAAGAAAGGCAGGTTCTTTCCCCTGGGTATTTTCTGCCTTTTTCCATTTAATTTCTCACCATCAATAAGCACCCACGACACTCATTGGCTTTACGAAAGGCTATCATGTAAAATGGATGAGCCTGAAAGAGTGTAGTGTATTCAGGGCTCTTCTCCCCTACTCGAGCACATAAACCATATTTGTAACTGCTGAGAGATAAAATATTCCTTTAAAGTTATTTTCCTTTCTGTTTTTATTACAAGCAGAAAACATAAACCATGACACTCACCATCCTGTGCTTTGAAATATGAAAGTGAAGGGAAAACTGACTTGGGAAGAGAGAGATGAGGTTCTTTGGAGCAGAGATGAAACAGCAGAGTTGAAAGATTAATGCTCTGTAGACAAATTGAAATCTAAAGTGAAAGTTTAGAATAGACAACAGTCATCAAAATGAATGATAAGGGGCAAGCCAGCAGGATGGGAACATTTGAGGCAACAATCTGTTCTGGCTCAACCAGAGAAGATGATTATCTCGCATTTAATGTCTTTCCCACACCGTGAGCAGGCTCTCACTGTCCTACTCAGAGAAAAAGGCAATGGGGCGATCACAATTTAGCACTGTCTTTTTACACATAAATTAGTTATCCACATAATTCCAAGTGGGGAAACTTAAAGTTGGCTTCTTCAGTCAATTGTTCAATATCCCCAGGCTTAGAGTAGTTTAAAATAATTTAAAAGCCCAAGGTTTCTCCCAATCCCAAGAGTTTCCCCTTCTCTATTAAGCATATAGTTAGACAAATAATTCCACATCATCGACACTGAAACTAGGAGAACTTCTTATTTTAGTAGAATGTCTTTGTGTAATTTTAAAACATGATTTAAAACTAAACATGTTTTCTTACCTGGAAAATGCCTCCATATTATCAGCCAGGGTTTCCTGGTCGTTTGCTCCAGACCTGTAATAGTCGTATATAGACTTCTGAAGAATTGACTTAGCATGTTGTTCATAATCGCTGATACAAACTAGCCGGCTGAACATTTTCACAGGTTATTGCAAGCCCAGGTTGGTTTTATTTATTTATTTTCTGTGTTGCCTTCTACATCTTGACGATTCTGTTATTTGTCAATTATTAATAGACTTTTTCCAAAGTTCAGATTTAGTTCTCTGGTGTTACAATAAGTGAGCAAACATATGCTTAGACTTTGAAATTCCATTTGAAACTATCAGCCAAAGAAGAGCAACACCTGTCCGAAGCCACAAGCATTGAGGTTGGAGAGGCAGCCATTTCTGTCACATTAAAAAGGCAGAGGAATGCGTTAAAAATCAACAAGGTAGAGGAGTACTTGCATGAAACTGCGCTTGGCATGGCTCAGTTCTGCCTAAGGGAGCTTCTTCCGCACAGTGTGTGCCTTGCTCCTCACTTGGTACCCAGAATAGGCGGTCATTCATTTTCCTTCCACATGAGGACCATGCACTTACCATGTGGCAAAGAGCTTATGCATCCAGTAAACACAGATGTCTACACAATCTGAGACTTGGCTGATTATAAACATTTGGCTTTAAGAAGGAACATTAAGGTCAAACACGTAGCTAATTCTTATAAAGTCTTATCTCGCTCTGGAGCGGTTGTAAGGAGGTGCCATTCCTAAGGACCGGGTGGTTTCAGTCTAGAATTTCAGTCAGTCATGGAACACCTGGAGAACTCTTGCACTGGTCAGACATGATTCACACAGCAATGGCTTTGACATCAGTCAGTCCTGGGTCTCAATCTAGGAGCCTCCACTGAAAGCTGGCAGTTCAGCAGCTGCAGTCCATCTGCAGGCAAACTGACCCCTGGCAACGCAAGAAACGTTCAAACCTGTAGAGCAATGGTTCTCAACCTTAGCTGCACATCAGAATCACCTGGGAATCTTTTTAAAATCCTGATTTCTGGGCCTCATCCTCTGGAAATTCTTTCTTTGTTACTAATGTTGTGGCTCCACCCCATAACAAAGAAACAGAATTTCCGGAGGATGAGGCCCAGAAATCAGGATTTTAAAAAGATTCCCAGGTGATTCTAATGTGCAGCCAAGGTTGAGAACCACTGCACTAACATATAGTCCCCACATTGCTTAATTAACCTCTTAGTGGAGAGAACTAAAAGCAGCGGTTGGAATTTAGAACAGTTTTTGTTAATTGCACATGTAAACACCTCACATTGTTTCAGAGACAATACCTTCTGTGAAACTCCGCTCTAGGCCTCAGTGAAGTTGAAACCGCAGAACCAGCTCAACATGGTCTTAAGCTGTTTCGAACAAGATAGCGGGTTGCCTTTCAGAGACAACGGACCACAACCGCCAGGCGTGCAACCAGAGCATGCGCAGAGGAGAGAACTTGGACCGCCAGCTGCACTCGGAACCAAAATGGCACCTCCCACTCCCCAGAAACAAAGGACCAGGACAGGACCCGAACGTGAACACGGGAAATCTTTCAAAGGAAAGGGTCCCTTGTGCAGGAAGATCGGGGGCTGAAGCCCTTTAGCATATTTTACCTTAAAGGGCCAAATTCCAAGCTTCTCCAGTCAAAACCTGCACGGCCAGCGCATCTGCATACCAGCCATTTCCCACAACCGCTAACCCTCAATCTTGGCCTTTAAAAACCCTTGATTCGCCCTGGCTGGTTTGGCTCAGTGGATAGAGCATCAGCCTGCGGACTGAAGGGTCCAAGGTTCGATTCCTGCAAGGGCACATGCTCAGGTTGTGGGCTCGATCCCCAGTAGGGGGTGCGCAGGAGGCAGGCAATGATTCTCTCGCATCATTGATGTTTCTATCTCTCTCTCCCTCTCCCTTCCTCTCTGAAATATATTTAAAAACCAAACAAACAAAACCCCTTGATTCAATGACTTTGGGGAGTTTGGGTTTTAAGCAATAGCTTCCTGTTCTCCTTGGTTGGTGCCCTGCAAATGTGCAAGGGCTGGGAAGACCTTCATTCTGTTTGGTTCGGCTCAATAACAAAATGAGATGCGGAGGACATAACAAGTCCAGGCCTCCTTCAAGCCACTAAAGCAGCCGTGGGCAAACTACGGCCCGCGGGCCGGATCTGGCCCGTTCGGCTGTTCTATCCGGCCTGCGGAGCCGAAAGAGAGGAGGGTTCTCTTGCTCTCCCCTCTGCTCCTTCACCAGCAGCAGTGTTAACATGGCGACGTGGGGAAACACGGCCGCAGCTCCTTCTTCTGAGTCCAGTTTAAGAACCCATTGTGGCCCTCGCTCGAGTCAAAAAGTTTGCCCACCCCTGGACTAAAGTCTGCATTTGCCAGTCCCCGCCCCCGCCCGCCGCCCCACCACAGTCCCTCCATCCACCAATTTCGGAAGCAGGCTGTCTGAGAAGGCCAATGCAGCCAATGCAATGGCATCTGCTGGATTCGAGCACTCCCCTTCCCAGCGGCCAAAAGAACAGGGATTGTTTTACACTAGACTTAATAAAACCCTAATTCATGCCCAATCCTACCTAATATCCCAATAAGATGCTTCACCATATGCACATCCTTTGGATATTTTTTAAACCACGTAACGCTTCCCCTGCCTTCATCCTAAGGGAAACAAGTGTGAATCAGAATGAAGCAGTGACAACTCCACATCTTTAACGGACCTTCACTCTCATTTGTCTTAAGATGTAATTCGGAATAGCACTCGGAGAAGGTCTTCTTTTCTGTTTTGATCCTTTCCAGAGGCTTTTCTTTTTCAATGAGATGTAGGGTTGGTAGAATCTTAGTTATCTCCACCATTCTAGGCACTAGAAGGGGCTGTTTACAACATGGCAAGCACCGATGTCTAAACCACCAGGATATCTCAGACAGCCACAGAGAGCGCCTCTTACAGGGGAAAACTTATTTCACTGTGGCTTTACTTTTCACTTTCGTGATAACTAATGACTTTGATCACCTTTTAAAATGTTTGCTGGCCTTTTAATTTTCCACTTTTTGAAATGCTCGCTCATGTCCTTGGCCATTTTTTGTATTTGATTTTTTGTTGTTACTGACTGGCAGAGTTGTGATTTTTTTTACAGATACTTTGTGGTTATATATGTATAAGGCACATTTTTACTAACTTCTTGACTTTTGCTCACATACAAATAATGCCAATGTCAGCCTCAAAGCTGCAGGATTAAAAGTCTGTGGTTAGATATTCTCCATTTTCTTTTCTTTCTTTTCCTTCCTTCCTCAGTCTCTTTCTTTTTCTCTCCCTCCCTCTCTCCCTTCCTTTCTTTCTCTTTGTTTTTATCTTTAATTTAGTTTCCTTTTCCTTGGTCGTCTTCTCCTTTCCTTTCCTTTCCTTTCCTTTCCTTTCCTTTCCTTTCCTTTCCTTTCCTTTCCTTTCCTCTTCCTTCTCCTCTTATTTTCCCTCTTTTCTTCCCCCTCCTGTTCTAAGTAGAACCAAGGCCTGGCCAGCAAGTTGCCTCTCGCTAGGTGGATTTTTTTTTTTTTTTTTTTTTTTTGCTGGTTCACCCACTGAATGTGTCTCCAGCCCGCCCCTCCCCCCCCTCCCCGAGCTCTTGGCTTTAGGCTGGGATGAAAGGACCTGCAAGTGTTATAGACTTCTGAAAGGCCCCCTCTTTCATTCTGTGCCACAGGGCAGGATTTTGCAAGCAATCTCCTGGGTGTGTCCTGAAGATGTTGATGAGGGGTGAAAGGAGTTTACTTGTGTTTTCCCAGGATCTTGAGTTAACATCGTTTTGGGGATCCCCCTTGAAAGTGATATGGTTTGCCTTCTGTTCCCCCCAAGGCCCTCGGGGCTATTAAAATAGAGCTCCAATAGAGTGTGCAGAACATGCCCTTTAGAGGGGCAAGAACTTTAGGACTCTGCCTACTGCTCTGCTCTCGTGCTCTCCCCTGGTATTTGGCCTGTTTATTCCATACTGTTTTAGGAACATTTTGATGCCTTTTGAAATATACTGTATGTGTTATACTTAAAATAG
Organism: Myotis daubentonii; assembly: GCF_963259705.1. NCBI lineage: Eukaryota > Metazoa > Chordata > Mammalia > Chiroptera > Vespertilionidae > Myotis > Myotis daubentonii. The sequence continues at coordinate 27,611,310 of NC_081847.1, read as the reverse complement.
CTATAAACTACTTCAGCAGGATGATTTGAATTGATGTATTTTAGATTACTCAGTATGACTATAGGTGACTAATCATTGGACCACTAACGACTGGTCATGAATTAGTGATTCAGTTTTGTTTTCTCCTACTACCCCAGACTCAGTATGTGGCAATAGGGATTTTCCTTGCAGAAAGGTATACTTCCTCCCACTGTCCTTTCACTGGTCATGTGGTCCTTCAGTTTTCCATCCTATATAATGAAGCGGTAATATGCAAATTAACCCTCACACCCTCACAAGATGGCTGACTATGACCAGGCCAGCAGGGGGGTTAGTGAGGGACAACCAAACAACTGAACAAGCAGGCTGCATGGGGCGACCAGGCTGGCAGGGGGGATGTGAGGGATGACCAGGTTAGCAGGGGGGCGGTTAGGGACAACCAGGCCAGCAGATGGGGCAGTTAAGGGCGGCCAGGCCAGCAGAGGAGGACCATTAGGGGTGACCAGGCCAGCGGGTGGGGTGGGGGGTGGCAGTTAGGGGCAATCAGGCAGGCAGGCAGGTGAGTGATTAGGAGCCAGCAGTCCAGGATTTTAAAAGGGATGTCAGACTGCTGGTTTAGGCCCGATCTCTAGCAGTCGGACATCCCCCAAGGGGTCTCAGATTGGAGAGGGTGCAGGCTGGGCTAAGGGGACCTCCCCCACCCCCCCGTGCACAAATTTCATGCACCGGGCCTGTAGTCTTTATATAGGAGTCCCTAAGGCTTTGTCGCCTCACCCCATGTAGCTATAAACTCCAAAACTCTCAGGGGACAGGGCTTAGTAGATGTCCTTTGGACAACCTTTGGCTTCAGGATCATTTACCAGCCTGCTGGGCTTTTGCTTGGTTTTTAAGTTTCTTGTGGGGTTTTTTTTTTTTTTTTGGGGGGGGGGGTGGTGTGTTTATTTATTTACCTATTTAGCTTTCTTGAGAATAGCCATTAGTTTCTTACGCATTTCAGCAACACATTATAAAATATGCCTTTCAAATTTTATCTCTCATCTGTAGGTGTTTTGTGACATTTTTTAGTAAACCTAATCCACAGTATTTTCAAAAACTGAAGTCTATGCTTTTTCTTTCATCATGTGTCTTCTGTCCTACGGAAATTAAATTTTATAATGGAGTCAAATTTATCAGTAGTTTTAGCAATCGCTTGGGCTCTTTCGTCTTATTTAGGAAATCCTCCAAAGGTCACAAAGGCATTCTCCATCTGGAACTGATCTGCGTGCCCTGCGGTAGCCATTATTGCTCTTCAGCAAAGAGGTCTCTTTGTCTTCCAGACCGGCCTGAGGATTGTGTGCCCTGATTTGCTTGTGGTAAGATTGGGGCATGAGACCTGTTCTGGCCAGAGAATCATGGGTGGAAGTTTAATGTGTCACTTCTGGGACAGAGAACTTAATTGCAGACTGAGACTGTCTGGGGCTCTCTCTTCCTCTCCAACAATAACTAGCAACATTCCAAATGGTGGCTCCTCCATCAGCCTGAGTTCCAAACATGGGCATGAGCCTCGAGCCAGTTCAAAATGAGCCTCGAGCCAGTTCAAAATGGCTCAGTAGTATAAGCAAGACAAAACCTTCGTCATTTTAAGACAGTGGAAATTTTGAAGATTGTATTACTGCAGAATAATCCAACCTATCCTAACTTTAAAAAATTATATTAGAGAAGAAAAAAATGTTGGGTGTTTTTGTTAGGGGGTGAGTGCTAAGAAAACTTTTGTCAAAGGCAAGAAGGATGAAAATTCATGCCTTGCAGTGGCAAAACCATTGCTATTCATGTCACTTGCAATAACTTGGAAGGCAGATCGTGTGCTTAATGAACATGTAGCCCTAAGGGAAGGAACTTGAAAGCAAAATATGTAGCATGAGTCGGCTACCATTTGCTACATTGAGTGAATTATTACAAGAAAAATATATAAGGTTATAAAGACTTGGTTTATAGAGAGGAAAAAAAATATTCTCTAAAGAGAAAGTCCAGAAATTTGAGGACTTGAAATGCTTATAGAGACTACTGGTTCTCAAATCCTATCAATAAAATATGAATTTTAAAAGGTGTTTGAATGATAAAGAACATTTCAAACTCAGTTCTTTGCAAGGATCAAATCTAGGGCACCGCCCTCACACTCCTTGTTAACACAAGTAAATAAAGTAAGCCATCTCAGAGCAAAGTCCAAATAAGAATGTGCTGCTAAATAAGTCCTTTCAACTGGGCAAGATGGATTGGAGAAAAGAGTAAAATAATGCGGTTGATATACCCAAGGTGTGCTATTCTAGTTAGTCAATGCTGTATGGCAAATCATCCCAAATTTAGTGGCATAAAGTAACATCCATTTCATTATATGCATGGATTTTGTAGATAAGGAGCTTGGACAAGGCAAGCAAGAATGACTTGACTGTATTCTGTGATGTGGGGCCTCAGATGATATGACATGAGTGGATCAGGGCTAGAATCATCTACAGGCTAATGGTTCACATATCTGGCACCTGGCTGGGATGTCTCAAGGGCTACGGTCAGCTGGGACTGTCACCCAGAGCACCTACTACGTGAAGTTTCTTCATATCACTGGGACTCCACAGAGTGGAGATCCTGGATGCTGAACAGAATGCAATTATTAAATGGAATTTTTTGTTCTTCTGCCTTAGGAAAGGAATAGTTTTATTTTGCTTCAGGAGAAAAAATAGATCAATATTTAGTTCACCAAATATATCCAGCCTGTCCCTTCAAGGCACATGAAAACATGTGCCTGCTCTGATTCCTTTGTGGAGGGGCCCTGCTAATTCTGGGCTTCTAGGTTCTGATACCCAATTCCAATGTGTGGAGGGGGGTTTCCCCAGACACTACCAAGCAATGCTCAGAACGCCAGCTGGGTATCGTACAATTCAACTCAACCCAGTTCTGGCAATATTTACTCAGAGATAGCATCAGCTTCCACAGATGTAGGGCTCAGTCCCACAAGACTTCCCTCCAATTCAGAAGCCAAGTGCAAACCCAAGTCATTACCTATGCTTGTGACCAGCTGGCTGTAAATAAGAGGCTCCACAGTCTCCACTTTGGATCTGATTAATTTGCTAGAGCAGCTCAGAGAACTCAGAAGATCCATTTACTCACTAGATTATCTGTGTATTACAAAGGATATTAAAGAGCCTGGCATGCATGGGGCTCGTGGTTGAGCATCAATTTATGAACCAGGAGGTCACGATTCTATTGCCGATCAGGGCACATGCCCGGGTTTCCCGCTCAATCCCAAATGTGGGCCGTGCAGGAGGTAGCCGATTAATAATTCTCTCTCATCATTGATGTTTCTATCTCTCACTACCTCTCCCTCTCTGAAGTTAATAAAAATATATTTTAAAAATACAAAGAATATTAAAGGATACAAATCAACAGTCAGATGAAGAAATACAAAGGGAGAGGTCCCAAACAAAGGCGATTCTGCACTTGCAGAGTTTGGGGTTGGCATGGTGGCACGTGTAAGCATTCTACTTCCCCAACCTGGAAGCTCTTGAACCCCCTCCTTTAGGGTTTTTATGGAGACTTCATTACACAGGCATGACTAATGAAATCATTGACATTTGATGATTTAGTCAACTTTTAACCCTTTTTTTCTCCCTTGAAATAGAGGGGACTGAAATTTCTACCCCCCTGGTTTCCTTGGCAACCAGCTGCCCTCCTTAGGTGCTTTTCAAAAGTCACCTCATTTATATAAATCCAGGTGGTGGAAAGAACCTTGTTATGAATAACAAGACACACATTTCACCTTTATAGCACTGAGACATTTTCAGGAATGAAGGAGACCAAATATTATAGCAAAAGATGCTCCCATTGCTGTTATCACTCAGAAAATTCCCAGAGTTTTGGGAGCTGTGAGCCAGAAACTGTGGACCATGACCAGATACATATGAGGAATATATTTTCTCAGCGAAATGAACAAATATATGTTTCTTATAAAGAACAATATTGCAAGGGCCATGTGACTAGTTCCAGCCAATATATATACTAGAGGCCCGGTACACAAAATTTGTGCACTCAGAGGGGTCTCTCAGCCTGGCCTGCACTCTCTCGCAGTCCAGGAGCCCTCAGAGGATGTCCAACTGATGGCTTAGGCCTTCTCCCCACAAGCAGGCCTAAGCCATCAGTCAGACATCCTTAGCACTGCCACAGAGGTAGGAGAAGCTCCTGCCATTGCCACTGTGCTCACCAGCCATGAGCTGGGCTTCTGGCTAAGTGGCGCTGTTCCTATGGGAGTGCACTGACCACCAGGGGGCAGCTCCTGTATTGAGCATCTGCCCCACGATGGTCAGTGCACATCATAGGAACCGGTCATTCTGCCATTTGGTCGATTTGCATATTAGTCTTTTATTATATAGGATGTTTCATATATATATATATATATATATATATATATATATATATATATATACACACACACACACACATATATATCAACACTAATAAAAGAGAAAAATGGTAATTGGCGTACGAGCTACCCTTTTCATTGGCTAATCAGGGCTATATGCAAATTAACTGCCAACTAAGATTGGCAGTTAACTGCCAACAAGATGGCGGTTAATTTGCATATGTAGGCACAATGCAGGGAGGCGAAAGGGAAAGCAGGAAGAAGCCCCCTGCCACTGACAGTGATCGGAAACCCAGGGGGGAGCTAAGAGCTGGGGGGCAGCCTTTGCCCTGCCCCCCAGCCATGATCGGAGAATCAGGTGCCTTTTCCGCCCTGGCCAGTGATAGCAGGAAGTAGGGGTAGAGCCAGCGATGGGAGCTGGGCATGGTCGAAGCTGGCAGTCCCAGGAGCTAGGGGTCCCTTGCCTGGGCCTAAAGCGGAGCCCACGATCTTGGGGCCGCTGCAGCTGCGGGTCCCCGCTGCCCGGGCCGGATGCCTAGGCCAGAGGCGTCCTGCAGGGGCAGGGGCGGAGCCCGCGTGATCGCGGCGCCCCCCGCTGCCACTGCAGGTCCCTGCTGCCTGGGCCAGACGCCTAGGCCAGAGGCGTCAGGCCTGGGCAAGGGGCCGATCCTGCGATTGGAGGGTGATGGGGGTCAACGCCTGAGGGCTTCCCAGTATGTGAGAGGGGGCAGGCTGGGCTGAGGGACACTCCCCCCCTGCCCCCCCCCCCAGTTCACGAATTTCGTGCACCAGGCCCCTAGTGTATATGTATACATATATATGTATATATATCAATAAGATTGATAGATATAAGGTAAAAATTTATTTATTTTTTAAATAACTAACTGATTATCTCACCGTCAGTTACTGAATAGACTATCTTTTAATAGCCATTCATTTAATACTATTCTTTAAGACAAAATATTTCATACTGTTAATGGTGGATGGCACCAGATGCTACTGACAAAGTTAGACCTTGGTCCTTGTGTTTGGCTAAGAAAGAATTCAGAACCAAGAACTCAAATACAAGTAAAAGTGTATTTATAAAATCACAGAGGTAGAAATGAGTTGTAGAAGAAGTGAGCCAACTGGGCTGATTTTAGGGGAGGTCTATGGGGAGGACCTCATTAAAATGTTCATCATCTTTCCAGGGGTATCCTTTCAGGGTCAAGATCTCTACTGATTGGTTGGCGCTAGGGGGTCATACAGCTGGTCCTGATGTCCGCCATGGAGTCACTTTTCTGTTTTTTACTACTTTTCTGGGCCTGGTGCTGAAACACAGCTGAGGCCCAGATATTATCTCTAGTTTGATTAAAACTATCTCTGTGGTCAACAGACCTGGGGCTTTGTTCCTAAGATTATTTGATGTGGGTCAGAACTTCATTGCCCTGAGGGCTTAATGCTTAAGGAAGTGGTATTGCAAGGGCTTATATGGGAGTCATATAAGCTACTCTCTGCACCCCCTTTGTTTCTCCTTTAAAGGGTTCTGCCATATGACTAGTGGCATGCCAGGAGAGGAATGCTCAGGGGAGGGTCCCAACCATATGGCCAGCAATATGAAAGGTCAGGGGTCTAAACTGCAAGACCAGCAATATGCTAGGGGAGAAAAGGTCACCATGGGGGTGAGATCGCACCTTACAATACTTGTTTTTTTCCAATTTTGCCTGCTTCTAGGCACCTGGGGTTTTTGGCCCCTGGTGACCTTCTGTACCTGGGCCTATCATTTCTGCTCTGCTTATGTCTGTCTCTAACTGCATACTATATCAATGCTATGCATATAATTAATAGAACCTAAAACTTGTCCTTTTGATGAACAAAAAACTAAGTTTATGCCACAGTATTTCCCATGTAGACATAAAGATATTCCCAAAATAATGATGAAAAAAGATGGGTAATAAATCCTAGAAATTATGCTCTAAGCAATAGACAGAAAGGTATACCAGTAACCTCCAGTAGGCCTTGGAACACATGAGCAAGAGTAAACTGGCCAATAATGAGCTATCACACTCTCTGATTTTAGAGATTAAGAATCAGAATTGAAATGACCTCAAATAATGCAGTTTTGCTTAGAATCTAGACTTCTATTAGGAGGAAAAGCTCTTGACATTTAAAATGAGATGCAATTCTTCATGTATATATTTGAAGCTGGACAGGAAAGATAGCATTATCTAAAAGGCAACATTGAAAGGAAATCACTGCACTTGGATGCACATCCTGGAATAGATTCTCATCCAACAAGCACCTTGTCTTAGCAGGTGAGACAGAGATGAATGTTGTCTCCCTCCATGTGTTCAACTATTTGACACTTACAAATGTAACTAGAGGCCCGGTGCACTAATTCATGCATGGATGGAGTCCCTAGGCCTGTCCGGCAATCAGGCCAGCTGGGGAGAGGGACTGCAGGAGGTTGGCCACTGGCCCCATTGGGGCAATTGGGGTGATTGGGTCCAGCCGACCTGGGGAAGGGACCACGGGAGATTGGCTGGAACAGGAGGTTGGCTGTGGGAGCGCACTGACCACCAGGGGGCAGCTCCTGTGTTGAGCGTATGCCCCCTGGTGGTCAGTGCGCATCATAGTGACCAGTTGACTGGTCATTCCGGTCACTCCAATCATAATGATTGTTTAGGCTTTTATATATAGAGATGGTATTTTAATACAGAACAGTGATGGCGAACCTTTTGAGCTCGGCGTGTCAGCATTTTGAAAAACCCTAACTTAACTCTGGTGCCGTGTAACATATAGAAATTTTTTGATATTTGCAACCAGAGTAAAACAAAGATTTATATTTTTGATATTTATTTTATATATTTAAATGCCATTTAACAAAGAAAAATCAACCAAAAAATGAGTTCGCATGTCACCTCTGACATGCGTGTCATAGGTTCGCCATCACTGATATAGAATATTATGACAAGCTCATTGATAAAAATTTATACAGATCTTAGGCTAATGCAAAATTGGAAAACATTAATTATTACTTATGAAAGGCAATTTCTTTGTGGTAGTCACTTCTTTAGAAATATTAGGTTCAAGTGGGATGAGGGTGGATGGAAATTAATAAGGAGTCCAGTTTTCAGTAGTGCAAAACCAGAACTACCACCATAGTCTGTGTTGAGAGTGCTTCGGCAATGTTCTCCACTGGCAATTCCAATATTACTATATTAGCAAGTATTATTTTTTAAAAGTTAATATTATATATAGGTATCAACTACTTATCTCTTTCTTATCAAATTTTACATTGTCAGGTTCTAGGAAATAGAAACAACAGTTAAATTTCATAGTAGGACACTGTGCTGCCCAGGTGGCATATGATTTATGTGTTAGATAAAAAAGCAAAACTGCCCAGCCGGCACCACTCAGTGGTTGAATGTGGTTGATCTGTGAACCAGGAGGTCATGGTTCAATTCCTGATCAGGGCATATGCCCAGGTTGCCGGCTCCATCCCCAGTGTGGACATGCAGGAGGCAGCCAATCTCTCATCATTGATGTTTCTCTCCTCTCCCTTCCCCTCTGAAATCAATACAAATATATTTTAAAAAATGAAAACAAAAACCTACCTTTCACCTCTCACCTTCCCCATGTCCCTCCTCCCTAAATACCCTTTCAAGGGTGCTGACTCAGCGGGCAGGCCCACTCTTTGCCTTTCCCATCTTTATTCCGCTTCATGCTTAGAAGCACAAAGCTCCGGTAGTCATCTTGGGACAAGGAGGTGACCCGAGGATGGAGGCCAGAGGTAAAGGTAGCAGGGCAGAAAGAGACAAGACGCTGGGATCCTGAGGCCCGTAAAGCTGTGATCCAAGACCAGAGCACCTGTTTTCTGTTACATAATGGAACATAACCCTTTATCTTATTTAAATTCTTCACATTTGGGATGTCTTTCGCTAGCATCCAAACATAGCTCCTCAATGAACCAGACCTCAGTCCATTGGAATGCTGGGAAAGGGTGTAATAGGATAATAATAACAATATGTACATGTACTATATGTACATGTATGCACACATCTATGCTATACATGCACACTATATTTGTATAAATGCAAATATGAAATTGAACTTTATTGTACCTAATAAGATTACCTGTAATTTATATATAGCTAATGAGAATTAAATGTAAACTAATATGGCAACTATAAAGTAGAGACATTAGAAGTCATTGGAATGAGTCTCATTCAGCACAATCCCAGAAAAAGTCATTAAAGTGTTAGTTCTTATTGTTTTATTTTCTACAAATTTATGGAACTGAGCATGGGTTTGAGTATGTGTGTGTGTGTGTGTGTGTGTGTGTGTGTGTGTGTGTGTGTGTGTGTGTGTTCTGTGATTCTGACACTCAGCATTTTAAAAAAATTCAATTTAAAGAATCTGTTTTGGTTCTTATCAGCTGAAATTTTTCAATATAATCCAACACTATCCCTGGGGCAAGACCGAAACTGTGAGGATACTGACAGCATTCACCTGTATAGCTTCTAATGCTACAACAGTAGAATGATTGATTCCTCTCTGGTTTCTTTATAAACTACTATTTTAAAGTTATGTGCCCGCAAACTGGAGGACCTCAGGGTTTCTTATTGGAAATAAGAAAATATCTAATCAATCACCACAAACCAGGTCACTTGGCTTTTTAAAATTCCATCAGAAGAAATGTTCTGTTCTGTACAAGAAGACAGATAAAAGACAAACATTCTGACCCTGAACCCAGCACCCCAGGTGGACATTAACCTCACAGCTGAGGCAGGGTATCATTGATGTGATTTTGTCCTGAGTGATTGCCCTTTTTTTCCTTAACGAACCCATGCAGCAGCTGCCAAGCTCAAAGAAAGACTCTTTCAATCTATTGAATGAGACCTTTACTAGTCCAGCTCTCTCCTCAATAATAAACAAAACCAGAATGCCCCCAAGTTTCTGTAGGCTACTATAAATTTACCTCATGCCGATAGCCTCATTTATAAGCAGAAAAACAAAGGCTGCTTTTCGTCTTCCATGCAGACCTGAGTGAAGTCTACCAGTCAGCTCATTATAGCAAATAAAAGCAGACAGTTCTTTCCATCTCTGTAAACCTCTAGTGATGAGCAGCCCCGCAGGTGAAAGACAAATCATAGGCTTTTCATGTCTGCCTTTCTTTCCGCACTAGAATGAGATAATGTTATAATAAAAACCTTGTAGCTCTTTTCTTTTCTAAGCCAGGCTTTACCCACTGTGGAGTAACTCCTGGAAGTTAAATATATGTGTGTTTAAGAATCTTATTGTATTCCTTGTCTAAGAGAGAAAAATCACAAAAATGAGAAGAATCATTGAAAAGAATATGGCAAATTTGCAGCAGAATGACAAATTGGAAAAATATGCCGTAGCATTCTCTATATCATGCGGCTTTCAAAAATTGTCTCCTCTGAGCTCTTATGTCACTCCTGAAAACAATAACAATATATTAGCCACTGGTGCTCTCACAAGTCTTCAGCACACGGCCTCTACCTTTTTCTCCTCTTAGCATCCACATACATCTCTTCAGTCAGACAACATTAGGAACCAGGCCAGCTCCATAATTCTCAGCCCTTTTATCTTAATAGGATTTTCCAGAAACCATGTGGAAATGGTTCATACAAATTATGCTGCTCATCAGCTCTCAGTAGCAGGAAAGTGTCTGGTAATGAGATTTCAGTATTGATAGACACCAGCATTTTCCAGAAAGGAGATGGCATCACTTTCAATGTGCAGGAAACAATTTCTCAAAGGATAACCTAGTTTAAAAAGCACAGGAAATATAAAATGACTGACTTAATATTATGGTTATATGGGCAGGTTATTTATTTTTGGCCAATATTTCTCAGCAGAAATAGACTGTGTTTTATTATTCTTCCAGTCTGGAGTTATATCTACTACTCCAAAAATCAACATTTGATGACATTAAATAATTCCTGCCCACAGAGGATACGTAAGTTCTCGCAATGTTTGGATACATATCAAATGAGCAATACCTGGAATTCAAGTTCCACTAAAAGACACAATCTATTTTATATCTGCCTCTTTTTTCTCCCCACCATTTCCCTTGAATGACATACATTCCAGAAAGGCAGCAGCTTCTAAAGTCATTTCCCAAAGTGGTTTCCATGGATCACTGATAAATAATCCTTGACAGAAATATATACAGGAAAGAAAGTATGTGCTTCAGTGAAAAACTATGATTATTTAGGTGACAACCTTCCACGTTGTCTAATTTTTGTCTCTCATTGTCTTTGAACTATTTTAGAGCTCTCTAAGTTGTAGACATCTAATGGAAATGCAAAATAATTCTTGTCTGTAGGCAAGTGAAGTCAGTGCTGTCCTGTACAAGATCAATAGACTTCCCTTCCCCTCTTGTAGAAACTTCCCCTGAACATTCGTTTTAATACTCCTGATCCAGAAATGTGTCGTTCTTAAATCTGTTCTGTCTGGTTCTCTCATTGATTACGTGGTAAATAAAATCTTGACTATATATTCACTTTTATCTGCACTAGAGGCCCCATACACAAAGATTTGTGCAAGAATGGGCCTTTCTTCCCCTGGCTGCTGGCACCGCCTTCGCTCTGACCCAGAGCTGCCTTTCTGCCTTCCTTCCAGCCCGGACTCACATTTCCGCCTTCCCACGCTGCCCAGAGGCCCAGAGTGGCTGGGTTGTTTTGCCCCGCCCCGGCCTCTGGGCCTGCATATGAAAATTAGCCCACTATCTTTGTTGGGCTAATTTGCATACTCACTCCTGATTGGCTGGTGGGCATCATGAAGGTATGGTCAATTTGCATCTTTCTCTCTTATTAGTGTAGATGTGAGTCACCCTATCTAATAATAGACAAACATGGTAATTGACCTTACCTTCGCTATGCCTCCCGTTGGCTAATCAGCGCAATATGCAAATTAACTGCCAACAAAGATGGCGGCTAATTTGCATACTGCAGGCAAATCCTGCTGCACCGCCCTGCCTGAGGCTGGCGGCAGGGCAACCTCTAGCCACTGGCCACCCCAGCGCAAGATCCTGGCCTGCTGTGTGCAGCCCAGGGTGGGTGGCAGCACGATCCCGAGCCTCCACCCACCCCAGCCCCGGATCCTGTCATGTGTGGGGCAGGGCGGGTGGGGCGGGCAGCAGCGCAATCCCAACCCAGCTTGGGATCCGGGCCTGCCATCTGCAACCTGGGGAGATGGGGCAGACACTGTGGGATTGGGCGTGCCCTCTGCCACCAGGGGAGTGGGCCTAAGCCAGCAGGTGGTTATCTCCCGAGGGGTCCCAGGCTGTGAGAGGGCACAGGTTGGGCTGAGGGACCCGCCCCCTGCCAGTGCACAAATTTTTGTGCACCAGGCTTCTAGTTTTACATATATATCTTAAAGATTATACGAGTTTGAAAAAGGCTGGTAAAGAGAACAGGGCACTAAGCTGAGACCAGAGTTCTTTTTCAGACTAGTTTTTATTATGGAAAATGTCAATCAAAAGTAAGAGAAAAGTACAGTGACCTTCCCTCCAGTTAACCATTATCTAGTTGCCAGCTCACAGCAAGCTTATTTCTTCCATCCTCTCTCCACAGCTTCCCATGGGATTACTTTTAAGCAAATTCTAGACATCATATAAATTCATGTCTCTCAAAAAGATAAAGGCTTTTACAATAAAAGAAAATAGCCATGTATAATTATCATACCTAAAATTTAACAAAAAAATTATTTAAATCATTAACTATTCAGCTTTCATTCAAATTGCAACTTATTGACGAGTCATTTCCTGGCTCTGAACAGCACTTCTTATTAAAAGAGGCAAAATATCTAGAACCCCATTCATCTGAAGATGTAACTTCAGGGATATCTTGCTTTTATGCAGTGGTTGCCCTTCTAAAATAGTGAGCTTGGTCTGACATTTTAGAAATCAAACACTTGTTCAAATGCGCCACAATGAATTACTACATTAAAAAAACCAGCAGCAAATAATTTTGATGAGCGTCTCACATTTATGTGTTTGTATATCTAGAGTTTAGGTGTCAGCTTTCCTAAAATGAGCCACTCCTTCACTATTGATCTGCTTCAAGAAGTCTTAGGAAATAGCTATACTTCAAAAGCACCAGCAATAACTAAAATTGGGGTTTCTAAATTTCTCTTCAATGTCAGGAAGCTAAGAGGCATTCATTTAATATGCTTAGATTTACTTCTGACATATACTAGTAAGCCAATAGAAAGTGATCTGGAATTAGGAGATGGAATTACCTTCACTATTAATGATTGAGAGCTGTCTTAAATCAGCCCACGCTAACAAGAATGTGGCCCTCTGGAGAAACTTTTATGTATAAAATTAAATTCATACAGAAAAACGAACAAACAAATATTAATCATTGCATACTCTTGTTCTGATGACATGGAGGAAAGAAGAATGATGGAGAGAAAATTCTTCCTATTGTGGAGCAGTAAATGTAAGATTTTATTTTTTCTCTCTACACCCTTAAGGCTACTTTACTTCTGGGCAAACAGAAAGAACTGAATTAATATCACTAACTTGAGAACTAATTATAACATCTTTCAGTGAAATGTAAAACTTGCTGGAAGGAAGAAAACCATTTCATTTCTAGTTTTAGATTAAAGACTCAGAGGGTCAAACTCAGAGAGAATAAAGGGGGAAGTGGAAAAGGAGGTGGTGAGCAAAAATATAGAGGCAACAAATTATATGGGCTGTGATTTATTATTTCATTTTAATGTGACAGAGACAATATATTAATTTATGAGTATTTGATGACCCCCCCCCCCCCGACCCCCTGTCCCCGGCAAGGAATGGCATAGCTGTATCCCATTTATTTCTTTGCCCTCCTCCTTACCTTAGATCTTATTATGTGAATTCAGGCGGAGAGGAGGGAAAATAAAGTAAAAGATAAAAAGATTTGTAGCAGAAAAGGATGAGATTTATTTGTGACAGGAGAAAAAAACATGGCATGGAAGAAAAAGGAAGGAGAATGAAAAGTATTCGGAGAGGGGAAAGTTTGTGGGGGAAGAGAATGGAGAATGACAAAGAGGTGAAGGTTGAAGGCTAACCCCATGCACCCATGTAAGAGATAGTAGACGGATAAAAGAAATCAAGTGTGGCTTTTAAGAAATATTAGTCTGGAAAAGGAACTCGGCTTTCCTTAGTATCTTTCTAGAACTAGAATTAATAATTTATGTTTCTGGTTCCTGGGCTGAGTTGTGTTGGTTAGAAAGACTGAACCACGTGGAGCCTCTGCATTTAGATGGGTCACTTTTGGGGAGCGAATCTCTAAGTCTTAGAATTTGTCATGTGACATCCAATTGCACCTTGAATTAAATTATCACCTGAGTTAAGAGTGCAATTTGGTATGAAGGCCAGACTCTTGGAACAATGAAATAAAGAGTGGGTTCTTGAATTGACTCCAGGAAGTCGGAGCCATGTAGCTGAGGCTTTGCTGAAGTGAAAACTGTAATTGGAAGGAGAAGGAAAAATAGTTCCAATTTGGAAATCAGGCTGATGAAGTAACTATAATATATTCACTAGCAATTGCCTTTAAAAGAAAAAAATTGCCTTGTGAAATTGCAAACTGCACATTAATTTTAAGACAGATTCCATGGCCATCAAACTTCTTTGTAAATCCCATTGTCAACGGAATGAGCAGACCTGTCAACCCTTCTTGGAGCAAAGTTGCTGCCTTGCTCCTCTGGTGGGAACAGATTCATTCCAGGGGATCTGGCTGCTGCTGTGAAATCAACAAGAAGCAGACATTGGAAACACTGGAACAGGATAATTGCTCCCAGAAACTTGAGAAACTTGTGGTAAATACCATGCCAAAGAAAGGCCAAATAAAAAAATCCTGAGTTGTGATTTAAACATTGCCTATACAAACAAATAAAAAGATACCAGCATCTAACATACTACACCAGGGGTCACTTATGAAGTCAAAGCTAGAAAAGGTGTCATTAATGTTATGGTCTTGAGAGCATGTGTCCATGAGAAGTAGGTGGCTGGAAGAATTTCTAAGGTGAACTGTCTACCAGGGGTGATGAGTCTTGGCAAATCTATTGGTTGGAGCAGGTAGGTGAGTGAATCAAGATTTTCTGGGTTTTAATCCTGAAGCAAGAGCTTCCTGAAATTCCACTATTGATTAAAAAGATCTAGGCTGAGATGGATGAAGAATGGATCGTAAGGGACTAAGGACCAGTTAATGGGGCTCACACCAGAGGTATTGAGCAGATTTAGGAAACTAGAGGTGATAGCAAAGATACTCTCCTGGGGTTCTTGTCCCAGCATCCAGAAGGGTTCAGGAAATCTGGAGAAGGCTGTGTGTAGATTAAATAGGAATCCAGAGACAAAGCATAATTTTGAAAGGCATTTGGGGGTCAGAGGAGCTTAGCTAAAGGAGCTAAATTCTAAGATCTTAAGTCTAAGGTCTTAAAGTCTCCTAGTTCCAGGACCCCATGCTTTTTATTAACTCTTGTCCTGAGGTGAGGCAGAGATGTACACTTCAAAGGGTTTACACAAGCATTGTCAGAATGGGGGCATTAGCCTATGGCTGTTCAGGTGATTGGCCAGTAGGAGGCAATAACATGTAGATTAAGATGCCTTTTAGCTGTCTGGCAGCCAAGCAATAAACCCTTTTCACGTTTGGGGAAATGCCTTCAGCCATTCCCAGAAGCAGCCCTGCTGTCATGCTGGAATTGGTTTCGGGCATACTCCATTTTAATGAAGTCTTTTCTCAGATAAGCAAAAATCGCACCCAAATCTTAGAAATTCCAAGAGACAGCTCTTCTTGCAGATTGGGCACCAGTTTGCTTCTAATTCAGGGAGGTTTCCTGTGTTGAGAGATTTGAAAGACCCCAGCATGGCTGAGTCCATGGAGGGATAACCCTGGCTGCCCAGTCAGACTTGGAGGCTTGGACATGGCCAACGGTGGCTCCTGTTGGGGAGAAGAGGAGCATCTGGTGGTAGCCTCTACCTCAAGGGTGTCTGTCAGATGTCATCTTTCATTACAGGAAGAATGGGGACTAGAGGAGAGGAGTGGATATTCTTAGCAGGGGCACGGATTCAATACTAAATCTGACATGTTGGCCATCGGGGAGTTTTCCCGTTCTCTGTCTCCAATGTTTGTGGAAAGGACAATGATGAGTTGTGGCAGAGGCAGCTGCACCTGACGGGGATTTTGATCTGCCCAGAATAAACTAGGAAGTTGGGGCAGCAGATGGAAAGTGTAATAGGCACACAGGCACAATTTCTTTGACACCTGGGTATTCATGGCCTCTCTCTCACCTCACCTCTCAATCAAGGAGGATTATGGCAATGTCACTGTGGTATGTACTACTTTCCTGGAGCTCTGTGGCATAACTGTGCAGTGAGAAGAACCTTACAAGCCGAGATGGGGAATCTGTATCAGAAAGGATTTTTCTCCAGGAAGGGTAAAAGCAGAGAGCTGGCAGGTAAGAGGAAACTAGAGGGGGAAACAGAGCAATTAATGCCCACACTTTGGGACTACAAAAGAAAGTATTTCAGGGGCAGACTAAAGAATAAATAGGGGGATAATGCTGGCTTGATGAAGGGATGGCATTAAGCACTAAAAGAGGCTGAGAATGAAAGGAATACAAGGAAATTAATGTTTCCTTTTGATTGTTAGATTATGGTCCTTTGCATGCAACAATCCACTAAGACAGGGCTATAGAAGCTCCAAGATTTATTTAGACCAAAGAATCCTACCTCATAGCAAAGTAAAAAGAATCAAGAGAACCCACCACTCAATTTAAGAACTCAATTTCCTCAACTCTCATTACCAAGTTACTTCCTTCCAGCATTTATGCTTGCTCCCAGGATCACATCATCCTGTTTCTAGACGCTGGGTAGACTGAGGCTGAGCTATGGGGGCCTGGTTACTTATGGCTCATCCTGTGGATCCTATCAGAGATCCAACTCAACCAACGAGTTTTCACATGCCCTCCCATTCTTAGCCAATCCTTGTCCCTTCAGCCAAAGCTCTCAAAAGCATCACTCAGGCTCTGTAACACTGTTCACCCCTCCTCCTAGAAACAGCAGATGCCTTCAGGAGAAAGGCAGCCCCAAACACCGGACCACATTCCTGATCTTTCCAACTCTAGATCCTGGCCTGAGAACCTGGGCATCCATTATCTTTTCAACTCTGATGCCTTTAAGAACTTTATTAATGGATGTGGATTTCCCTTACTACCCCCACTGTAAAGATGAGTCACAGAGAAGTTAGGTACCTTGACTATCTTACCACTGACAAATGGTAGACCAGGGATTCAATCCCAGGGAGACCTGGGCTATATCTGTTTCTTAAGCATCTTCCCTTTGTAAGGGTGATCTACGTTTCTCTCTGGTAATGCAAGTACAAATCTTGGAAAATCCTAAGGAATATATTTCTAACATTTCAGGATTTCCTCCAAATATTATTATTAGTAAAGTAGTCCTTGGAAAGTCCCATAATCAGAGGATTTAAAGGGCTAGTCAAGAACTGGAAACACTCTGCATGTCTGTCAATTAATTCTGTAGAGTGAATAAACAATGTGATAAATATTCATTAAGTGAAATTCTACACACCATTAGAAAGGATTGAACTATGATTCATGCAGCATGGGTGAACCTGAAAAACATTATTGTGAGGAAAGAAGTACCTTATTTTATTGTGTTTTATGTTCCCTCTTTCATGGTTTTAATACATTTTAAGTTTAAAGTTTTTATCTGACAATATTAGTCCAAAGTGTGGGGCAAGTCTAATCTTGATCTCTGATGGATAGTTTCTGTGTGTAATTGGTGACTTTGGATTGCGAGTTCATCTTAGTGGGGCTTTATAGGAATTTTTATACCAGATTGCCAGTGTTTTCAATAGCAGGTAGTTTTGTGCTTGCCTCTGCTAATACTCCCCCGTCCTCTGTTAGCATTTTTACGAGTATTTCTTGGTTTGGAGGCAATGAAGCTAGTGTACATTCAAACTTGCATTTGTGTAAGGCCAGGCCCATTTGATTTCTCAGGGAAGTCTCCTATTTTTCAACACAAACACCAGGCCAAGACAGAGGAGCTTTCTTGTAATTTCCATGTGCTAATAAGGCATTTTTGTTTGTTTGTTTCACTAAGGATGTAGCTGGGAATTTTACGCAATTTCAGCTCCATTCTCCCACCTTGTTACAGTCAAGACTTTGCATCCTACACCTATGTGGCAGATAAAACATACACTCCCTGGTTCCCTAGGGCAGCAGCTCTCCACCACTTCTACTAGGGCAGGCTCAGGACCAGGGCTCTTTACTGGCCTCGTGGTTGTTGGCTCCTGTGAATTTTTTTCTTTTAAGGTCAGCTCTGCCTTAAAAAAAAAAAAAAAAAGTGTCAGTTACACTTTAGCCAACATTTCTAGTGTTTGTAGTGGGAGGTTTTCAATTTTTCTGCTCCACAATATTTGTTGTTAAATAAGTTTTAGAAATGCTAAAGCCCTCCTTGAAGGTTCCATATCATTAGCCTACGAAAAGGCCAACAGTTTAACCCTTGTTGGAACGATGTACATTGAGATCTCTCCTGACTTGGATTTACCCTAAATCGCTATTTTGTTTGCATATTATGAATTAGGCAGTTCTCCTTGCTCTAGAATAGTCCGGAGCTTAGCTGTTTCCTGAAGCCACTGCTTTAACCTGTCGCTAGGACTGTGTTGTACTCCCAGGACAGGGGGCTTATCTTTCTGCTACAGCATGAGAGTAGACCTTCACTTTTAAAACAAATGCCAATACTATTCATATATGTTAAAAAGCATAGAAGGAAATCACCCTATTTTGTGCCACCTAAAAGGACATTTGTTCTTTTAGGAGGTAACACTTTTCTAGTCAGTAGAATAAACACTCTGAAGGAGGGTCAAATGACTTGGTGCTATAGTTTAATCATGTGGCTTTGCCCATAGCTGTTTCCTATTCATGAAGTAGTCAACAACTTGAAGTTAGAATACTCTGTACAATATTATTAGACAAAATAGTTAACAGTCAATGGTCAACCCATAACATGCTGGTTTCTAATGCTATTTATTAGATTGAGATTCATGCTTAGAAGTTACTGCACAGAGAGCTAGAGTTTGAAGAATAATCCCATAGCATGACAACTCCATAATTTAATGAGCCTAGCAGTTGGTCCCTTTGGGGCACAAATGTGCTCTGTGTTTACCCTATTGTCTCTACTCCAGTAACTAATTATAATAAATAATTTTAGGAATTATATGCCCTGCCAGTAACAGAACACGAAGAATTCTGATGGCATAAATCTTTCCAAAGGGTAATTTTTAGATTAACATGATTAATCAGATGTCTATTAACTAGAATCACACTTAGGGAGATTTATGGAGCCTATCAATTACTGACTTCAATATATGCTGATTTCAAAGATATTAAAATGGGAGGTAGAGCTCATGCAAAGATTAATTGGAAACTATGCCTCCATCACTCCCCCTCTACAAAAGGAAAATTAAGCCGAAACCGGTTTGGCTCAGTGGATAGAGCGTCGGACTGCAGACTGAAGGGTCCCGGGTTCGATTCCGGTCAAGGGCGTGTACCTCGGTTGCAGGCATATTCCCAGTAGGAGATGTGCAGGAGGCGGCTGATCGATGTTTCTCTCTCATCGATGTTTCTGACTCTCTCTCTCCCTTCCTCTCTGTAAAAAAATCAATAAAATATATTTTTTTTAAAAAAAGGAAAATTAAGTTCAGAATCCACCCTAGTGGCTCCACAAAGAACCTTCCATTGAGATGAATGCTAGTCCTATTTCTCCACGTGTGCATCTTAAAGGTTGCTTGTGTGCATCTGAGGGATTCCAAGTCCATCTCTGCCTCAATTCCTAATCTTGCCCTCTGGTCATGTTACCACCAAACCCTCAGTCTAGCTCAGGTTTCTTTTTTATAAACTCACATAGCATCTCTTAAGTTTTCCAGTTGGAACTCTTATCCCACTTATTAATGTCCATCTTCCCAAGTAAAATATAAATTCTATGGGAGCATATCATTCACAATTGAAAACTCTAGTATCCTGCAGACCAGTAATGGTCTAGTCCATGTGGGCATTTGTACTGCTATTTCTCAGGAGCTTACCCTTGTGAGGCACTCGGGTTACAAAGGTAGGGAAGATGAAGTCACTGTGGCTGAGATGGCATATCCCAGCCTCTCTTTAAGTTAGGTGTGACTCTGACTAAGTCCTCTCATAGGAAATGTGACCAGAAATGGTGCGTGTGTGCCTCTTGGCAGCCTACCCTTTCATCTCTGAGTGCTCCTCCAGGCACTCTTCCCTTCTGACTGGTTGGGATGAAGGTGACTACAGTCACCTTAGAAACCACAGAGAACAGAGCCTCCCTTGGCCTGGATCCTAGAAAAACCTTCCTGAAGCATGGCCACTACCCCCTGGAATGGCTGAGTTGGACTAGGTGACACAGTAACACCATTCTTGTTCTTAAAGGCCCTGAGATTTGGGGGTCTGTTAACAGAGCCTACACTAGTCTAATACAGTATCAACCTCAGGTTCATATGTTCTAAGAAAGAACTCCAGTTACTGTGGAATATGTTCCAAAGAGCCTTCAAGACCGGGATAAGGCAGGGAGTTGCATTGTAACTCCGTGTCATTGGCTTCAAAAGCTACAGGTTTTGCTCCCACCAAGGATGTGCAGACCAAGTTCAGGTAGGCTGCGACACTGCAAAATGGATATTTTTTCACTATATAGGCTAGTATGTATTCTGAGCCAGCTTCTCTGGGGGAGGGAAACTCAGTGGTATGGAAATTTAATCATGTTCTTTGTATTATACATCCTTCCATTGTTTTTCAAAAGTGAGCATTTTAATCTCCATTGTTTTAGTCCCCAGGGGTTTTTAAGTGTCACCTCTCCTTTGTGCTTTCCACTGCCATAGTGCCAGGAAGGTTGGGGTGCAGACCAATCATCTCAGTGCCATCTGCTCCAGCCTGGACACCCCCAGACCTCAGGACAGAAGGAGACCCGAGAGGCAAGTGCAGTGAGATTCTATAGACAACACAATGGCTGTGACAAGGAGCCCTTTGATGGCTCCTCCTTTGTTTTGTGCACTTTCCAGAGCAGCTAAAGGCACATGGTGTGGGTTTCACCAAGTCAAGGAGAAGAGGATAAAGAGGAAAAATGAACAGACTGGATGGGGGATGGGCGCGGAGGAGAACATTTTTAACACAGTAATCTTTTTTCACTCCCTAGGCCAATGATGGCGAACCTTTTGAGCTCGGCGTGTCAGCATTTTGAAAAACCCTAACTTAACTCTGGAGCCGTGTCACATATAGAAATTTTTTGATATTTGCAACCATAGTAAAAAAAAGACTTATATTTTTGATTTTTATATGCCATTTAACACAGAAAAATCAACCAAAAAAATGAGTTCGCGTGTCACCTCTGACACGCGTGTCACAGGTTCGCCATCACTGGCCTAGGCAAACAACTCTTGTGAAAACAGTTACATGAAAAGCAATGGATGGTTTTGTTTTTACTTAGCACTATCACAGGTTTTGAGGCAAATGGAAATTTACATAAAATGAAAACACAGGATCAAGGATTATGTACAATTCTGTGATTAAGGTGCTTTGCAATTCAGGCAACGTTCTGCTAGAAACTCCTATCTTGGTTCCAGTTGCTGCAGATACTATTTGAGGAGGCAAAGAATAAATACATGGATGAAGAGGAAAATAATTAAGTACCGTGGGCTAAATAATCAAGACTATTACAAGGAATATAAATAATAAATTTAAAATGTATTGCAATACAAATAAGAAGTATTTTCAGTATAAAAATTGCATTTGCACAAAGAAGCTATTTAGTAACAAATACAATTGCACTATATTGGAAACACGTCAAAGGTGTACCTAGTATGTCTCACATATACAAGTACAATGTCACAGTACACAGGAAACTTTACTGAGAATAAGCCACCTGAAGGCCAAGTCCTGGTCTGAAGCTGTCACGGGCCTTTCAACAGAACCTCCTGGTTCAGGAAAGCTGTTCACAAGCTGTTGGAGGTTCATCAGACTTGATGACTCCACTTTGGTTGCAAGACAAGCTGTAACCTCAGGAGAATCAAAACGTAGGACTGAGGTAAAGAGATACTAAACAAGGAACTTTTCTGTTGGCACAAAGGATGTGAATACTTTCCAAAATGTTGTCATATTTAACAGGATGGGTCTACCACACATTTATAACACTGGCAGAAATAACACTTCGACATGGAGATAAGGGACAGACAGACATTGATACATTAGCAAAAGCACCAATCTCCTTTCTCTCACTTCAAGCCAATTTAAGGTGCTGAAATCTCAGGTGTACCCTGGCTTGTCTACTTTTTATTGACTCTTTAATGTTTCCCATCCTTCACTCTTGACTCAGTAATACAGTAACAGTAAATACTTCCCCTGAAAGATATTTTTATCATCTACTCCGAAGGTATTACAGGATGCAGGCTTACATATGCCCAAATCATGTAGCAACACCAGAGCTATCAACAGATTTGGGCCATAAATAAATAAAAATGTGGCTTTCTCCAGTGTCAAAAGCCAACCTGACCAACGCTTGTTTGCTACCTCAATATATGATCGCTAAGCAAGTTGGGTAGTGGAACAGGCCTAGGAAGAGATGTAATAAAGGAAACTAAGAAAAAGCTAGGTAGAAGGTGCCTCATTGATGAAAAGGCACCTGCTCCAACTACTCAGTTACTTTTAATTCACCTGATTTTGATTTATACAAAATACTATTGTGTAAGTAAATAACTGATACTACAATATAGGAAAGCATGGCTAATGTTTACTTTTAAAATGAAAATCCTATTTCCATGCACTTGACTCCTGGAATAAATATAAGAAATATCCTTAAAATCCCATTGAAATGTTAATTTCAAATTATTTTAGGTTGACTTTTTGCCTTTAGTTTTACATTCAGTCACTACTGAAAACAACGTAAAGGCCTCAGGTGGAAAGAAATGAAATTAGTTGAGTATTTATCAGACCACTTGGTAAAAACTCCATCTTTTGCCAGGATATTGAAAAACAGGAAAAACAGGGGGGGAAAATGGTTTGCATAGCCAGACTTTTAAACTTCTAATGAATTTTCTTCTCCAAGATGCTTTTCTTTGCTCACTCCATTTTTTTTAAAGTATTGCTGAGAAATATATATATATATATATATATATATGTATATATATATATATATATATATATATATATATATATATATATATATATAAAATTTGGGGTCCAACTGGAAATTGGCCTTACATTTCTAAAAAGTCAAAGCAGATTTCATTCCCTCCTCTCTAGTCAAATATTCCACTTAAAAAAAAAAATGATGTTATTACAAAGGAGGGGAGCTTATACAGAAAAGCCAAACTGAATCCTTTCTTAGTCTGTAGCTCTGAACTTGAGCTTAATGATCTTTGAAAACTCAATTCAGCTGATTGTAAGAGGAAGAAATCCAGTGCCAGAGGGCACGCCCAGCTCAGCAATGATCCAGAAAAGCTTCCCAGGATCAGGGAGAGGGAGCCGCCACCATCAGAACGACTGCATTTTGGGTTAAGATGTATCAGAGACGTACCTTACGGAAGGAAAGAAAATAAGCAAATTCAAGATTTTCCTAGCCCCTCAGTTTTCTGATGGCCTCTAACTTGAGGTTGTGTTGCTGTCTGAAGAGAAAAACTATTATTGGTGACTCTTTTTTGGGGGGTTCACGGGGGGTTGTCAAACCATCTTATTGAGGGTCTTTGGGGAAGGGTTGAAGGGCTGGGAGGACAATGAGATCCTATGTCCTTGGTCTGGTCAGGATTTCCCCAGCTTCATAGCTGCCAAAAGCTGGTGACTCTTTGTTATTTTGGGGGGTAATCCTCACCCGAGGATATTTTTCTATTGACTTTTAGAAAGGGTGGGGAGGGGGAGAGACAGAGAGAAACACATCCATGTGAGAGACACATCAATTGGTTGCCTCCCGCAAGAGCTCTGACTAGAACACATCCATGTGGGAGCCTACAACTGAGGTACAGGCCCTAGACCAGAATTGAACCTGTGACCCTTCAGTCTGTGGGCTGACACCCTATCCACTGAGCCAAAACAGCTAGGGCAAAAAATCTGGTGACTCTCATGCTGCAGGATGAGGCTGTCAGGTAACTGAATTGGAAAGATGAAAAATAACCATCTCTAAAAATTAGATTCTGGCAGAATAAAAACCCCTTTTGTGTAAATTTGCAACAGGCTCATTCAAGCACAGAAAGAGAGCAAGTTTCAGAACCGCTCCCTCCCTCCAATGATCCCGTGTTCAAAGTTAATGGAAGAAAAGGGTTATCTAAACAGCCAGATAAGAGTACACTGCATATTTCTTTCTTAAAATGACAGAAACTTTTAAATTTCATAAGCCTGCACTACTTATTATTCTGTCTGGACCTAAGGGGTGTAGAATCAACTTTAGTCATCTTTCATAAGGTTTGGAATCTAATTTTATGAATTTATTCTAAAACATAAATCAAGTAAGGCAGAAGTGGATGGATGGATTTTTTAAAAGAAATTGGGCCTCCTGAGTACTTTTAGTAGATTGAGCACTGAGAGATTTACAGGGATAAAATTCTTTACAAGATTAAGAAAAAAGGAAATGAAACCAAATCTTTCATTTCCAGATACTCACTTTCATTAATTCTTTCACCAAAAGCACATCACTGAAGGAGAACCAGAAATGTTCAGTTATTATTAAAGTGGTTCAAGGCCAGGGAACCCCTTGAGATGAAAACAAAACAACATAGTATTCAAGTTTTCTTCACAAGACTATCTTGTACTGGCAAGACTTAGGGGACTTCTGGGTTGGGAAGGAATATTGCTGAAGGGACTTTTGGGGAAAAAAAATTACTCCATTTTGGCAAAAAACAACAAAATTGTCTCCTGTAAAATCCCTACCACTTTTTGAATCCCCAAAGGTTACAATAATTCATTTGAGCTGCTTGGCAGTCCACCTTCATGGGCTGCGGTTTTTGATTAACTAAACCCTTAAATCCACTAAACGCAGCTGATGTCTCACTAGGAAGCATTGTGAAGTGTGGGGAGCCTGCAGGCTGTTGGCAGGACAGCTGGAAATGGGACAGGTAAGAAATAAGACATAACAATGGAAATTTAAAGTCAAGACAACTGCCAAGCTCTTTTCTACAATAATCCAGGGCCCGCTCCATTTCTCTCTAAAAAAAAGTGACCCAGTACTATGGTGCCTGATGTTTCTTATAGTTTGACAAAAGTAACTTCTTAACACAGGAGAAGCAAGACTTCTGCTACACATGAGGATGCACAGGCTGCTTTGCTTTCACTTTATGGGGCCTGCAGCCTTGTCAATGAACAGTCCTCACGAGGGCTGGGCATCGCTACCTCTGGTCAAAACTCTCTCGCCCCAAGTGGATGCATGTGTGCCCATCCCGAATCCCCAAGCATATCCGAACACCACGCATTCTGATTGTCAGGCTTGAAGGAGTCTCATTAATATACATTAGGCTTAATGCCGAGACTACATGACTAAGGTGGATTTTTAAGAGAAGCTTGCTCGGGAAACAAGGAGGATTTTGGTTTAGACTGCAGACAGAGGGAAGCCGGCACACTCCTCTGCTCTATGTTCTTGGAAATAGTCTGTGAACCTAAGGTCCCTTATCAGCATGCTGACTTTTGCGCTGCCTCACTGTGTCTTCCGTGTCAGATGGACGGGGCTGCCCAGCGGCATCTTCCTTAGTCTCATTGGGTTCTCTTTCCTCCAGGGGCTCCCTCGGGGGCCCCTGGTCCTGGGTGTCACTCGTCTCCTCATCGGCACCAGCAGCCAGGTTGTCCTCCTCCTCTTCTTCCTCTGGTTCGTCCTCATCACCAAAGTCTTCTTTCTCTTCCTCGTCATCTACAAGGCTGTCCTTGTTTTCTTCTTCGTTTGAGTCATCTTTTTCGTCCTCTGCATCCAGCAACTGTTCAGCCCTATGAGC
The DNA here is from genome assembly GCF_963259705.1 of Myotis daubentonii. Taxonomy (NCBI): domain Eukaryota; kingdom Metazoa; phylum Chordata; class Mammalia; order Chiroptera; family Vespertilionidae; genus Myotis; species Myotis daubentonii. The sequence continues at coordinate 27,585,948 of NC_081847.1, read as the reverse complement.
CTCCTCTGACTTCCGACTCTGCTCTGTGGAGGGAAGAGAGGGGAACGGCCTCTGAATAAACAATGGTCACTCAGCAATCAAACTGGCTGTGGAATAAAGGAAGGGGGGGGGCACACGACAGTCTTCTCCACCTTGAAGCTGTTACTGCCCAGGACAGATCTCTGGTTGGTGTCCTAGCCCAGCCCAGGAGGGCAAAGGTTCCCTCAGGCTTTGTATTTTGTACCTTGTAGAAACTGGCTCAGTGACCTACTCGCTAGCCGTGGTAACTTATTCACCATATGACAAGCTGAGCCAATCAGAGTGCTCCCAGCAGTTTCTGCCAGAGTGCGGAGGAAAAGCTCTCACTTTCTACAGTGATTGCTACCGCTCTTGACAGGCACTGAAATCAGTCACATGGGAGCACAATCTAACATCCCTGAGCTGTGCTGGAAGCTAGAACAAGCCTGGGCTTTCAGTTGTGTGTGTTAAATACATTTTCCTTTTTCCCCAAATTGCTTTAAATTGGCTTTCTGTTACTTCTAAGAATTCTAAGGAACATACTATACCTTCTAATTATAATCATGTGCGGAATTGCAACATTTCAATCAAGGACATACTGCATATACCACAGGAGTCCTATCTAAATATATAAAAGCCCAGTGACCGGAACAGTGGAATGACCAGAACAACCAATGGCTATGACACGCTCTGTGGCAGCCAACCAGCCTGATCTGGGCCCCGATTGGTCCCCCTCCCCCCGACCAGCCCCGCCCCCAGTTGGCCCCCAACACCCCAATTAGGGGCAGGGCCAGCCCACCAACCACCTGCAGCCCCTCCCTCCGCCAGCCCGGGCCGACGGGCCCCCATTAGGGCAGGCTGGCCAACCCCACCCATGCACGAATTCATGCACCAGGCCTCTAGTAAGATTCTAATGGGGCTAAAAAATTCCTGTTGTAGTCATCTTGTAGCAAAGCAAGGTAATTCTCGTGTGTTTGTGGTGATGCTGGTTTAAATGCCTACTCTGCTGCCAGCTGTATAAAGTAAGACTGTATCATCTGTGTGTGTGCATGTGCATTTTGTGATGTTGCAAAAAAGACCAAATCACACCTAATGATGCATTTCTCATAACGTATCCCTATCTCATAGCACATGACTTTATCTATGGAAGTCCCAAAGTATTGAAAACTTCAAAAATTAAAAAGAAATATAGCTTATTTAAACTCTAACATAAAATTCAACAAAGTCTCATAAAAGTCTTTATGCAAAGTTTTAAAAAAAACAGAATTAAAAACATGCAAATCCAGGGCTATTTGATCTCAGAAACAGTGTGAAACAGTAAAAAGATTTGGGGAAACTTCTTTTTTTTTAATTAAACATTTTTTTAATTGATTTCAGAGAGAGCAAAGGAGAGGGTGATATAGAAACATCAAGGATGAAAGAGAATCATCAATTGGCTGCCTCCTGCACACCCCCTACTGGGTACTAAGCCTGCAACCCAGGCATGTGCCCTGACCACTGGGAATGGAATCATGACTTCCTGGTTCATAGATGGACGCTCACCAATGAACAACACTGGCCAGGCAGGGAGACTTCTTTCAAAGCGCTTGGAATAGTTACAGGCACACAATAAAGTCCTAATAAATGTGAGTTCCCTCCCTCCCTTTTCATTCCAGTTTGAATGAAGAAAAGGGTATCAATTGATTAATGAAGGGCACATACTTAAAGGAAAAAAGAAATTGCCAAGATGAAATATTCCTTAGTTTAAGAGAGAAAAAAGAGAATTTTGTTAAGTCTATACAGAGAACATATTTTAAGGAATTTAGTGGTGGTGGTTTGGTAACCTAGCACATCAGGGGGAAATCTACCACGTACATGAGCACAAAAGGGCACAACACAGAATTCCAAAAATACTCTATTTAAATGAGTTTATCACACTTACCGGGGTGTTCAGATACATGCCTTGGAAATGGCACATAGAAACATTCTGATATTAACACCAAGACCTGGAGGGGTAAAAGGTGATTTTATAGTGAGTAGGTAGGACATTTATTTTCAAATAACCTTAAAAATTAAGCCTTCTACAACCAGATATTCATAGATAAATAATTAGCAGTTGGTCAAAAGTCCTCAAGACAGAAAAGGGTATACTTAAGAATTTCCTATTTTTTTAAATGTGATACAATATAGGGAGATGCTAATATTTGAAAACAGGGGTCACAAAGTCAAATGCCTAAGAGAGCCCACTAAAAATAGATGAATCAAGCGGGTCTAAGAAAACAGACACTATCAGCCAAGTCTACACTGGCCTTTAAAAAACACTCTTCTGGACAAACCGAACTGGTCGGTACATGGGCTGCCCCTCACCATAAATAGTAATAGTACTTCCTACACCAATGTCTTAAAGGTATTCTAAAATTTTAAAGAACTCAAAGTCATAGTCCTTTTGATTCAATTCTATAAATGTCAAATGAGTATCCTACATTTTGTTCAGAATTATTACCACCTGTATTTTCATTTATTAATTTATTTAATATTTGGTTCATTAACATCTGGGGGCAAGATTCAAAAAGAAAAAGAAATGGCAGTTTAATTATAAATCAATACAGAACAATTGAGTTTCATAAGAAAAATGAATAAAGCACTTCGATAGATACTTAAGAGATACAGAGATTACAACCATTGGGAAGGATTAAGAATGATGCATTTGAAGAAGGCACATTTAAGGCCCTGAGCATAGTCAGGAAGAGCTGGGTGGCTGCAGAGGTCTAGCTCCTCTAAGCTACACCAAATTGGGTCATGGGGGCACTTAGGTCCAGAGAAAGCTCTGAATGCCAGTCTGAGGAGACCCAACTTCTTATAAAGGAATAACATTTTATGTCACTTAATCACTTGAACAGTCTTGAATCAACTCTCTTCTTTCTTTGGGTCAAGCCCCTAATAACCTTCCTACACTGATTATTTAAATCTGTTTCCAAATGAACTTGGGACATAGGCACATCTGACATGATTTCTTGGGTTTAAAGTAAACCTCAAAGATAAAACTCTAAAACTTTATGCTGAGAAGACTTTCCAACGGTCTTGCATTAGGCTCACAATCAACCTACATTCTCCACAGCTCTGCCTTAGTCTTCAGGGATCTCATATTGTTCCCTCTACAGGAACCTCATGCTCCTGTGGCTCTAGAATATACTACCAGAAAAATCTAGGACCAGATGGTAGATGGGAGAAGTACATTTACATTCAAGGTCAAATTTATATCCAAAGTCAAATCCTTTTAGACCAGACCATTAGGGGCATGTTAATAGCAGTATGGTTAGTGCATCAGAATGGGAACACACCTAGGACCTAATGAATGACGTATCTAAGTTCTATCCCCACCTGTGAGGTTAACATTTAGTCAAATCTCAAATATAAACCATATTATGAAGGAAGCATGCTCATGGCAAAATACAACGGGCTCCCTGGAATAGGACTTTGTTGTACTAACTTATGACTTGCTATAAAACAACTGCTAATATTTTAAGCTTATTTTAAAAAGATTTTGCTAGCCCTGGTCAGGGCACATACCTAGGTTGTGGGTTCAATCCCCTGTCGGGCACATACAGGAGGCAACTATTAGATGTTTCTCTCTCCCTTCCTCTGTTTAAAAATTAATAAAAGCAGCCCTAACCAGTTTGGCTCAGTGGATAGAACATTGGCCTGCGGACTGAAGGGTCCCAGGTTCAATTTCGGTCAAGGGCATGTACCTTGGTTGCGGGCACATCCCCAGTGGGGGGTGTGCAGGAGGCAGCTGATCGATGTTTCTCTCTCATCAATGTTTCTAACTCTCTATCCCTCTCCCTTCCTCCCTGTAAAAAATCAATAAAATATATGGAAAAAAAATGCATATCCTGAGGTGAGGATTAAAAAAAAAAAAAAAAGACTTTGCTAAAGAGCCACAATTTATTATAATGTGAAAGGACAAACTTTTAAGATAATCTTAACTATAAGTTTGTCTTTTTTATATAAATTTTTAGTAATCATCACTTATTCCTATCATATAGTAGTTAGAAGCTATGTGGTTCATATATAGTATAAGGGCGTTTAAGAATTTGTTTTAATTAGTTTAAAACTCAATCAAATGGATCAGCGAAAGCTTAACAAATTATATCAAAGAATAAAGCATGCCACAATACTTATAGTTGCCTACATAGTTAAATAAATAAATGTATTATTCCAATTCTTACCTAAAATATCTAGGGAGAAAATACACAAAGACCTACTAGGTATGTAAGCACTAGATGTGCTTTGCATCTGATTTTTTTTTTTCTCACAATATTGACTGTGTTTTCTAGTCCCTTCTTTCAACATTATCTTATAAAATCCACCTCAGACTAAGGAGAGCATATATGTAAGCAGCTGGCCAGGGTTAGAGGTTTAATTGGAGGATATGAACAAGAAAAGAATCATCTCATTCACTGGAGGAACAGATCCACAGTATTGGCCTTATCACCACAGAGTTCTAATCAAGTAGGCAATGTGTGAAATCATTGCTGATGGGGTTGTCTTGCAAACTATCAATTCAAGTATGATCTCAACTTTAATTTTCATCACTGCCTATATTTTGGGCAGCACAGATCTTCAGAAAATATAAAGGCTAGAATGAAAAGATAATGATTTACTGAATTTTCCAGTATTTCTCAAATTAGCATTGTAAGCAGTATCAAATAAGCAAATGCTACTTAACTGCTTAGATTACACACAAAATAATGTTTGTTTATGTGTTTTTTCTTTCTTGGCTGCTTTGTAGTTTTGCATAAAACCCATTGGCTTTAAGAAAAGGAAGGAAGATTGGCATTCTCTCTTACCAGACCCATGAGAAGGCCAAAAGCCAAGGTGGCAATGACGAAAAGGACATAAGAACACCAAGCAGGCATTCCAACGGTCACTGTGAAATAGTTGTGAAGATGCTGTAATTAAAAGAAAAATTATTTATAATGAGGACCAAAAATGTTTAAATCTAGCTCTCCAGCTATCACTCAAGTCTGCAAATTGTTTCCACATAGCGGAGCTCCCACAAGGTCATCCAATGGTTATGCATCTGCGATTCCTCAGAACAAGTCAAGCTTTACAACAGCAGGAACCTGAGAGTATACTCAAGGTTATAGCTGATAAGAGTTCTCATTCTTTGGAGTTCATAATCTGATAGAACTCTGACAGAATTGTTTTTCTGGTCCCTTCTTCCACAATGACAGATTTTTTTTGGTCACTCTCTGCTAATAATTATATATACCTCAATATTTACTTGTAATATGGAATCCATAAAAATTAAACTTCTTGAGCCTTGACCAATTGCTAAGTAGAACTAAATACTACTTAGAAAATATCAATCATTTTAAACATCTCCATACTTCCTCCTTCTAGTCATTTCTCTACCTCTACCCATCCTTAACAGCTTTCCTAAATCACCATAAGACCTAAAATGTAATATTAGACAGAAGGTTTTCCCAGTTAATTCATTAAGAGGAAATGAGATTTCATGAGGTTTTGAGTAGAGTACACATTCTTTTTTTACTATCCCCTAGAACTCTATTTGATACTGAAGAGTTAAAAAAAAAAGAGAGAGAGAGAGACACAATCTGAACTGGAAATTATTTCCATGCTAAAATCACACAGAAATTACAGATATGAAGTGGTAATTTGGAGTCAACACCCACTAAGATGGGGAATTACAGGAGCCATGCTTACTCATGAAGGTTTAGTGGTTATAGGTTTCAGGCCATTATAGCTTCAAGAACAGCCATTTGAAATTTACTGGGCACACGATAAAATGGCTCCAAGCTAAATGTCATCAGCAGGCAGAGATAATAAGTGAAAGACTTGCCTAGAACAGATGTAATAACTAAAAATGAGTCCAAGTTCCATTTTAATATTTCTCAAAATCTAAATTACTCAAGTCATTGGTTTCTGTTTATAAAGGTCAATACAATTAAATAATATACTTCATTTTAGCTTAAATCTAAATGATAAACAAACAAAAAAGCTTGTTCAACTAATCTAGAAAAATCTGAGATCTCTTCTCTCCAATCTCTTACTCAGCTGAAGAGATAGATATAAAAACTCAGCAAATACTTTAAACACTGATCCATGTAAAAAATTTTTGTTAGGCCCTAACCAGTTTGGCTCAGTGGATAGAGCGTCAGCCTGCGGACTGAAAGGTTCCAGGTTCGATTCCGGCCAAGGGCATGTATGTTGGTTGTGGGCACATCCCCAGTAGGAGGTGTGCAGGAAGCAGCTGATCGATGTTTCTCTCTCATCGATATTTCTAACTCTCTATCCTTCTCCTTTCCTCTCTGTAAAAAATCAATAAAATATATTTAAAAAATATATATTTGTTAGGTAAGTTATAGGTACTGGAAAATCCTTAAAGTATTCATAGGAAATGCAAATAATCTGGATTTGTAACAGTCATCTGTAACTGTTGTCTACACTGGTCATTTTTCTGTCTTCAGCCAAGGCAATTGTTTATTCAGAATAATCCAGCATTCTGGAACCCAGCAGGCAAAAGAAGTATTGGGATTTCAAATGTTGTTTTAGTCAAATCCTTTTCAATGGAAGTTCTAAATACTGCACAGGTTCCTACTTTAGAAAACTCTATGTACTGAACATAGTTAATGCTTTTCTTGGTGACTCAGTGAGGTGATCAGGATTAATCCCTGAAATGTGCCAAGGAATTAGAAGATAGAGAAAGCCAGTCTGCCTTTGAGCTGACCTATGGACGTAAGTATTCTGGAACTTGCTCTATAAAAAATATCTGCCCATTTGCCTTACTCATATGGTTGGAATGAGTTATGTGCAGTTATAAATCCTTCTAGACAGCATCGTATGCCCTTTCTGCAAAATAAATGATTAAAGTAACCCTCAGAACCTTTCTATTTTCTAGAATGCAGTAAATCATTTGCCTTTGTGTCACTGCATTCTGAGTCACACATTTCTTAGCACATTCAAAATACCTACTTATTTTAATAAGCTCCACTTCAATGTTCTTGTATCTGCTGATACTTTGGAGGATTTATTTGAGCTTCTTAGAGAAATCCTGACAGAGCGCTGGTAGAATATGGTCTTTTAGGTGATTACTACTAAAGTCTCATTAATCAAGTTTTGTTTTCACAGCTGCAGACATAAACCTTTATCTGTTTACATTATCTGCCACCACAATGGTTTTAGAGTACCTGAGTGTTAGGGTACTTGGTTCTAGTTACTTGAAGTCTATATATATATATATATATATATATATACTAGAGGCCCAGTGCACAAATTCATGCACCAGTGGGGTCCCTTGGCCTGGCCTGCAGGATTGGGCCAAAATCAACTGAAGTCCCCCAAGGTGTCCCAGATTGTGAGAGGGCACAGGCCAGGCCAAGGGACCCCACCGATTCACAATCAGGGCCGGGGAGGGACCCGGGAGGGCTCCAGGGCATGTCCAGCCCATCTCGCTCAGTCCCAATTGGCTGGACCCCAGCAGCAAGCAAACTTACCAATCAGAGTATCTGCCCCCTGGTGGTCAGTGCACATCATAGTGACCAGTCGAGCAGCCTTAGCATATCATTAGCATATTACACTTTGATTGGTTGAACGGCCAACTAGACGGCAGGACACTTAGCATATTAGGCTTCTATTATACAGAACTAGAGGCCCGGTGCACGAAATTCATGCATGGAGAGGAGGGTCCCTCAACCTGGCCTGCACCCTCTCCAATCTCGGATCCCTCTCGCAATCCAGAAACACTAGCTCTAAGTGCTCACCTGCCTGCCTGCCTGTTGCCCCTAACTGCTCTCCTGCCTGCCTGATGCCCCTCACTGCTCTCCCATCCTGGCCTGATCCTCCTAACTGCCTATCTGCTCTCCCCTCCTGGCCTGATCCCCTTAACTGCCCATCTGCTCTCCCTTCCTCTCTGTGCCTTCAGACCTCGGCACAGGAGTGCTGAGAGCTCTCCTCCAAGGCCCCACCCCTGTCCTAATGCTCCCCTGCGCGGGCCTGCGCATACCTCCTGCGCATACCTCCGCTGGGGGGACCACCCCGTCCTGACGCCTCTGGCGGCAGCCTCATGACCCAGTGGTGCAAGTCCCCGCCCCCCTCCCTGCCCACCAGCTCCTGTGCACGCACAACCTGTTGAACGTGACTGGCACACCGTTAGGACCAATTAGCATATTACCTCTTTATATATATAGATGTTTCCAGGCAATTACTGATTAAAATTTATCAAATTCAATTTTAAATTTCTGTGTTTCTGTTTCTTTAACTGCCAGGCAATGGTAGTTTTCACTTAAGGAAAATACTGATTCTTGTTGTGTGTGTTCATTACAAGGAAGCATTCTACTGTTTCCTTAAAATACACAAACATGTCTGATGGGCATGACACCTTATTATTGATGACTGATTTAGAGCCAATTTTGGGTTACATATAGTTTTGAGTAAGAAGACTGAATGAAGATACCATTAGAGTAGAATATATAAAAATATTCCAACCAGTGGCCAGATGAATTTAAGCAATAGAGCCAGGCCAACACATTCACAGATCAGAGGCAGAGCCCTTCCTCCCCAAGGAGGCCAGCACTCCCTCTGGGACCTGAACTACTGCAGGTGAGATCAGATGCTTCCCAGGGGCACCCACCCACCCAGCCCAGTGTTGCACAGTCTCATTTAGGGCTGGGCTGGCCCAGAAGGACAGAGAGCCTTTTGTATTTACATTCTACCTATGTCACAGGATACACTCTGAGGAGTTTGGGGACAGGCCCTACATCCCTTCTATCCTTAGACACAGGTAAGAATCCTCAAATATATTCCCTGAATGGAGCAGCTCAGAAAGACTTCTCCAGTGACAGCCAAGGCTTTACTACTTCCCCTTCCATGTCATACCCTCTGCAACAAGACACAACCTTGCAGGTCCCTGCAGACATTAAGAAATATATCCTGTGGATGTGCACCATCTCATTGTAATATTGTTCTAGATATTAGGTGCAAGAAAAGAAAAGTGAAAGAAGATATGCCACTATAAAAACCACTGTGGATATTTCACAGTTTTAAAATATACTCTTACTATTCTCCAGTCTAAATACTCATGGTCTTTACTTCTCATCATGTGACATTTACAAAGCATTAGACCTTCTCCATCACATGGATTATCCTCCCAAAGATGCAGCACACTTATAGTGGCTAAATTTTGCCATATGCCTGCGTAACTACAGTAACGTTGAGAAGAGGGAAGTTACCGTATTAGCTTAGTGAGCAGCACAAATTCACCATATCAAATCTATAATAATAAAAGTGTAATATGCTAATTAGATCAGATGACCTTTAGGACGAAGCCAAATCTGCAGCCCCAGGATCGAGGAAGCCGCTGCCACCGCAAAAGCCTACTCTTGCATGAATTTTGTGCATCAGGCCTCTAGTCAAATAATATTTAAGTACATTCAAATGCTAAACCTAGCTAGCAAGTACACATTATACAACTGCCATAAAACCTTATTTTAATCCTGCCATCAGAGTTTGTTAAAAATAAATGAATGCAAACAAAACATTTCTGTTTCCTAATCAGAGGGGAAAAGCAAAATAATGACAATAATTAATGAATATAACTAACAAAAACAGTTATCGAGTATGTACTTGTTGCGGGTTCTATGCTAAGCATTCGAAGAATTCTAGTAACAACAGTTACAAGAGGAAAAGCAATGGGTTCAGAGACATATACACAAGGTGGAGAATAATGGCTTGTCCTCTGGAAAAGAGATAACGCCTCCCTGCATCATTGTAGCCAACTGTGACAAGAGATAAGAAGACAAAAACTGACGGTCTCTCCAAACACTTGCTCCAGACAGAATCTCAGCCCCAGGATTCCTAACCCTGCCTAAGGCACCGCTTCTGGTCCATCTCACAAGGCAGAAAATAAAACACAACTTAAAAACTTAGACACAAAAGGTTGCTCTTGAATTTCCCTCAACATATCTCGACATGCATGAGAAACACAGAGTCTTCTTGAGCTCCTTGAATATTAAGTTCCAAAATAACATCGCGACCTACACAAAGCTTAGAAAGACAAATACAGGAACTCATTTTGAAGACATAGAATACTTTAAGAATATATATTTAATTCCACAGCAATTGTGCTAAATCTGACAGGATTTAGCTCACTCTACACATAAAGGGGAGCACAAGGTTTTGTGATACATTCAAAATTATGTAATTGTCCAAACTTTTAACTAAATAATAGTTTGAATTCACTGAAATGACTCAGTGAAATGATACAATCACATATAGCAAGAGTGTCCAAACTTTTTCTTGAAGGGGCAGAAAGCAAATATTTTAGGCTTGTGGACCACATGGTCTCTGTCACAGCTACTCAACTTTACCACTTAGAGTGAAAGCAACAGGTAATGAATGAACATGGCTATGTTTCAAAAACAGGTGGCCAGCCCACAAGCTATAGTTTGCTGATTGCTGACATACAAATTCACTTTAGGGCTTAATCTTTGATCTGTAGATTATGACAATGGGAATATAAAATGAAGTAAAACCACATGAGCCTGATTCAGCTTTGATAAAGAGATTCATCTCTGATCTAAGAAAGTATGACTTTGACACAACAGTTACTGGTCATTGTTCAATTTATGCCTTTCTACACAAAGACACATTTCCACTGGGGGCCCTTGTGAGAGTAGTTGTGTGGCTTAATAAGAAAAGTGAAATTATAGAAGTATTCACAATGTTTATTTTCCTATGGTTTAAAAGTTACATTCTTACTCTTTAAAAACCCTCTGCAAAGCCCTAACCGGTTTGGCTCAGTGGATAGAGCATCGGCCTGTGGACTGAAGGGTCTCGGGTTCGATTCCGGTCAAGGGCATGTAACTTGGTTGCGGGTGCACCCCCAGTAGGGGGTGTGCAGGAGGCAGCTGATCAATGTTTTTCTCTCATCGATGTTTCTAACTCTCTATCTCTCTCCCTTCCTCTCTGTAAAAAATCAATAAAATATATTTTTAAAAAAACCCTCTGCAAAGATAATCACAAAGGGTATATTTAAAATTACTTACCCAAATCTTGCCAGAGATGCTAAAAAGGCCAGCCATTCCAGACATCCTAAAAAACAGAGAGAAGGAGAACCATTAGTGATGCATACTGTAAAAAAAAAACAACTCAGGTCACAAGGATCTGCCCTTCCACTCTGCAATACATTGTCCTCTCTCCTGGATTTACTTGTGTTCATACAGAGCTTTAGCTCCACAGCCATCATTTCAGTCACTGCTGTAAATACATTCAAATCCCCTGGCCCCTTCTCCCTCCACTGTACATACCTGGCAAAACCCCAACTGTGGGCAGCTGCATGTCTCTGGGGACAAATCAGCTGACTGCTCTTCCTTCAGTCACAAGCCTGTTTGTGCCTCAGTACTGCACTTTCAGGCTCTACCTGCCAGGGCAGCTCTTGTGCTTTTCCCTTTCTTCACACCCTTCCACCCTCCTCTCCCCATTCACTCTCAGCTCACACTCCTCACATGTCACTGTGAAATCAGAAGCCATTATGTGATCTCTCTTATCTTCTCACCACCCAATCTGAGCCTGGGGTTCACCTGCATGCACCTTGTCTTGTTTCCACAGAGAAAGTCTATCTGCCCTCCTCCTTTTGGCCTTGGATCCCATCCCTTTGGCTTATTAACGTCTTGGTTTTTTTTGCCAGCCCCTCTGCCTGCATCAGCAACTTCTTCCTTTCTGCTGGGTCATTCTCATGGGCATGAAAACATGCTCTACCTTCTCCATCTTTTAAAAAGAGCGTCCTTAGACCCTCCAGCTTCTCTTCTCCAAGGAGTAGGCCACACTTCTTTCTTCTTCCTTACTGTACCTTCAACCCATTCAAATCTGCTCCTGCCCTCGCTACTGCAGTATCACTAGTTTTGAAAGCCACAATGACCTTGCAATTGCTTCATTCAACACCCATGTCTCAGACTTGATCTTCTTTCACCTCTTGGTAACACAGGAAACAGGCCTCTACACTCTTGAGCACCTAATTTACTTGGCTTCCGGGAAACCCCATAACCCTGCTTGTCCTCCTGACTCACTGGTACTCATTTTCAGTTTCTTGACTCCTTCTCTGACTCCTTCTCCTCTTAATTGTGGGTGTCTTGTGGCTAGGCCCCAAGCACTTTTCTCTCAATCTTTAGGTGATCTCCTCCCTCCCAAGGCTTTGAATACCATCTATATGTTTTGTATTTGTGTTCCTGAATCCTCTAAGGACCCATCTCCATACATCCAACTTGACAGCTCTACAAAGAAATCTGCATCTCAAACTTAACACATTTAACACTGAACCCTTGCTTTTCTCTTGCTCAAACCAGCAAGATTCAAACCAGAAGATTTTTTGTAAATCTTCCCTCTCCTTCACCTTAGCCAAGTCTACCTGCAAAGTATTTTAAATCCACCCATTCTCTCCATCCCACTGCTGCCACCCTGCTATGCACTAGCACCATCCCTAGGCTAGACAGGGCAACAGCCTCCTAGCTGTCTGACCTCATCCATTCTTGCCCTCCCCAGTCTCTTCTCCGAAGAGTCACCATGTCATTGCATGCACTGATAGCATCCAGGTTCCTCAATGTGGGCAAAGGCCTGTATGAGCTGGCTCCTGCCTGCCCCTCTTTCTCGGCTTATATACTAGTATATACTACTCTCCCCACCAATCACCGTCTTGACCCCGGCACCTTTCTGCTCTCAGCATACCAAGCTCTTCCAAATTGGGGCCTATCCCCATGTCACACTGATTCCTGGGAATATTCCTGCCCTGCTCTGCACGCAACTCAGTTGTTCTATCCTTCAGGTCTCACTATTGTCCTTCCCTCAGAGCGACCTCTCCTAATCCCTCATCCAACAGAGGTCCCTGCCCCAGTTATTCCCTGCCTTAGTAAACATTGTTTTTGTTTGTTTTGTTTTAAACAGCCTACAATTCTTTATATCTCTATTTTTTTTTCAATCTGTTTTACTATCAGCTGCCTGAGGGGAGCAGAGGTACATGCCCATCTTTTTCACTTTTGAATATCTAGCAGCTGGTACAGTATCTGGCATAAACTCATCTCCAATACTGGGAGAATGAAAGCTGCTTTTACGGTAGACTAAGTTACGTATTTTCAGAGTATTACATAAGTACTATTTACGTGATGTATTCCTGAAATATTACATCATTTAATCCTTTTTCAGCAAGGATATTTCTTATATTTGTATATACTAACAAAATTAATTACAAATCTGATAACTCATTCAAAACTAAAACCAACTATGGGAAAAGTTATTATGGATTGGCCCTATCTACCTCACCAATTATTATGTAGTTCATCCTCATGGCTGTAAGTTACCCGGCAATATTACGCTAGGCAGTTAAAGACACCATTGGTTTTATTTTCCACATTGATACAAGAGTAATTCCTTCATAAACTATAATTCAAGAAAGAGCCACTTCCATATCTGATCAATAATTTAAAAGGAAGAAAGAATGATAACTGTGTTCAATACCATATTTTCTAAAGAGAAAAAAAGTTGGCCCTGACCGGTTTGGCTCAGTGGATAGAGCGTCGGCCTGCGGACTGAAGGGTCCCAGGTTCGATTCCGGTCAAGGGCACGTACCTCGGTTGCAGGCACATCCCCAGTGAGGAGTGTGCAGGAGGCAGCTGATTGATGTTTCTCTCTCACCGATGTTTCTAACTTTCTATTCCTCTCCCTTCCTCTCTGTAAAAAATCAATAAAATATATATTCAAAAAAAAGAGAGAGAAAACAGTTGGTTGGTGTGGCTTAGTGAAAAAGTTAGGGGTGACTTTCTGCAACCCACCTGAAGCTGGATACTTACTTCCCAGTATACTCACAACTAGCTGAAACACATGTGGGCCATAAAACCCAAAACAAACATGGTCTAAGCATGGTCATATGTAGTCTGGGTAATCAGAAGTGAATATGAAGAAAAACAGAGACTTTCAAGGTCCATGAACTGTTTACTTGATACTGCTTGTTTCATTAATAGGCCCCATTAGATAAAAATTACAAGTTACGTTAAAGAAGCCGGGTACTTCCAGCCAGTCAGAGGCTCAACTGATTGCCACTTCTTCTCTAAGATATAATTCTGCAGGTCTTCGTAGATTCCTGGGCCACGGTAACGACGGAATATCCCATCCTTTGCACTATAAATTATAAAAACAAATAGAAAACACACAGATTAAATAACAAGTGTTGCAGATAACAAAAATAACTATTGGTTTTACATGTGAACTACACTCTGAATTTTAACTTGGCTTAAATAGAGAAAAAATTATAGCTAGGCATGAATAAGGAAGCACGCATAAGTATTAATCTATTACAAATGAGAAATTGAAAAAGCATTAAACGTTCTAATTTATCACTGCAAAATTCACGAGCATAAGCAAAGTTCTTGACAAGTTACTTTTTAGTATTTTTGCTACCAAGTATTTCAAGTTTCTCTTATAACAGCAAAACAGCAGTTGTTATTAAGTTTTAAAAACTGTCTCTACATTTCCAAATTTTGTCATTTAAGTCCCTCCTAGAAAATGAACAAAACACCATCTCACATGCCCCTTTAGTCTTCCCCCGCTCCTGCTTTCTCCCCAGTCAAGCTTCCTAAGAGCAGAGTCTACATTCACCATTTTCTCCTCAGATATTACTCATTCACAATCCGTGCGACTTAGGGTTATGCTTCCACGACTCCATGGAAACTGCTCATATGGGGGAGAGTCCCCAGTGACTCTGAAGCGCCACATCCAGGCAGCACTTCTCTTTTGTCTGTCACTGGCACTGCCCACACTGAACACGCCTTCCTCCCTCTCTCCCTTGGCCTTGGAGCTCTCTGGACTTCTTCCTCCTATTCTGACCACTCCTCCTCGTTCCTTACTCCCTGTCCTAAGGCTGGTCAACCCCAGGTTTTATCCATGACCTACTTCTATTCCTGTTGCATACATTCTCTCTAAATATATTTTAACTCTTATCTTGATTCTGAGAAATTCCCAATATGTATTTCCAGTCTAAATCTTTTGAGCTTTAGATCCTCAAATCAGACAATCACCTAAACTTTTCTATTTGAAATTAGCATAGTCACTTCACACTATTTTCTCCATTTTGGCCTCTATCTTCCAAACCTCATCTTATTCTAATAGCTCCTCAATAGCTTTTACTAGTGACACATGGCCTATTGGTAGTCATTGCAGGCTTTTCCTTCCTTATGGCTAATTGGTCACCAAGTCCCAATGATCCCACCTCCCAAGCAGCTCCAGAACCCAACCCTTCCTTTCTCTTCCCCCTCTGACTACTTGAGCCTCCCTAACATCACATCAGCCAGGATGATCCATACAGAACTCATTACAGTTCTCAGAAGGTAGCTCATTTTCTTCTGGGCTTTTCCATGGCATCTCCTGGAAAGGCCGTTCTACCTTGTCTATTTAACCAATTCCGACATATCCTTTAAGAATCATCCCACCTTTTATGTCATCAGAAAAATCTTCTTTGACCCTCCCACGCCCCTCCTTCAATTAGCTGCCTGCAGCACTCTGAGCGTCCCTCTCTTCTAATAGCTATCATTCCCACAGAGCTGTCTTTCTCCTCCAAATGTTAAGCTGAATGTGTGATGGTTACGGAAAACAACTTAGAATTCTTGATACACATCTACCGATTTATAATATTTACAAGCCCAGAGTATTACTTTAACTTACTGAAAAAATGCTGGGAGAGTGGTGACAAAGAAGCGGCCACTCAAACCTACAAGAAGCATAAACAAAAAAAGTTACAAGTCAAACTCTAACTAACCCAAGCAGCTAACTTAATTTATAAGATCAAGCAGCCTAAGCTGACTTGCGTGTGTGCGTGCGTGCGTGTGTGTGTGTGTGTGTGTGTGTGTGTGTGTATTTCAGAGAGGAAGAAAGAGGGAGACAGAGATAGAAACATCAATGATGAGAAACAATGATCAGCTGCCTCCTGCATGCCCCACACTGGGGATTGAGCCTGCAACCTTGGCATGTGCCCTGACAGGAATTGAACCATGACCTCCTGGTTCATAGGTCAGTGCTCAACCACCACCCACTGAGCCATGCTGGCCAGGTGAGCTTGCTTTTATATCACAGAATTAAGTCACATACACTATTTATTTATTTTTTACTTAAAGAAATTTCATTTTTACCCAATTTCATTTTCTAATACATTCCAGTTGGTGACATACAACTTGCTTATTCTGATGTTATATAGGAGTTTTCTGGCTTGTGTATCACTTAGAATTTTATGATGGCTGACAGAACAGGTTATAGTCATGTAATGACTATATGACCTGCGATAAATTACTTAACCTTTCTGACCTTAGATAAATTGCTTAACTTTTCTAGTCTCAGTGACCTCATCTAGAAAATACGTATATTAAAGCCTAACTGAATTGTTCTGAAGTTAGACTAGCTCAGTATATTAAGTACTTACTAGTAGCACATAGTAAAGGACTCAATCAATAAATTAAGGTATTATTAGATCACATGTAGGTTTTAAAATAATAAAGAATCTGAAATAATAAGATCATGTATAACCTTTGCACATTTATAAAATTTGCAAGTACTGTCCAGGGACAGTACATTAAACAGATTTTCTCAAATTTTCAGTAAAGCAAACCTTTACTGAACATTAACTAGACATCGAACGCTATGCAAAGTACATGTGAAAACAAAGACAAATAAAACCCTTAATAAGTCAGCAAATCTTTACTAATTACCTTTGTTCCAGGGACTGTGATAACTGCTCAAGACACAAAGATAAGTAAAAACATGTCCAGTCTTTGGTCTCACAGAGCTTACAGTCTGGTTAGTGGCAGAGGGAAAGACCTTGATACTTACCATCATAACTCTAAACAGATAGATGATATCAAGAAAGGGGCATGCAACAAAAGTCTGGATGAGACTAGGAGTAAAGAACAAATCCCTGCTCTTTATATGTTTACAAATAAAAACATTTCTGTGGGCACCAAGAATGAGCGAGCCTGGTACTGGCAAAGAGAAGGAGAGGGAAAGGATGTTCCTGGCCAGCATGGGGAAATGACAGAGACATGATTTTCACATTTCTCATCACTTCTGACTTTCCCACCGAAGAACAATTTGGACAAAATCAAAATCTATTCAAATAAAGTAGATCAAATGTCACATCTTTGTGGTTATTTGAACTGCTCAAGGTTTACTTTCAGTAACATACAAAAGTTGCTTATACCCATCGTATAAATTAAATTTTATTCAGCATGATAATTTATTGATTAGTGTTGAGTCTTCCCAAAGAAGAAATTGCTTTTTTACTCCCTCATATCAAACCAAGCAGACTCTAAAATAGCCCTATGGCACTTAAAGAAAACATAGTACTATGAAGGCAGTAAAAGTCAATGTTACAAAAAGAAACATTTACTACATACATTTATCATTGTACATCTTTTTAAAGGTTGTACTGGCAGTAACACCACAAGTGACCTGAGAAGTCAACTGAGACTGTTAACAAGCATGTCTGTCTGCAGGGCATTTTCACCTCTAACCCTGCTTGGAATTCCACGCTAGCAGGGAACATGGGTATCTTTTCATTTATTTTCAACTCTAAACTGCCAGGGGGAAAAGTGTTGGTAATCCTAAGGGTTTAAAAATTACTATATGCTTAAAATAATTATTTTAAACAATTTCACAGCTCACTTCTTTACTAGCTAGAGATTCCTATGACCACCCAAGTTTCTATGTAAGAAAAGTGACAATGTTAGCGTATTATGCTTTATTTAGATGATCTTTTAAAATGGAATGAACATTTTAAATAATAGCATGTCACCACTCCTTCAAGTTTCTATTTAGGTCTTACATTAAAATACATAGATAGGATTTCTAATAAATGTTATCAGTGAAGACAATATTTTTAACCTTTCTTTAAAATCCTGCAAATGTTCTTGGTCATCACTGGCCATGGCAATAAGTTAAAAAGTAAACAATAAATACATAAAATATTTCATAAAACACAGTAAGTTATATAATATACAAAATAATATTTCCAGTGTCACAGGCCAGCTTACCTGGGGTCAAACCCTACTTCTGCCTCTTATTTGATTTTTACCAAAGACATTAAATCTGTCTGGGCTTAGGTTTTCTTATTATAAATAAGCATCATGATTTCTCATACTATTTTAGTATTAAATAATTTTACATTTATAAAGAACATAGAAAACAGTATCTGATATATAAGTACTAAATAAATACTAGTTATTATTTCATATTTTTAAATCTCTGATTCAAAGTGGAAGTAAAATGAAAGGCTATAACAAACACAAATGAATTTATTGTTAAGTGCTTTGGAAACTGTACATTATTTTGGATAATATAACATATTTTCACTAATAAATGTGCTAATGGAAATCACTGAGTACAGAGAAAATAAGAGAAACACAGTGACAGATGGTCTCAGATTTTTGTTTTAGGCTAGAAGGTATAGGATGCATGTTCCCAAAATTGCTAGGTTAAAGGGTATAAAAATGTTTTGGCTTTTAATATGAATTGCTATTTTGGTTTTTTTTTTGTAATGATGATATCAATATACAAAACTGCTAATTAAGGTTCATTGAAAATAATGACCATTATTAACAAATGGTTGCACCTCAAGATTGCTTCATGTTTGTTAATATTTTTTCAAATGACAACCCATGTGGGACAGTAACAAGGTTACAACATCTAACTCAGATATGAGTTGTTTGCTCTCTGGAATAATATATTGTCACTGACGATGTATTCTGTAAAATCAATAACAAAATCTAGAGCAACCGAAGTAGTCCTTGGATTATGACAACTACTAAGCCCTTAAATATCTGACACCATAGAAAACTGATCTCAAATAAATGTCACTTCTCAGAGGCTGAAAGATGTCAGAAAGCTCTGAGTCTCATGCCAGCGCTCCAAAAATGTCTTCTAACCTTTAACACTGATGTTATGAAGTTTCAAGGGAGACATTCATTACCTTAAAAGTTAAAACATGATCAACAGAGAAGCACAATCTTTGGTTGTGGCCTCAGGGTTTAAAAACAAGTTAAATGTGAATCTTAAGGAATATAACAACATGGGGGCAGCTCCTTTTAAGGTTTGTGTGATGATTCACTGCAGCAAACATCAGTAAGCGGGGAAGAAACAAGTGCACTCAAACCTTCAAGTAAGAGAGAACGTTTGGCCACAAGGCCTTCCAAAATTCCTACAGGCCTGTCCTTTTTACTTTAAGGGCCAACTACCATCTTAAAATGAAGACTATACTGCAACATAAAAGAGGCATTAATCCAAAATGCAGAAAAAAACTTTTATTAGCAACTTTATCCTATACATTTAGCAAAATAAAAAGAAGTGTTAAAAGACTAGAGAGAAAATTATGACGGGAACTATATTTTGATAGGCAAAAGCACAATAGAAATTACTTGAGTTCTAGATTAAGAAAATGGGGATAGCTACTGGCTTGTGTTTCACCATTTATTAGCTGTTTTACCTTGGACATGTGACTTAACCTCTCTGAGCCTTAGTTTTTTAAAGAGTATAGAGAGAAACAGTCTGTTCTTCCTAGGGCTGTTATGAGCCTGAAATGTATATAAGTGCTTAACACACTTAGAGGCTGACGTAAATGTTTAAGTATTAATTAGCACTAAAGAAAGAAGCAAAGGGAAAACAATAAATAGAAAGTAGATCAAACCTTATCTTTGAGGGCAATAGAATAAAAAAGAGTCAGTTTTATAATTATAAAATTAAAATATTAACACTAACTGAAGTACAATAAACTAAATTGGCTTCCGAAATTAATGGTTTTAATCATAAAGCTTACTCTTTCTTGGCTGTTGCAGGGGTCTGGTTTACCTCTAATCTAGTGACATAGCCATCATCCATGGGTGCTCTATGAGCAGCTACTGTTTTCCTGTCTTTGACAACTAAGCTCATCTGCATGGAACAGAAGGTTCAAGTATATATTAATACTTATTAATTTCCCAAAGTCAACAACTGAAACATCATCTGGTCTATGCAATATTAAACAGGCAATGTAATGTTGTCTAATCTAAGGTCTGTCCTTCCCGTGACTTCTACAGCTCAACTGTAAAAATAAAATGTATTTCTAATTCCCAGTCTTTATAATTCTGAAATCCGAAAAAAAATTTCTTATCAAATATACCAATGGAATAGTTGCAGAAATAACTAAAGAATTATGCATGAATACTTCAAAAATTCTTCCTTTCCCTTCTTTTTAAATTTTGCAGAGAAAAGAAATGAAATTATCCCTTATTAGCAGCCCTGATGAAAGAATATACTAATAGAGACCTATAACCAAATATAAATCTGTACACATCAATATCTAATAAAGTGCTCAAGTGTGAGAAAAATAGTAACATTTCAATGGCTTCCCACTGCTTGTTCAGGACATTAGATTCTGCAAAAATAAAATAAATAATCAAATAGCTTCCAAAAATAGGGATAGGCACCCTAGAGGCTTGCCAGTGAATTAATACTACATAAGACCAAAGACCTTTTGTTCCTTCTTCTTTGATAAATATTTCAAATATATATTGCTTATATTTACAAAAATAGCATAAGTCAATAATAAATTTCATTTTAAAGTATTTCATCATAATTTGTTACCTCTTTATAAAAAATGCACAAATCAATCCACAATAGAAAAAATAAGTCAACATATTAGATGAAAATACTATATTCAATTAGACTTTAGATTTGTGAATCCATCACAAAGCTGTTAAATTCTTTTATTTCAAATCATGTTGTGAATTCACAGCAGCTATACCAAATGACTAAAATGTGTATAGGCCAGCTGAATTTTCAAGAAACTCCTCAAAAAATGTGTCTGATGCCCACTAATGAATAAGACTTATACCTGACTTCTGGAATCAAACTACTAAAAGATGAAAACAAGTGTACAGCAAAAGTGTAATTGCAATGATTTGACCTCTAAACAGAATAATTCATTATAATAGCCAAAACCAATGCTTAAAAAGGTGGATGGAGGCCTGAGGACTAACGGCTTTTAATAGAAACCTCTCTACATGGGTTTGCCAACACAAGGATCTTAACAGACATGGTCAATTTTGTTGTCCAAGTAACTACTAATTCAATACTCTGTCTTTTTTTATTTTTAATTCTTTATTGTTTAAAGTATTACATGAGTCTCCTTTTCCCCCCATTGACATCACCCAGCCCACCCCACCCCCCAGCACAGGCCCTCACCCCCTACTGTCTGTGTCCATTGGTTATGCTTATATGCATGCATACAAGTCCTTTGGTTGACCTCTTACCCCCCTACTTCCCCAGCCCTACCCTGACCCTCCCTCTAAAGTCTTTTTTGAACTCACAATTATTGCAGAAAGGTAACAGCTACATTTCCATACCTACTTTCTTTTTATTTGTGTAAAGGAACACAATAGAAAATAAATGTAAATAGGAAAAAATGCCTAATAAAGTTTGAAAATAGTCAAATTTGAAACTGGAATCATAAACACCCAACTTTTATTTACAGTTATTTTTAAACTACAAATACAAATTGTGTGTATCTTTTAAGAATTTAAAAGATTCCTCTAGCCTCCTCCTCTTTCTTTTGAAAATTACACCATTTAACAGATAATAAATATAGCTGACACAACAGAATTTGAAATTCATCATTCTGGAACTCACAATGAAATATTTTATTCAGGTAAGATCATTATGTATCTCAAAACCCCAAAGTATCACCCCACAGATTACCTGCCAATCACAAAGTGGGATCTTTTCTTTATAATTGAGATGTTTAGTGTCCTCACTTTAACCAAGTGCTCAAACTGAACATTACTAACAGTGATAGTACATGTCTTCTGATGGCATCTATACTAATAAAAGGGTAATACGCTAATTAGACCGGACATCTTCCAGACATCCTTCCGGACAAAGCCACAGTGGCGGGGGCCAAGACAGAGGCGGGTAGGGGTGATCAGGCTGGCAGGGGAGGGCAGTTAGGGATGACCAGGCAGGCAGGCAGAGTGGTTAGGGATGATCAGGCAGGCAGGCAGGTTAGCCGTTAGGAGCCAGCGGTCCCGGACTGTGAGGGGTCCTGGACTGGAGAGGGTGCAGGCTGGGCTGAGGGACTCCTACCCCCTCCCTCTGTGCACGGATTTCATGCACTGGGCCTCTAGTCTATATATATAAAAGGCTAAGCAACCATCCAACCATCCAACCAACCGGCCGGTAGGTATGACATGCACTGACCACCAGAGGGCAGATGCTCAACGCAGGAGCTGTCGAGCTGCAGTGACTTGGCAGTGGTGGTTCCTGAGTGAGTGCCCTGGAACCAGAGAGGAGGGAGCCCAATCCCCATAGGCCAGGCCAAGGGACCACCACCTGCCCGAGGGACCCTTCGAGATGCCCTTCGAGCCCTGGCACTGCCCCAGGTGCGGCTGGCTGGGGAGGAACTGCGGGAGGTTGGCTCCAAGGTGTGTCCAGCCCGTCTCGTCCAGTCCCGCCTCACAGGCCACCTTCTAATTCATTCCCTTTCTATGTGCATGAATCTGTGCACCCGGCCTCTAATAAACTATGAAGCACAGTATCACCTATGAAATATTCTTGCCATACATGTCCAACCTGAATCATGCCTCTAAAGTCTAGGCTGAACTTCAAGTTTATAGAAAATATAAGAAAACACCTAGGCACACCTCTGGCCTATTCTCTTCAGAATATCAGAGGACTATTTTAACTAAGGGCCACTGAAAACACTTAACAACCAAATGCAAATAGTGAACCTTGATTAGATCCTGGTTCCAAAAACTATTAAAAGACATGTGGGAAATAATTAGGGAAATTTTAATATGCCAAAGTATTGAAGGTAAAATCATGATGTCTGCAACTTATTTTCAAATGACTCAGCAAAAGAAAATAATTTTAAAAATATTAATATATATGTGTAAACACACACATACATAGACAGACCCAGATGTGCCAAAATGTTATCTGTTGATTTTAGATGGTCAGTTCATGAGTATCACAACTTTTCTATATATTTGAAAAAAATTCAAACTAAAAAGTAACAAACATTTGCCTTTAATGTTCAACATTTACAGTACCTGGTTCTTGAATGACATCTACCTTCCCCACACTGATATGAAGGAGTTCACCATTCTTTGCAAATGTCTCCCATTCTGAATCAGTCTGCTGGCAGGATGGACACCAAGGGGCATAACTAAAAAGAAGAATAGCTAATCAATATAAAACATGGAAAACAGCTGGAAAACAGACAAATTATCTAAGTTAAAAAAATAAATATCTGTCTAAAAGGAAGCACAAAATCAAGCTTTTCCAAAGTCATCTGATATAGAAAAACAAAAACGTATTTCCCTAGACTTTAATGTATGAAGATTAATTCACTGGGAAGAAATTAGCCAAAGTTTGAGAAGATTTTCACAAACTATTGTAATACATAAAATACTTTATTTCAATGTTTTTCTTACAATCAACCCAAATTTTGTCACTTTCTACGTAGCTTCTGATTTTTGAGGGAGAATACTATTTTGATTGCACACTAAAGGAGGACAATTTTCACAAGGACATCCCTAAACTAGCCAAACCAGTTCCAGGTCCATCATAACTATAGAGCTGCTAGGCAGAGACCAGAACATCTGTTACTAGTGGGTTCCCAAATATTTATGCGAGTCATTTCCAAAGATCTGCAGCAGTTCTGAACCAATCCAAGAAAGAAAGTAGAAGCTATGGGCTAAACCAGCTTTCTTAAAGAGGAGTTAGAAATAAGTGGGACTTCAATCAGAACCCTGGTTTTTACATTTATTTATTTTATTCAATAAATCTGAATTGCACACAATGCTGAAGCTGAGGTTACAACTGTGAACAAGACAGATGTGGTACCCCCCTCCCTCTCCTTGTAGATACAATCCAGAGGTGAACACTGGCCAGCACAGGGATAATTAACAAGCCTGGTGGCAAATGCCATGACTGAGAGTATGGGACAGATGCTGTGTAGACACTCAGGAGCTGGGTGGTCTCAGAAGGGCCCACAGAGGAAAATGCATCTGTGCTAAGTTCTAAAGTAGGGGCGTGAGCAGAGAGGGGTCAAAAAATGTTCACTTCTAAGTAAAGAGAACAATGTGAATGAAGCTCAGAGTAATGAGAGAGGAGGGTGAAGATATCATCCACAACCTTTGAAAAAAACTGTATAAAGAGGTAGGATTGTATTTGAAGCTCCATGGTAAACCCTAAAGAGTAAGAGAATTATGATTAGATTTCTATTTTTAAAAAATAACTGGGCAGCTTGTGAATAATGGATCAGGGAAGTTTAAGGTGGAAGTCAAGGGAAGAACTTCGGGAGACTGGGCCATCCTCCTGGCAATATGCTATGGCCTTACAATGCTTTCCCACATCCTGGAAAATATCACAAACACTCACACCACAAAGCTCCAAAGTGGTCCAGGATTTCACCTGCAGATATAAAATGGAAATCCAGCGAAATTTGCTGTTTAGAAAGTACATACAGTGGATCGAATAGTATCCTCTAAAACAGTGGTTCTCAACCTTCCTAATGCCGAGACCCTTTAATACAGTTCCTCATGTTGTGGTGACCCCCAATTTCATTGTTACTAATTGAACATAATTAAAGCATAGTGATAAATCACAAAAACAATATGTAATTACATATGCGTTTTCCAATGGTCTTAGGCGACCCCTGTGAAAGGGTCGTTCGACCCCTAAAGGGGTCGCGACCCACAGGTTGAGAACCACTGCTCTAAAAAGATACAAAAGATATATAAGTACAAGTACCAGTGAACATCACCTAATTCGGCTTAGGAGACCAAGTGTGGGTCATGGAGCAAGAGAGAAACAGGGGTCAAGAAGGAAGCAAGAGAGAAAGAACTCTTTGTCTGGGGACTTTAAACTTCCAAGATTCCAGGCACTTGCAGTGGCTCCATCCTCCTAGTCAAATCACTGTTCCGGAGGCTAGACTGACAGGCAAGGACCTTCCCTAAGGTCACGTGGGCTGCACTGCATACAGGCCCATCTCCCCCTTTGTTTGATCCCTTCCCCCTGGGATGTGCAGGGAATGGATCCATGGTTCCCTGGGGAGCTTAAAGTTGGAGCTGCCCAGATGAACATGCTTATAAAGTCTGGTCTCCCCTTTGCTCTCTTCCTATTATTAATATAATAAACTAGCTAATTACAAGGTTACATTTGGGCAGGTTAATAATCACTCCATGCCTCAGTTTCTTCAACTGTAAAATGAAATAACAGCAGCTATCTTTTAAGGACATTGAGAGATAAGATGACACATATAAAGCAGGTACATATCAAGAACAATCATTAATACAAAGTATGTTGGTAATATACTACTTGGTTTCTGTTTTTTACAAAATTCAACTGAGTAGAGATCTACTTTGCTTTATTAAGCTATTCATGAATTGGGCAGCATCCCGTCTACCAATAAGAAGGGTGCTCTGTGGGGTTGTACAAAATGAAAATTTCTATAAGAAGGAGGGTGGGACAAAGGAGCCTTTAACAAAAGAAAAGAAAGGATGATTTTTTAAACCAGGATATCTTGTTTTTGAGGAAAGAGAACCTGAGTGAGTTGGAAGAGTTTTTAATCCTGCAGGTTGCCTCTTCTTGGAGGGACAGGCAGGTATTGGACAGATTACCTTAAGCGTACTTGACTAGGAAGTTCCAGACTGGTTGATTGAGATTATGTTTCTGGGAGAGGCTGAAACTGCAATTAGGTCAGGTATTAAAGCTAAGTGGGTGTCATGGGCCTTTAGCGACAGTGATGCCACTTTGTTCCTGTGGTTTTCTCTTAAACATCTTCAAGGCACTTTTCTGACACATCAGCTCATCTGAACCTTACAGTATTGCTGACAGACAAGACAAGTTTAGAGAGACTTAAGGTCACCTAAAACCATGCAGAACAAAAACCCAGATGGAGGTATTTATGTGATAAAAATCTCCAAGGAAAATAATACCTAATATCAACAGAGATGGAAAAGGAAGGGGAGAGGAAGAAGGAGAGAATAGGGGACAGGAAGAGGGACAGAGGGAGAGAAAGG